>NW_022196898.1:104459010-104508260 GCF_008632895.1 Mastomys coucha | reverse complement strand
ATATATATATATATATATATATCTGACCATGGAAAAGTGCTGGCATCTCTGATGAATATCTGTGTATGGTTCATGTGTACAGCAAGCCAATATTCCTTCAATTTTTCTATGAATATTCCCCATGGAACCTCTATCCACAAGAGAAGGCCACATTATAATTCTGAGAACATGGTGAAGAAACCACTATCATTCTACATCTTGTGGGTTTTTTAAGCATAGGATCCCTTTAAGTGCATTTCTTCACACTGGATCCCCTGCTCAATCCATGTTATACTTTTTTCACCCAAACACAGAGATGTAGCCGGACAATGGTCACACATTTATTTTAGCTGAATGGGATGCTATATTTTAAGTAGTACTATGTGTGCTAGCTCCAGATTATTGTTTTGTTTTGTTTTGTGTTTTGTTTTTGGAGTTCTGTAAAGGTAGATTAAAATTTTTTGGCTTTGGGGTGGAGAGATGGCTACTTGGGTAAAAGTTGCTGTGTGGGCATCAGAAATGAATTTGGAGCCCCCAGCACCCACATAAAAAGAGCAGAGTGGCACATTAGTCTGTTCTCAGAGCTGGAATAGGCTGGTGGATCCTCTGGTGTTTTTTTGTCCAGCAAGTCTACTCAATCAGTAGTTGTAGGTCCAGTGAGGTGCAGGTCCAAACTAAAGACTTGTCTCAATAAACCAATCACCTAAACTCACACAACAATGTTTTGTGATAGCAGAAGGCCCTAGCATTGGCCTTTGCCATCCACATATGCACAACAACGTGTATCCGTACACACAGGCCTGCAGCACATGCATACTCCTACACAAGGACACACATATCATCACCTTTATTGTTTTTTTCTTGAACAATGTAGAGGCTGTTTGTTCAAGTAAACTGTTTCTTTTTTTCCTGAAGCTTTTCCAAAACACTTGAGTCAACAAGCAAGACAGAACCATATATCTTGGGAGAATTGGATTTTTCTTTCACTCCTGTATCCAGCAGTGGCTGACAATATCAAAAGAACATTCTTCTTTCCATAGGGCTGGCACCTTCCTTTTCTTCTTGGCCAGTCCCCAGAAGATACAAGCCCTTCTCCACTTCACTGTAAACCTCCTGGGAAGGTGCTGTTCTCAACCTGAAGGAATGGATTACTTCATGATTTTTTTCCTAAATGTGCTTGTGGGAGTTTGATGGCTTCATGGCCCATACCTAACTAGCAGCACAGCTCTCTTCATGACAGACTGTAACTGACTTTATAGTTTATGGCATTGCAGAGATCTGTGTCGCTTTTCTCCTCATCCCATCATTCAGAGATCACAAAAAGAAGAAAGAAAAATACCAGAGCATAAGTTACACATGTAAGCTTGCCAGATTCATGAATTGCCTACTGATGGAATATGCCAGAACAACTTAATGGGTAAAGAACATGTTTGACAGAAATACATCTTGCTCTTCTAGCTCCAACTTTGAATCATGTTGAAAACTTTATTAGTTTTCCTCACCTGAAAGGAGTACCAAATTATTTCCCAAACTATTGCGTTCTTAAGGATGGCAGCTATTAAAGAGAATACAACAGCAATTACCTATTAGCACTTAAGTGGTCACCTATACACTCACTCAGGGAATAGTTCTCAAGCACCTGCCTCACCAGAGGGGTAGATTCAATCCATAACATTAGTAATTACAATACATATTCAAAACACCTAGAAAGAGGTGTCTGCAAAATATTTTGGGACTATAACATTACAGTTTTTTTCTGAAGGTGAGAATAGACTTCTGTACTGATATTTGACCATATTTTTGAAGTAGATGAAATGGGAGTAGAATGAGATGGTTAAAACAGTATTTTTTTGAAAGCAGGTAACAAAGAGGAAAGGCCTAATGAGATTTTCCTAATCTTGGAAGGGAGGGGCTCTAAGCAGAGATCTCAGAAGAGTGGCTATATGGTCACTATAATGAGTGTTGGTGTCTTCTTAGAATTTCATTCCTGCCACTGTTATTTTGTCCACAGTGTAGAAGAGAGGGGGTCAGGCTGCTTGCATTTATTTTTAAATGTTAAGAGCAACAGGTATATGAGGAGGGGAGACCCAGTGAGGTCACTATTAGGTTATTTCCTTTGCAGAGATCCAGGGACAGGCTTTCTGAAACAGAACGTACCAGGGGACATTGGGGAGGGATGTGCCCCATGCAGCAGGGACTGCTGGGTAAATCCAACATGGGCTTCAACTCCTCTTTCTTCTCTTCTTCTCTTGCCATCATCCCTTGACAATTTAACATAGGGCTGTGAATTTTTGGAATAAGAACACAAGAAATCTTTCAAGTTTAGGACATATTTGCTTATTGAGAATGTTCTCATGTTATGGTTTTTCGGTGACAAAGGGAAATAAACAGGCTCATGAGAAAGCTGAGCACACATCAAAATTAAATGTGACTGAAGAATTGATATAGCCCTTTGTCCTTAGAGAAGATGGGTAGTGGCTAACTAACAGTTCTTATATTTGGAACGCAGATTTCTTATTTGCTTTAAAACATTGAAATAAAACTCAACATTGTTGCACAAGAATTTCCCCATCAGGCGGGAATGGGATTTTGTTATTTTGTTTCATTTGTGCTTTAGGATCAAAGCTGCTGGATCCTTCAGGGAGTGTTTGCATACTGGAGTTTACATCCCTGATGCACCTCAGGCTGGAATCAGCTTTAGCTTCTTGGATGTTCAGACATAAATGCAGGACTGGATCTGCAGCAGTAGCAGCAGCAGCATGGCCAGGTCACACTGGGCAAAGCTGTTGTCAAAGGCTCAGAGACAGCCTGTGGGTGTGGGCTGCCACTGAGGCTGGATTGCCCGGGGAACCAATTCCATGTTTCCAAACCTGCGGAGATGGCATTATAGTATTAAGAATTGATAATGAGCATTTTCCTGGAAACCATTTGGTGATGTATTTTAAGAACTTTAAAAAAGCTGACCCGGTAGCTATGATGTTTCCCTTTCCAGGAACTTAGATCAAGGAATGAAGGTACTTGCTTTCAGTACAGTTACTCTTCCCATAAACCTGCTGACCAGCTTTGGAGCAGAGCCACAGGAGTGCCCTCTGGAATAGCTTGAGAAGACTTTTCTCACCTTATCCCTAGTGCCTGGAGTGAATCATTTTCCTAAACCAGAGAAAACAGCACATCTGTCTGAAGCTAGAACCCAGATACCTGCTTTGCAAGCATCTCCCACACCAGGAAGTTTACTCTAGGCTTTTTAAGACCCAAGGGTCCTAGTGTACCGTTGGAGCTGTGGGGTACTTAGGCACTATCTGTCTTGGTCTCACAGAGAACGCCCATTCTGGTTCACTGGGGTCAGTGTGAGTTTTCCTCACAGCCCAGGGCTCTGTAGCTGTTTTATTTATTTGTTATCAGATTTTATGTCTAAAAGCTGCTGTGGTGTTCTTATCCTTGCAAAGTAAATGTGCCATTTCAGCACCATTAGAAAAATAATGTCTTCTTTGAAGTAAGCTTATTCCTTTGTTCTTTGTAAATAATGTTTATTATCCTAATTATGGAGATGATACCAATTTGCTGAAATTAATGGATAAAAATGTAAAGAATAAGAAGGTAGACATGGACGGTAGCATCTGGAATGCACTTTGGTGGTTAAAATAAAGCACTGTTGCACTGTCATGTGACTGAATATCACACCACCATTAGGGGGAAACATTATTATCAGCTTAATGTATTTTACTTAGATACTTTTAGGCATGCATTTTTACATAGATCTTGACATTTTCATGTGGTCCAAAAAGCTCATTCAATATAAAGTCTTGGATAAAAATAAATAATGTCTCCATAGACTGTGTAGTTTTGATAGTAAGCTGGAGTGGGGTTGGGCGGGGATTGAAAATGTTTGCCTTGGCTTGCTGCCTTTCTTATTGGCAAAGTGCCTGTCAGAAGATGCTTACTGCAAGGGTAAGGGGGGGGCTGGATGGGGTGGCATGTGCCACTGAACAGAATTCTCAACACTCAAGCTTCCACTCTGCCTACCCACTCAAAGGCCATGACTAATTCCCCTCTCCTAAGGTCAGGCTCTACCCCTCCCCACACTGCTTGCTTTGAATTTAGTTTGACTGATTCCAACAGGAGAGTTGGAAGCTGGGTAACTCTCAAACTGAAGTAACGGCGTTTATCTCCTGCCCCATTCTCTAACAACAGTAGTTCCTGGAGGCTTGAGATACTGTGTAGTTAGCCTGACCATCCCAGAGCTACCTTGCTAGAGACAGCACATGTAAACACCACATGTGAAAGCCTATGGTGTGATTGTGATATGTCAGTAGTATAGCCTGGGAGGCCTTACTGCTTACTGGGGTCCTAATTGGCCAATTCAACCTGGAGAGACTGTAGATAGTGGGTCCAAATAGCTCAGAGTACAGTCTTGCCAGCAGGACAAACTTCCCTAGCTATTTGTTCTCAGTCGATATTGGTATGGTTTTCTGAATAATAATATAAGTTGGAAGGTATACTGCTTAAATTCACAGCCAATAAAACTACCAAAGAAAAGTGTTGTCCTTAAGTATGGACAATAGAGAATAGACTCCAGAAAAAGATGCCCAAAGGTAGCTTTGTCAAAACTACTCACTCATCTTAAGATTGCAAATATTTGGAGTGGAGTAGAACCACAGCAGAAGTGAGTCATGGTGCAGAGTTCATCGATAGGTCCCCAAATAAGAACAACAGAACAGCCACCATGGATGGAGCCATTCTGAAGATGAAAGTTAACTAGGTTCTCCTGACTCAACTTCCATCACCTGGGGAGAGGGAACCTCAGTTAGAAATGTTCTTCATCAGATTGGCCTGCAGGCATGCCTGTTATATAAGAGTGAGGACATAGTCCACTGTAGGTGAGATCATTCTTGGGCAGCTAGTCCTGGGCAGCATAAGAAATCATGAGCCTGTTAGTAAGCCTGACAGCAAGTCAAGAACAGTGTTACTCCATGAATTCTGCTTCCTTTAAGCTCCTGATTAAGTTCCTCCCCTGACTTCCCTTGGTGACAGGTTGTGATCTGGAGTGTCACCCTGATAAATCTTTCCCCCTAAGTTGCTTTCGATCAGAGTGTTTCATCACAGCAAACCAAGACACTCTTTGCTCTACAGACTGTATACTTGGTGTCCTACAAACCTCTTCATAGTGTCTGCAGGATGAGCCTGTCCACTCAAAAGGCACCCTTAAGACTATTAGGAGAACCTTGCGCTTACAGAAGGTCTCAGTCTCCACACCTAGAAGACTCCACAACACAGACTCTCCCAGTCTCTAAGAATAAACATTGCCTGTAGGTTTATGTATAGAAAGTCTTTACCACAGGCTGTGTGCCCTATATGGTCTACTTACATCTGGTAAGTCAAAGCCTCCTGTCTCACATGAACTCACAGGGATCTTCACCAGCCTTTACCCTGGGAAGAGCCAAGGACCCATTTCCACATCACATCACTTGGCTTCTTCTAAAAGTGACACTTTACTGCACTTCATACTTGTGTGTGCCTTACCTGTCTGAGGGTGCATGACTAGATCTCAGGAGTGACTAGAGTCACTAAGAAAGTCGCCTAAGGAAGCGTTTCAAGAACACAGTTTATTCAGAAATATGAGTGATAAAACCATGATTCTAGTTAATTTTCTGCTTCAAAAATAATTATTCATGTACCATTTTAATGGCTTCTCTCTTATCTCCTTTTCACAAAGATAATGAGGTGTATTTTTTCTTATGTTACATCCAGCTGTTATCAAGCAACTATATACCAGAAGATAGCAGTGCTGATGGCTAAATGCATAGATTCTCTATGAAATTGGGTTAGAAGGTAATTTTCCATGCTCCTAGTCCCTAGGTCATTAGCCACAGTGGCCTAAGTGCATTCTCTTATAATTCAATATCAAAGAAATTGCTTTTCTGGCATTAACTATATTATATTCAAAATTGTATAAATTATTGAAATACTATGCCTGTGCCAAGATATAAGACAGTTCACATGAAAAAAAAATCGAGTTTTAAATTATTCATTGGGGAAAAGTCAGTCTCTTGACAGAAATTATTTTATACAGGGGCTAGCTTCTGAGACTCCCCTTTAAAGACAAGTCATACCACTGAAAGCTTCGGGGACCAACAATTTCCTTAGCCTCACACAGGAGTCTGTGTCTTTGACTTCGTGGTTTCCTTGTGTGGGACAGTGTGACACAGATTGTCTTATATCTCCAAGCTCTCCTGGGAGCACTTTCATTGATTATAAAACACTCTGATATCATCACTGTAAGTTACGCTTCAATGCAGTCAGGGATCTGTCCAAAAATATTAAAATTTGGTGATTCAACTTTAATATTTGACTGGAATACAGTTCAGCAACATAGTTATGCCTACCTAATTAATGAATAAAATATGTACACATAAATTCATGCTTAGCATATATGTAGCTCTGTAGACACCCATGTGTGTATTAGTGACAAAGATGAACATTTATTATATTGGAGTTGGTGTGTATGTGCATCTTTCTGCCTAGTAGAGTATGGTATAGGAGATACATTAATCATAAGAAGTGTAACCTCAAAAGGGCTCTCTCCTCAAGACTGTATCACATTCATTTGGATTGAAAATTTTCATTTATCCTTTACTATGCACTTGGGATTATGCTAGATGTTAGTGATTTTAAACTTAATAACATCGAGTTGCTATTTTCTGGCAGGATACATACTGTGGGAGGAAACAAACATAGAAATAGATTAAACTATAATTATCTCAAGCTTTGTGAGGGAAAGGCATGAGAGTTATGCCCCTATTAATGAAATTTCACCCAGACTATATAGAGATGGAGGTACAGTGATAGTGGAGACAGATGCAGCCATTTTCGGAATATTTTGAAACCATCTAAATAAAGATGCAGCTCATTAAGTGGAATGATCTGGTTGCAGTTAGTTCTAGCAATTCAGTGACTCTTAAGGTATCATAATTGCCTATCACATTTAAACATATTTCTTTTCATATCATATGACTGACTATAGAATTATACCGCCTTCAAAAGAAAAAAATATTTTCTTTTTCTTCTTTTTCTGTTTGTCTGTAGAGAGAAGATCCAGAGAGCAGATCAACATAGGAACTACTGTCTGTTGATCTCTGATCACTTAGTACTCAGTATATACCAAGTGTGGATGGGAAATATTGCCCTCATTTCTAAATGATCCTTATTTGAGGATTTGTTCCTCAATCATTCACTATTATGTAGGTCTCTCCGATTTATTCACTACATTCTGAAGCAAGAAGGTTTCAACAATTTTTCCTCCTGAATTAAAAATATTCCATGAGTGAGGACTTGTCAGAGCACCTGAGATGTGTGGGTTTTCCTTCATTTCTCCAAGGTGCTAGGTATAGAGTGCATTCTCCTTCCTCAGCTGAAAAGTTCTATGTGCTTTTGCTCTCTAGATCCCATCATGTGGCATTTTTAAAGATCTTAACATGAGGTTAAAATGGAAGGTGAAATTCTGTTTCTGCATAACAGCATCTCCAACCTACTGAGGCTTTTGTTTTGAGTAGTCCAGTCTCCCTATTAATAAACTCAAAACGGACAAGCTAAATCTTCTTTATTTCTAGACAATTGAGATCTTGCATATATCTCACTATCACTGTTTCATATTTTCTGTGCCTCTATCTCATAAGTGTTCAACAACAGCCTTCCACATCAGGCACCCTGGAGTGGAGGCAACAAGGTAGGAACCACATGATTTTAGGGTTGAGGTTTCATATAGGAGACTGTCAAAGACTATCTCAAAAATAACCCAGTTTACCTTTTAGTGAGTTACTACTTAGTGGATAAATGAAGGTTGTAGACAAACAAAGTATATCTGATATCAGGGGCTTAGGGCAGTTGTTGCTGATGGTCAGATGTGGATCATACGGCAAATGGAGTCATTTCTGACTTTTAAAAAACACTCTAAGCAGCACTGGTGGTGGGTGTTTCTTGGTGGTAAGGAGGTCACGGAGATGTTTCAGGGTAACTTTGGGTGGTCCCTTCCTTTGCTCAGCTGTAACCAGCACACACGATCCTTTTGGAAACAGGTTAACAAGATGGCACCAGTGGTTTGGGCTCACTGGCAGAAGACAATGACATGTTCTGTAATTAGAGGTCATTCTCAATGGTATGCATTTCAAAGTCAATGAGTTGCAGGGCACCTATGAAGGAGTAAGGTACTGCCAGAAAAGAAAGTGCTCCAGGGTGATAAAGTCATGGGTTTGCCTGCAGGCTTGTTCTCTGCTGACCTGGTGGACATAATGGAGGTAAATGGTATTCTGAAGATTATTTAATGAGGATGTAAACTCCTGTGGTGAAAGGAATTTCAAACTTTGTGGAAGATAACATGTAAGCAAAGGAGAGATTGCTAGCTGCTTCCATAAAGAGTGATTGTGAAGTTTTTCTACTATGAGGACCTGGATCCTGCTTCAATCTCTTGATGTATAAATGGTGAAGGAAATTGGAAAAGTGTCACAGGCATATTGCAGGGCCAGGGTAATGAAGTGACTGAAGGTGTCACATGAGAGACAGAGACATGAGTCACAGGGGGAGGCAGAGTGGTAGGTGAGCAAGAAGAAGATACAACAAAAAATGAAGGAGATGGTTGGACTTAGATAGAACAATACTGAGAGACAATGAGAAGGAGAATGGAGAAAGAGAGAGAGAGAGACAGAGAGAGAGGAGGGGGAGGTAACAATGTAGAGCTGCAGCACCTCACCTGCCCCTGGATTTCCTGGCAGGTCCTGTTCCCCTGCAGTTTTTCCATCACATTGGCATAGGCTTGTAGTTCTTCACCTTTTGGGCTCTATTTGGCCCAGGTTTGGGCCTTGAGGACAAACCTGAGCCTGGCTCGAGTTTTGTAAACTGTCTCAGTCACTTCCATACTGGAGTGACTCAGCACAACCTGCTTAAGCCTGCCTTTGCCTAACTCCTGCTGACTTAGGGTTCAGTTAGTCACCCTATACCCTTCATCAACTTTCCCCTCCCACTATGTCATCTCACCTCAGCAGAAAACTCTGCCTCTTCTCTCAGTCCTTTATAAAGAAAAGATTGATACAATAAAACGAGTTCCTGCTTGGACAGACTCCAGGCTCGGGGTAGTTATTCTCTGGAGACAGGAGATCTGAGCCTCGACACTCACCATCTTGCTCAGCCCCGAGAGAGAGAGAGAGAGAGAGAGAGAGAGAGAGAGAGAGAGAGAGAGAGAGAGAGAGAGAGAGAGAGAGAGAGAGAGAGAAGTTCAGCTGGACCGGGTTCTCTCCCTCTCCCCCCTGGTTCAACTCAGTGGATGCAGTTGACCCGTGCAGCTGGAAGCTGATGCTTGAAATTTTAGGAATTCATTATTTAAGCACAGCTGTTGCTAAATGTTAAAGCTAATTATATTGCATTTAGTATATATGTAATATAAAAAATTATATTAAAGACAAGAGTTGTGAAGCTCCAATAGTTGGGAGCTAGGGAGATGGTGTGCAGGTTAAGTGCACTGGCTGCTCTTGTAAAAGATCCAGGTTTGGTTCCCAGCACCTACATGGTGGTCCACAATTACTTGTCACTCTAATTTTAAGGGATCTGATCTCCATGGGCAGCAGGAATGCATGCATGTGGTACACATACACACATGTACACACGCACACACTTAGATAATGTTCAAAGAAATTTTTAAAGAATCCTGATCAGGTACCACCATGAACAACCCTGAATAATGTCTGCTCTTTCATTGTCCTCCATGTGTGGTAAAGATAAGGTAGGATCCGCTTATTGTCCTCTCAGTTTTGTGTTAGTGATACCATGGAGATGGGCTGTCAACTCTGTGTGGAAATTAGCATATGCTACATATCATGGCATTTGTAGAACTGCTTACTAAATATTGATCAACAACCTAATGACATTTACCTATTCATATGCAAAGGATGTACCTACAATGAAGTTGTTTGTGTAGAGGTATTCAAATGCTTTGTAACTAGAATATTCTCTAGTGCTTCATCCTTCTCTTTCTGGTACTGAGGCTCTAAAAAGGAAACATTGATCCACTGTTGCCTTCAAACAGCCCCGGGCTTAGCTAAGAGGGATGAGGGTTGCAACAACTGTTAAATGAAATATTAAAGTCCAAGGTGATAGTGTGTTAGAGATAGAGACTAAAGTAAGTACAGCAAGGCCTTATGGGTAAGAAGAATAGGTGGGTTGGATGATGGGGACGGAATCAAAATGTAACCTCGGCTTAGATGGTGGAATACACTTCAGAATGTGGGAATCATGTGATCACTCTTAGGGATTAAACACACAAATATAAGGACCTCCTTAGTACATAAGGAGTTAGTTGTGAAGGAACTTGGAAGCATGGAAGTAAGGACAGGAACGTCAAAGTGCAGATTAAATCACAGAGAACCTCACGATAAGCAGGACTAAACCAGACAAGTACAGAACCAGACATTATGCATGGGGATATACTGCCTATGAGAGCTTAAACTTAACCAGCCTAAACCAGTTCTTGCTGGATTCATAGAGTGGAAATAATATCTTACAACTACATTAATTAATTAATCAACTAATAATGAATTGCTCTGTGTGTGTGTGTGTGTGTGTGTGCGTGTGAAGCACAGGTGTTGAGTTCAGAGGACAACTTGCAGGAGTTGGTTCTCTCCTATGTGGAGTGAATGCAGTTAGCAGGTTAGTCACAAGCACTTTTACCTGCTAAGTCATCTTATAGGTCCACAAAAAGAATGTGATTAATATCCTGTGAGGATTGTTTTCTATTAGTTGAGATTCCATTGAGTGCTGTGCTTACCATCCATCTATAACATGAATCTCTTGCCCTGTGTTTATATCTAAGGGAGTTAGGATGAATTGCACAGCTCACAGTGTGTGAATCTATATTGACTTGTTAGTATAAATATGGAGATGTATTTCTCAGCTGATGAGCAACACACAAGGTCTTCCTGTCCTGCCTCCCAAGACACCAAGCCTACACACTTTTTGCCTTCATTCTTCCTTTCCTCCACACTTGTTTCTGAATCATTCTGAGTCTCTAGGGATGGATGACAGTCTGCCTTGTGAGCATCTTGCAGAAATAGCATTGACCACAGCTGCTTTCAGTCAATTGCTTACTGTCCTGAAGAAAACAGTAACCAGGAGACAGGGAGTCCCCAGCCAATGGGACAGGCCTCTTATGTCTGACAAGGAAGCTTTGCATAGGGAGTTGGCAGAATCCTGCTGTGAGAGGGTCTATCAGCCATGTTCCTCTGGCTGGGGGCACTTGGGGATCAGTTCGGCAGAACCTTTCAGAAGGTTCTTGTTTGCTTGCTCCTGACAGGGTATTTTAGTTTAAAAAGGATTAAACAAGTTGTGGGGAAAAGTAAAAACTTCTGTGGTAGATTTAGACATGTAGTCTGCTCCCTCCAGACTAGAAGCATAGCTGCTAACTGTTCCAGCCCATTTCCTCTCTGTGGTGCACAACTAGACAACTAGATTTTGTTTCCCAGAACTCTTTGCAGTTGCTCAAGTCCCAGTTCCAATCAAGAGGATTTGAGTAGGAATGCTATGTGACTCCCCCTGCTAATTCCTACGAATTGTTGCATGTGAACTTGGAATCCACATACTGAAGAAAGCAGGAAACCAAAATGGAAAGGGTTGAGCCTGTTCTGCAGGCAGGCTGCCTACAATGATCAATTGTTCCAAGCATTCACTTAGTGAGAAGAAATATGTGTTTCAAGTGTTTAAACACCTAGTTTCTATACCATGTAACCCACCTGAAAAGAAGTCAACGTTCAAATTTTAAGGCAACAACTGCTACGTTATTAGCTTCTTTCTCAAATATGAGGAGAATGCCATCAATTTATCTGAGGTAAAATATGTAATGTGATATCAAGTAAGGAAAAATCCTGTAAATGAAAAATAATTTCATTTGAGAATACAGAAAAGTTCATCTGACCGAAGCCACCAACTGACTCTAGCAAAGTAGATAAGAATCAAGTCTAGATAAGACTCCTCATATCAGGTGAGGGGAGTATTTGATGTTATAAGCTTAATACTTTGTAGAAATTGATCACAGAAGAACTATAAACATATGATCATGTCAACCTACAGAAAGGAAGCATTAAATGAGAATAAACATTATGATGTGTAATGAAATTGAAGATAGGTGGTAAGAAGTTCTTTATTGTGTGATAAAGAGCTACAACAAAAAAATGCATCACGCCTGCCACCTGTGAATGTGGAGGTGGACAGACTTTATTAGAATCGAGACAAGCCACACTCACAGCTTCTCACTTATATGGCTCTGAAGTTTCTAACTACTTCACTGACACTCAAAAGCAAGTCAGGAACTTAAAGGTTGGAAGCAGAGCTGACCAGCCACTCAGTGAATAAACAACATCAGAAGAAGTTGCTTAGATTAGGATGATAGTTCTTCATAAGGTTAAATTTATACATTTGATGTAATTATGATTAAAATGGATTTATTAGCAGGATTAAACAAGAACAATCAATTCTGAAAAAAGGGATAAAGAAAAATTGAGACTGCCCTAAAGAAGAAGAGTACAGAAAAGATGAATGTATTCTGTGATGTCTGGGGTGGAGAAATGGCTCAGCTGTCAAGAGTTCATGCTACCCTTATAGTTCCCAGAATCTACACTTGGTAGCTCACAATTCCTGTAGTTTCTCCAACTACAGGAGATCTGAAACTCACTTCCCCATGGCATTTGTGCATGTGTGCACAGACTAGTACTTAGACACACATACATATTTTTAATCAAAAATTAAATAAAAAAGACCCCTTAGTTTAAGCACTCAGATTATATTAGAACAGGTCCATACAAAAATCACCAGTGCTAGCACAACATACCTATTCTCACGTTGAATGCAATGGTGGAATATTAGATAAGGACAAAGGATTTGGCCAACAACACTAGATGATAGATTATCTTTATAGAAGATTCTAAAAGTTAATTCTTATCTCAAATTACATATAAAATAAAACTCTGGTTAAAAGCCCACATATCAAAGCATATCTGTAAGCTTTAAGTAGACCTCCTTCACCATACTGAAGTTAGTAAACAACATGACACAAAGCAGAAGTCATGTTCCAAGTAAATCATGGGACTGAGTTAAATTTAAACTCAGATGTTTTGTGCATATTCACAATATCAAAAGAATATTTTGGTGAAGCCACATAATTTTGAAGCATGTTCACAATGAATGTAAATTGATTAAAATTAGAGTCATGAATATAAATGTATATATAGATATAATATATGTATATATCATATATACATACTGCATATAATATGTATATATGATATATACATATATTATATGCATATAATCAGCAAAGTCAACCAGGAAAAGTAAGAAACAGTCAATAGATACAGAGTGTGAGTAGGAGATGCAACAATAGGAAACTTGAATAGAAAATTACTGGTAGGATAAGAGAAAATAAAATAAAAATAAATCACACACATTTGAAAGCAAGATTAATCTTCAAATAACTGAAATCAGGTGATGAGATCAAGAACCCAGATATGATCTTTCTATTTCACTTCTCAGTTTTGCTGACATGCAGGCTTGTCCCCTCAACAGAAGCTCTTGTTAGACAGCCCTGTTATATCAACAACTATAACTTAACAGACTCCTGGGTAAGTTCTTGCTGAGGTCTGAACAACAAGGCCTAAGACTATAGCAGCAGGTCTCAGTGTGGATGCAATCACCTGGGATGTCTTAAAATTGCCATTGCAGATGCTTGCTGCAGAAAAAATGAAATTGCATCTACATACATCCAAAGCTCTCTAGATGATTCTGCTATGTATCCACAAGAGAAAGCTTCATGATAGGAAGATATTCTTAAAGGTGTGGGTAGAACATGTAGTCATTGTGTGAGCATCAGAGATTCTCCTATATAGACTTCAATGTCATCAGATGTGGTCAGCACACTGTGCACTGGGTTGCTGCTGCTATAACAGCATACTGTGTCATAGTCAACATGCTCATGAGTACAATGACTACATTCTAAATAGTGAACAAAAATAAAGGAGGGGGTACACATAATCCAGGGTGGCCTACTTCCTTACTGTCATTGGGTATTATGAAGCACCATGCACTGAAGTAATCTAGTTGCAGTGTGTGAGACGGCCATATTGCAAGCACCACAGTTCTAGTGTCACTATGGAGACAGAGACTCAGCAACCCTGCTGGAATCTTGGAAAATCAGTATTGTCCGTGAAGTCTGTCTTTGTGACAGATGGCTGCCCAGCAGAGATTGCACACTTTGCAAAAAATGACATGTACACAAATTAAAAGCATCTCTGGAGCTGTAGTGCCAGGTTCTACAACCAAATCCCCAACTATGAAGGTGGTGAAGTGTGGAGATACCATGGTGTTCAAAGCCAAAGGTTCAAGCAATGTGGATACATGATAGGCATATGGTCAGACCATCCTGCTATCACAAAGACAATGTCATATAGCTATACTGAATGAAAATCGGTAATTTTATCCAACAGAATGTTGCCATGTATCTATGTGAACACAATAGCAGGATATCAGAGCAGGACCAGTGTAGGGCACCTACATTGTCCCCTTAAAGAGTTGAGAACTTTGCATGTTAAGAGAGACATCAGAAAGAAGACAAGAAATTCTTCAACAACTAAACAATAAGTGAAAAGTTTGTTCTAGAAGAGTCGGGATAAGAATGTTTGCTTGGAGCCTCAGGAAAGGAGTTGAACTGGACTCATGGAGATGCAGACTGTGGGCTTTTTAATTTTACAACAGACAGTTAGGAAATTGAGAATGATTAAATATTTGTCAAATAGTAAGGAGATAATTTGTATGATCAAAGAAAAGGTAAAATATTTTCAGAGAAATCATATTTCCAGAAAAATGGGCCTGATTACTAAAGGAGAGGGAAAGATATTTCATATATATTGTATAATAAAGTACTGTACACTCTTACTCAGATTCCCATCTCATTCAGCAACAAGACTCAGTCATGATGAGAAGGAATTATTAAATCCATTCTAAGACAGGAAGGGTCTAAAACCAAATAGATCCTGTGTACCACAACCAGGCCACATTCCAGATTATTTCCCACTAATATGCTTGGTTAGTGTAACGTACATGCAATCTCTCATGGGATTCCAGCCCTTTCCATCTGACAAAATTCTCAGTTAAATGCTTCTGACCCCGAACTAGCATCCTTGAAACATTATTACATAGCATTTATACAGAGAACATTGGAGCCCCCTTTTAGGGTTCTCAGGCTCATTAGTAAAATAATTTAAGACTAGGAATAAAAACACAAAGATACTTTTATTAGAATTTAAAAGGAAAATCCCCAGAGCAGGCAAGCTGTGAGCTTTAGCAGCTTCTTTCAGGAGGAAAATGAGGAAGCTAGAGGGCCAAAGCTAATTCACTGAAGCAGGCACAGGGGTCAGACACATGACAAACTGCCACATTGTGGGATGGAGGCTTCAGAGCCGTGGTTCTTAACCTGTGAGTCACAATTCCTCAGGTGGTCGAATGGCCCTTTCACAGGGGTCCCAAATCAGATATCCTGTGTATCAAATATCACCATTATGATTCATAGCAGTAGCACAATCACAGTATGTAGTAACAATGAAAGGATTTTATGGTTTGGATCACACAACATTAGGAAATATATTAAAGAGCCACAGCACTTGGAATATTGACGACTACTGCTATAGAAATAGTAAAAACGTACAGAATGTCTGGGATTGTGTAGAGGAAGTACAAAGTACTAAGAAAAGCATGGTTAAAAATCAAAAACAAAAAGAGGAAAAGGAAAAGTTGGTAGGTGTGCATACTTAGGGCCTATGACGCTGCCACCACTTGTAAGCTACTCTACTAAAATTAGGGGTTCTGGGAAGGGAAAGAACTACAGTGTCTTATTAGAGGACTAATTATTCTGTTTATCTCTTTAGAATGTATTAAGGTGAGCTTGCTTTTTTGGGGTGTTCCTTTGCCCAGGCGATGGATCAGGGCCAACTAGAATATCAGCCTATGAATTCTTTTCTCTTGAGCAGAAGGCTTCTTTTTGTTTTTGCTTTATGTTTGTTTGTTGGGTTTTTTTTTATTGCAATGGTACTTGTGATTTACATTTTCTGATTCTTAATTTATTTTGTAAAACTTAGGTAATTACAGATTATATCAAGTCCTTTGTGAAAATATGCAATATAAAGGCAGAAATAGGACACTGTTTGACAGGAATTACAGACTTGACAAATGATCATTTTGTGCAGGCAGAATTTAAATACTCTTGCATTAAAGACTCACCATGGTTTCTGACATTTTTTAAATTCAGATCATTTCTGATAACCTATATATTTCTCTTAATCTATTTAGTTGTCTTCAGTCTAAGTCACAGTCTTCCAGAGTCCACTCTTAGATTTGTCATAAACTTAGGCATTTTCTGTCTGTATTTAACATTTTTACTGAACAAAAGATATGGAATACAAATGACTTATTTTGTTTAACTGAAGCTACTATGACCTGTCTGTACAAAATCTCTGTTGTTGCACTGGTACCTTTCCTTTCCAGAATAAAAAAAGACTGAGTTTCCCAAATTAGCCAATCAATAGATGATGTCAAAGGATACAATAGATAAACAGCTATGGAACTTCTCTACAGAGGAAGCAGCACAGCTGAACAGGAGAAAAGCCAGAGTGTACCCATACTTAGCTTTCTGATATGGACAGTGACTCTTGTAGAGACTCATGGATGGTCAAGGTGCTGAGAACAGGTGACTGTTCATCATGAGGATGGACACACATGTCACCCTGCTCCAAGGCTCAGAAACACTGGACAATGTAGGTGAAAGAACATAGAACTGTGATAATGGGGAGAGGAAGCACTGAAATGTTGCTTTTAGGGATATGATGTCACCTTGGCACTCACAACGGTAAACCATCTGTAGCCGTTTGCATGGGACAGGAGACCAAGCTCCCAAACATGCAGTCAGGACACCCTTGCATTTCAAACACTTTACCTGTTTCACAGGTTAAATGACACCTTGTCTCAGGTAGTTGTAACTGGAGCAACACCATTTCAAAATTAGGTTTTATATAAATGAGATGTTGAACTCAGAATTGATGTTAGCTAGAACGGATTGGTGCTGGTGTTGAAATGGGGTGAATTTCAATGTGAGAATATGAATTTGGTGAGGTTTTTTGGCCAGTAGGAAAGTTTTAGACTAAAGTGCACTACTTCCTGAATCAGTATGTTAGGGCTCTCGTCCATAATATAGATTACATATTAAAGATAAAAGGAGATAATAACAGATGAAGTTAGAAAAGTGAGACCCTGAACAGAACATGAGTGGGAATATTAGGAGATGAGGCGGGGGTGTCAGAGCTTTTTGAGGTTCATGAAGGAGGTGCTGAACAAGAACGAAATAATAACAGCATAGTGTGAGAGACATGGAGAGACATATACAGCCACCCTCTAGAGCTGCAAAAAGAAAAATGCCTGTAGTCACAGCCCAAGTAAAATTGTATAGCATCATAGTGAAAGAAAAAGGAAGCATCTCTTCTAAAGGTGGACTTTGTCTACTGTCCCTTCTAAAGATTGACTGTGTCTGTCCCCCACTTCTAAAGGTGGGCTGTGTCTAACCTCCTTCTAAAAGTGGACTGTGCCTACTCCATATTCTAAAGGTAGATTATATCTAGTCCCCCTCTAAAGGTGGAGTGTGTCTGTCTCACCTGTTGGGGATTGGTTCTAATGCTTTGAGTTAATCGGGAACCTGAGTGCCCAATTGTTGAAGGTCCTTGTCCGCAGTTGGTTTTTGGTTGGTTAATAAAGAGCCAATGGCCAATGATTGGGTGGAGACAGAGGTGTGAAAATTTTAGATTGAGGGCTAGGAACTGGGAGAAAGGAGGAGAGAGAATTACTGGGACTCATGGAAAAAGGATGGGTCATAAGAGCTACAGAAGAAAAAGCCAGCCAGCCATGTAAGAATTTGGGTAAGTGCCACTGGCCATTTCTGTGATTGGGCTTGGGGTATCAGGGAAGTTTGAGAAGTCTCGGGAGTACCAGAGGGGAACATTTGCAACCTTTGAGCTAGTCACCACATATCATAAATTAACTGATATGTGTGTCTTTCATTTGCAAAACCAGATTGCTCCAGGACGGGGTTGTGGCCTGCCAGGAGCCAAAGCCACTTAGCTAAACTCCTTCTAAAGGTGGACCGTTTCTACCTTCCGCCTTCTAAAGGTGGACAGTGTCTACTTCCCTTCTAAAGGTGGGCTGTGTCTATTCTCCTTCTAAAGGTGGACAGTGTCTACTCACACCCATTCCTGTTGAGCGTTCCTTCTTGTTTTACACCAGCCCACTGGGTTCTGTGTTTTTGACATGTCCTCTCTGGGACCTGTTAAATTTCCATAGCCTCGACTCCCTTTTAAGAGTCCTTTAAGAGCCAAGCAGTGGTGACACACATCTTTAATCCCAGCACTTGGGAGGCAGAGGCAGGTGAATTTCTGAGTGTGAGGCTAGCCTGGTTTACAGAGTGAGTTCAAGAACAGCCAGGGCTACCCAGAGAAACCCTGTCTTGAGAAAAAAAAAATCTTCACACAGCTTTTATGAGTCATTTCCACACCTTTCAGAAAAGCAATAAATAAATAAATAAATAAATAAAATAAAACCCCTTAAGATTTGTACTCTAGTCTCTTATGTCTTCATTCAAAGATTGCTTCATCAGAAATTCTTTCCCTGATTATCCTATATGTGCCTTTAACTTTTCTGTGGTCCCTGATAAAGTTCCTTCCTTAGAACTCATCAGCTTCTAATGTGCCATGAACAGTTATTACTTAACTGTTTCATTCACTCCCATCAAAATAAGAGTTTCCTGAATCATGAATCTCAGCAGCTTGGATGCTGTTAGCCCATTGTGTACTCTACAGTGTCTATCATATAATGGATAATGGTTGCTGCTAGCTCAATGTATGTATGCTCCACAGTGTCTATCATATCATGGATATGACTGTGTTAAATTATTGTGGTGTATTTATTTTCTTTCTGTGTTACAGACTAACAATCTGCATATTAGCATTCATCATACTTACATGGTAAATACAAAATGTGTTATATTTGTTAGTTTTAATGTATTTTAAATATAAATAGATTAAAGAAAATAATAAACCATTAGCCTTAAATGAGATAGTTGATGATTCATGCTATGAAGGAGAGATATTAGGAGGATAGGACTTTACCATTTTTATAATTTTTTTGTATTGATGTTAACAAGCTGTTTTCAGAAGTATTTGGAGTTCATCACTAGGAATTTGGCCTTAACTTAGGCTGTATTTGCTTATAGATGTGTTACAAACCTGGCGAAAGACAGCAATCAAAAGTGTTGTTGCCAATACCCCAGCCACTGGGAATGTTGCAAAGTAAATTAATTAGTACAAACAGATGTCAGGCACGTTCTAGGCGATGTTGGCAAGGGTCCAGTGTCTGGCCTCACTTCCCGAGTATGTGCATTCTACACACACAGAAGCCATTCAATTCATGCTTGGATGTGAACTGCAGAGATGGATTTGCCCTTTTTCAAAGCATCACTTTCCAGGATAATAATACACAGCAAAGTCTCAGAGATAATTGCACATTGTATATAGCTAGAGATTTCACTGGTGCTCATCAAGGTTTGCAAACATAACTCTCAATTTCTCATGCTTTAGAATGTGTATTTCACTTGGTATATTTTAAATGGAAAATTATTGTATATGTTCTAAGTAGCAGGCATTGGAAAAACAAACAAAAATTTGATAACTACTGATGAAAAGAATAACAGAACAACTGTTATTTAAATAAAATGATAGAAGATAAACTCATTATGATATAAGGATTTCCATTTACTGTATTTTCCCACAGAAAGTTGTGCCAATTATCCACATCACATTTATTAAGAACTTTGTACCATCATTTCTAAAATTAAGCAAGATATAAGTCAGTAGCAACAGCAGTCGAATGTGTATGAATTACTATGTTAGTCTTGAGAAACACCAGGTTATAATAAAGAAAGCTTTTGTGTCCTCTTGTGTCCAGACTGGGCTCTCTGCTCTGCATACTTTGATCAGTTGTTGACTTATTCTGGCTACAATGGTACTCGAATTTTTATAAAGAATATTTTTAAAAAATTTTAAATTCTATGCTTTGTGTGATGGGTTTTACTTTGCAAGTCTGTCTTCCATGATGGAGCATCAGGATTCCCATGCAGCATCTTTCTGTTTTTACAAAGGAAAAGACACTGTGGCTGTCTCCCAATTCTTTCTGTCTTACCTGAAAACAACTCCTACGCTGTTAGGCACATCTCACTGAATATTACAGTTTGGAATATTGTAAAGATGTCACTCATTTATCCAAACAGACCATGACTTGAGTGAGTGTAAGAAAAGTTTTTGGTCCATAACATATAAAATTATGAATGGAATGATGAAATACAACACCCACTGGAGCCCTAGGAAAGTGCCCATACATACCAGAACATGACACCTTTTAAGGGGAAATCTTTGTGAGCTTCTCCAAAACTGAGGACTCAAATCACTCAGAAAAGACTGACACATGCCATGATTCTTAAAACTCCATGAGACTTGATAGTACTTCAAAGTGTTCAGCATCCTTTGCCCTTTGAACCCAATCACGAAAGAACACACATGGCACGCACTCTCTGATAAGTGGATATTAGACCAGGTCTGAATACCCAAAATACAATCCACAAACCACAAGAAACTGAAGAAGGAAGAGCAAAGTGTAGATGCTTCATTCCTTTTTAGAAGGGAGAACAAAATACCCAAGGAGTTGCAGAGACAATAGGGAAGAGAGTGGAAAAAGAACAATCCAGAGACTGCTCCACCTGGGATACCTTTCCATATTCAGTCATCAAACCCAGACACTATTGTGGATGTCAGCAAGTGTTGGCTGAAAGGAGCCTGATATAGCTGTCTCCTGAGAGGCTCTGACAATGCCCAACTAATGCAGACTCCTAACCATCCATTGGATTGAGCACAGGGTCCCAAATGAAGGAGCTAGAGAAAGGACCCAAGGAGCTGAAGGGTTTGCAGCCCCTTAGGACAAACAACAATATGAACTAACTAGTACCCTCAGAGCTCCCAGGGACTAAACCACCAACCAAAGAGTGCACATGGTGGGACTCATGGCTCCAGCAGCATGTGTATAGCAGAGTATGTCCTAGTCGGTCATCAGTGGGAAGAGAGGCCCTTTGTCCTGTGAAGGTTTATGTCCCAGTATAGGGGAATGCCAGGGCCAGGAAGTGGGAGAGGGTGGGTAAGTGAGGAGGGGGGTGGAGGAAACAGGGTTTGTTTTTTGGTTTTGTTTTTGTTTTTGATACTTTTTTTGGAGGGTTAACCAGGAGAAGAGATATCATTTGAAATGTAAATAAAGAAAATATCTAATATAAAATAAATACATTAAGAAAAATAAATTGTTCAGCATCTATGAAGGCAATAATGAGTCTACCACAGGCAAGTTCTCTATTTCCTATCACCAATTGGTTACAGTGGAGTCAACCTAACTACTCTTTCATTAATTGGATGATTTATGTATTCCCATAATCATTGTGTGAAGAAAAAAATTCCACTGTGTATGTAGAAAAAGCTACACCCAAGGAGAGAGGAAAGACTTTCAGTCAACAGAACTCAGTCCTGCAGGCAAGTGCCACAAAGACTGTTTATGATACTTCCATGTGGTCACATGACTTCTGAGAGAGCAAGCGACTGCTCCATCTGCTGCAATCACAGGGAGCATCAATCCTGAACTTGTAGAGCATTAAAGTGAAAATGAACAGGATCTTTAGTGTAATGACTTCCTCTCTTTATTAAATATTGTTATTTCAGAGAAAAAGGAGAAAAATAAGGAAGAGAGATTTCTTCAGAGTAGTGGATGCCCAGAACGAATATGCAGTTTTCACCCTCTAAGAACAACCTGTCCTCAGCTTTTAAATCAATGCTCAGCAAATTAGCTCAAAGCAAATAAAAATGACAATGGCAGCACCTGTTTGGCTGTCCCCTGCTCCCTGTATATGCCAATTCGTCACTGACTTGCAAACCTAATAAGAGTCTGTGTTTGGTTTTCTCCATTTCCATAATGAAATCTTTAACAGCTCTGTGATTGAAGAGCATCCTTTAAAGATCTGCACCCATGGCTTATTAAACACACATCTCCACGTGTGCGAGGCTGTAGCAGTGGGGCACAGACAGGATGAGTGATAGGTACACAGAGAAGAAAAATAGCGATGCCTCCCTCTCTAGTCTTTCCAATTTATCGATGTTGTGGAGCCCACGGGCCTGGGAAGGAAGTTGTGTTTCTAGAAGGTTCTGATTAACCTGTATCACCATGCTTCTCCTGTCATCATTACACAAGGCAGTTAAGTAAACAGACATAATAGGCCTTAGTCTCATCTCTAGGAATTTACTGCCATGGAAATCCATCCAGCTCTTTCATTTATCTCACTTTTCAAAGAGTGATTTAAGGGCCACCCACATGGCAAAATCACATAAGCTAAATTGCTTCCATCGTTCATTCATTCATAAAACACTTTCCACACATCATCTGCTTGCCAGGCTTTGTGCTACGCACCAAGGATATAAAGACAAACATGCCTTCCAATTCCTTACAATGTGATAAATCTAGATGATCAAAATATACTAATTAAAATCTGAAAAATTATTTTACTTATCGAAGGTATCTGTAGCAATAAGTAGCAACCAATCAATCAAAATAAAAATGTCTTTATTAAACTCACTCTGAATACAAACTGACTCCACCATTGCATTTTGTGTGTAATGTTAACATTTAGTGTATAACCTTGTGTGTGATTGTGTGTATGTGTGTGTGTGTGCATGTGTGTGCATGTGCATGCATACGTGTATATATGTATGTGTGTTTGCATGTCATGTCCAAGACCAGAAAAGTACTAAGTAATTTGCTTGCAGATAAACAATGTAACATGATTTTACAAAATACTTTTCCTTCATGTGATACTGAAGAGGTGGTTAGTTTGGGCAAGTTAGATGAACAAATACAAAAGTGTTTCAAAATTAGAAGCTTAAACCTTCTGAGAAACATGGTGATTATCTTTTAAAAGATTTGGAGAGAGTGTATCAGTTTACTGGGATAGTTGAGCAGAACAGGTTGATTATGAACCATGAGATTCTTTATGTCACAGGAAACAAAATATCTTCATTTATTCAAACTTTAATCTGCACATCTGCACTGTTATTAGTTATAAAAAACACAATTGCAACCAGCAGCAGAAGAGAGGGCTCTGGGCAGGAGGGAGAGGGTTTTGTACCCATTCTCAGCTTTGCTCTGCATCCCAGGCTCTCCCAACTGCTCTTTGGTTCACTTTGAATAAAATATATCTAACCTCCAGGGTATATATACATATATATATATATATATATATATATATATAATTTATTTATTTATTTTTACACTGGAAGCCTGCCCCAGCCTTTAGTGGGACACACTGAAGGATAAAGGTCAAAGACTGATGATCCCTGGCCTTATAATTTTACTATATGTGCTTTATTAAGTGCTAGTTTCTTGCTCTGTAATTCTCTCTTACTAATTCATGTTAATATGTGAAAGGTTTCTTATCTCTCTTGCTGGCCAGATAAGAGGCTTGGAACTCATTAACATTTCGTGAACCAGAGAGAAAGGAAAATAATTAAATCTTTTACATAGGCAATATGCACAGACACATACATATATATGTATATATGCACATATATATACACAAACAGGCATATACATATATACATTTGTGAGATGGAGCTGAGCCCCCTAATCTACCACTTTATTCCTTCTTAGACAAAGTTTATTTAGAAAATTAGCGCATGGAGAAAATGTTACACAAAAGAGGAGTTACAGAAGGATGTTGATATTAAGTTCAAAGCAGTATTTCATTTCATAAGCTCATTGTAAGTTCAAAGCAATAGTTTCACATGGCCTCACTTTATCATAGTGTACACTTGTGGCTTCATCCTTGGATGTAACCTAAAATGAATGTTTTTTTCTTGGCCACAAATTTGTCTCAAGCCTACTTCTCTTTTAGTGTAATTGTGAAGGCTCATCATATTCATTATTATGTAGACTTTACTTAATATTCTATGAAGAGTGTGCACATTTTATTATTGATTCTAACTTTATTATTTATTTCTAGCTAAATAACTAAAACTATCTCTTAAAACTTGCTTCCTAAAATTATTTGAGTCTAATCAGGAATTTGATAAAATCACTATTAGGAAATATGAAATCATGACTTTGTTTATATAGCATTAATATATGATGGTACATCTTCATTTGATCTGCAGAAAATATGCTCAATAGGGTGGACTAATGCCCAGGAATCATTAGACTATGTAAAAATGACAAGGAAACGCATATCAGCTGCAAGAAGCAATCCTGAGATGAAGTCTCTTAGGACCTTGCCTTGGAGCTCAGCCATAATTGGCCATGCAAAACTGGTGCCAAGAATGGCTCCCGTCATACAAACACACACACACACACACACACACACACACACACACACACACGCGCACAAACACACACACACACACGCACACACACGCACACGCACACGCACACTCACACACGCACAGAGAGAGAGAGAGAGATCAACCCAATCACTAAAGGTCATATTTTAAAATCAGTTTTCCTTACACCAAGAGAACACAACTATCAACACAGTACATGCTCCAGCCCCCCTCTCTCCAGCTTTCTCCCAGTTATTCACATAAGAGAGTGTTCAGTCCTGGTAGGTGATGAGTCCCCATCAGAGGAATACTATTCTCCCTGCAACACCATGTCAAGAATACAAAACAAAAGCACAGTAAGAATTTCAATCACTTTATTGCTGGGATGGCAAAGCTGAGCAAGGTGTGTGGAATGTGTTCCTGCCTGTTAGTTTAGGCAGGCTACTTGTCAGTGTGCATGCTCAGTACAAAGGGGACTCCTAGTTGCAGATATCATGAAAGATTTTCGTTTACATTCTGGTGGGTTTTTCTTATTTCTAATTTTTCTTTAATGGTAACAAATAAAATGGATAAAGATTCTGCTCTGGTTCTGAACCTGCCCCATTGTAACCCCAGTGATGGGCTGGTGGAAGTCAGCAAGCAGGCAGCTCAGATCTGTCTTAAAACCTTTCAGAAAAATGACATGGACAAGAATCCCAGCTCCGGGGAACTATGCAACACACCTTTGACCTTTTATAACAACATCTGGGCATACCATTACCTTTTATTAATGAAGGAACAAAGGCAATTTAAGTCCTTCACTGGGGAGGGCAGTTTCCCCATGTTGAAATGCCTGCTTAGCTTGGGAGGCCACCTACTGTCACTCAGCTTTAAGTACCACTCTCCACTCCTTAGAGGACACAAGGCTCAGGTGTTGGGGAGCGGGTCTTTGCAGGGCTCACCTGTATTGCACTGAGATATCTCTAGCCTTATTTATGAACACAGAGTGTGCACAGTTTGTTCTGAGCTGGTGGTCACCACACATCTCCAATGAACACTGCCTGCAGCACCTACGGCAGATTCAAGATGACAGAGTGTTTATCACACTCAAAAAGGTTTGTGTTTTGCAGACATATGGTCTAGTTCAGAAAAACAGGGCTTTTATTAGTTTCCCACCAACATTCCTCTTGAGCACATAAGTGCCAAATTACCATATTTTTTGTATAGAACTGTGATAGAATTTAAATTTTAAAAAATTGTTGTTTGGACTGTTGAGTTGATTTTCATACAAAATTATTAAATGAATTTGGGCATTGGATTGAGAAATAATTCCCAGCTATTTATTGAAATCGCAGTAAACATGTGTGCCATTGTACCACATATTTACATAGAGTAAATTCCCAGCATGATATTTAGAAATTTTAAACATCAATCAGCCCTATAAAACATGGAAGATATTCTGCATCTTTCAGCATCAAAATATAGCCAGGAATTAATTCTTTTATATAAAAGTAGCAGGCACTTCCACTTTAACAATTCAAATGCCCTTTCATCTTTAATATGTGGTAAATTTATACATATCAAAGTATTGTCTCAAGGTAAAATGTATCTGTTGTTTGTTGTAAATTGATTCAGATAATTATTTAACTTATTTATATGTATATTTTAATTGGATTGTATAAAAATGTCTGGGTCAAAGAAGGGTTGAAAGACTAAAAGTTTAAGGAGCTCTGCTGCACACCCTGTACTGACAAACTTTCTCCCACAAACCTCCTGTGAGTCACCTGCCTCTTTGACCTTTTCTACATCCATTTGCACATTTGTAGTGGAAAATCTAATTCTGTGTGCTGAACTGGAAGAAGCCTCTTCAGTACTGAGTGCAGGACACAGACTTCTCCTCAGAGCATGCACGCCATCGGCCTTACCTGCCATCCCTACTTTTATAAGAACCACAGTTTTCTTTTCTCTAACAAAATTCATATTTTCAATCCTGCTCATATTACATTCCCATGTCTTCTCAAAATCATATGAAACCACTTTTACATCAACCATCAGTGATCTCTCTGACTCTATCTGTCTCTGTCTCTGTCTCTCTGCCTCTCTTTCTCTTTCTCTCTCTCTCTCTCTAGTTATTTTTTAAAATCAACAGAAAACTGTCTTGAAGTCACCACCTGCTCTCTGTCTACCCCTTTTGTTTGCCAGATTAAACTTTCTGAGTTTCCTATAACTATCTCTCCACAGCCCACTCACTCATATCTGGGCTTGCTTTCCTCTAGTGTACTCAACATCTGAAGATTCAATGGCCTCAGAGTCTACATGATGGAAGTCCTGCCACTGTTTTCCTGTATCTGTAGCTTGGGCTTGAAGACTTCATAGTTTTCATCATCTACATTCCTCAGGCAATCCATAGCTAACAATAAGGTAGGTGAAAGCATAAAGCCCCAGACATTTTACTGACATAGACTGGTTCTGGTGGCCTCTGTAACTCTAGTACTTTAGCACCAGCTTGGTGAAACCTTATTAGACATTCATCACAACCTGACATCTTTATCTTATATAACTTGCTTTTTTCTTCCTTTCATAATGTTCTTTATCACTAAATGTAGTATACTTAAAATGATGGTCTCTTTCCAGAAAAAGAAAAATAACCTGAGACTCAGTTCCAGGATTTGTTTGACTAAAGCAGGCTAGAAGGTGAATTTTGTTTCTGGATTGAGAAATGTGCCATTTAGCAGGCAACGATGACCTCACCTGTAAAGAGTTATTTACCAAAAGGCTTCTTCCTATTAGCTGGAATGTAAAGACCGATTCATCAAAAGGCTTCTTCCTATTAGCTGGAATGGCTATCGTTGGGATACACACAGAGGAACTGATGCACATAAGGTTGTCAGGATTGCATGCTGCTGCAAAGCCCTCTGGTAATTCGTAACAATGCTACATAGTATAATATTTTAAGTTAAGATGAGATGCAAACTGTGGCTAAAGCCATGGCAGCTATCAGGGAAATAAATGCAAAGTATCTCATTGCATCCTATTCTGTGTGCTGAAGTGTTTTAGAATAAATAAATATATCATCTTTTAAAATTGTGTTTTAAAACATGAGGGCTTTAGAAATAGTTGGATGCATTTATGGCTAGTAATTCATTTCTAACGTAAAATTTTGCTCTATAGTAAAAAAGAAAAAATAAAACACAAAAGCAAAATTGTGATTGGCTGACAGGTGGTTGAAAGACAGCTAGGTGGTGGGCCCCACAGATTTTAAGAGGATAAGACTTTATTGAGTGAGACATTGAGGAGATATGGTAGCCCAGTTTTAAATTTAATTGCCCAAAGTGAAATAGGTTTAAATACCAATGAAGACTATGGCTAGGATTAAAAACCCTGTGGTACACACTGCAAGAAGTTTTAGTTCCTTGAACGCTGGCTTTTCTAATTCCATGATTAAGCCTCCCTTTCCTGCTTAAAGCCTGTGTTTAACTTGCTCCTGGGTGAAACACCGTGCAGAATTCTCTGTTTTCTAAGGTGACAGGGGAGTGGTTCGTGATCTCTGTGTTCCAGTAACACAATGGGTCCTAGCTATCCATGTAGGGACATACTCTCCTTTCCTTGAGCATTGATTGGGGTGGGACAGCCCAGAAGTATGAAGTGATCTGCATTCAAAGACCCTAGACACAGATGGAATACATTCGCTGTAGTGGACTAACTAGCCTGCCATTGGAGTCGCAGGTTTCTTATTCAAATGCAATGGATCAAAAATGGAATAAGTAAAGATTTATTGACCCACATATGTCTTTTTAAGGCACCAGAGTTAAATAGTCAGAATCCACTTTAGGGGACACTATGACTTCCGTGTCAGAATGACTCTTAGAGCCTTAGGAAAAGTGGCAGTGCACAATGAAAAACATGCAATGCTGAGATTGTCACATGGACTCTAGAGAAGGAAATCAGATGATGACATGTTAGCATGGATATTATGTGTATCCTTGATAGACTAATAGATGATTTTGTTCTGCATAAAGCTAGAGGAGAAACTTAATATGGGCTGTGGTAGGTGCCAAGGGAGGATGCCAGTACCAGCGTTTTGTGGTAGCTCTTTAGATCAGGAATAGAAGAAGCTGTTATGTGTTTTGACTCACTGAATTTACTAAGAAGGATAATTTCAAGAAGTTTCTGTAATAAAAGTTACATCTGAATGAAAGCCAAGGAACTCTGATCTTACCAAGTGATGAAAACGTTAGCAGAATGTAGCCCCCACAGGGGAAATCACCAGGCTGCCAACAGAGCACTGTTCAGCTGTGCCAGCAAAAACTCAAGCCTGGATGACCAGAACGATGAGGATTGTATCAATAAAACTCATCAAACCTTGCCAAGTTTCCAGAAGAAGTCAGCTTTCAATCAAGTCCTGTTACATTCTGTGGGAGAACAAACCCCCACAGTTCTAATCAGCAGGGGAGTGGTTCCTCTATTCACACTCAATAGGATTGTGGACATTTGATTTTAGAAGTTAAAGACATAGTTGTTTGGGAGACTACTGGGTATAGGATTGAAGCTGATGCTTATATTCCAAAGACAGCCATCATGGTCTCACTGTTATCTAGAGGATGTAAGGGAGCAGAGACCAATGCAATATACTGCTGTGGTTACCACCCACCTTATAGCTCACATACTGGACCATCTTTCTTATTTTTATATGTGTTGTCAGAAAGAACACCTAGAAGTCAGTAAAACACTTGGATTTACTCTTAGGTTACTTGAGTGAGAATTATCAGATGAATGTGCACAAGCAATGGTCTTCAACCTCTTCCCTCCTTGCCAAGTCAACACAGAAAACCAAATTCAGCATTTGGAACTGCGAGATGGAGTTAGACATTTATGTTACCTTCACAACATATATGCTTTGGGGGTGCTTCTTCTCAATGTATCAATATTTAATTCACTAGTCTGAACCCCAGAGAAACAAGATGGGTCCAGGAAGATAGCTGCAAGCTTGATCCTCTAAGTGTCCCTCTGCAGCTGCTCTGCCAGATGTGGTACATATACTGGAGCAGATTAATATAGCCTCAGGATCTTGGGATGAAGCCATCTTTCTGGAAAATCTGTTCTTTTCTATCTCAATCAGGAAAGACAATCAGAAACAGTTCACATTTACATGGATTCAATAATATTAATTTACAGTTTTGCCTTGGGGCTATGTTAACTCTTCTGCCCTCTGTCACAATACAATCTGAGGAGACCTGCACCATCTGCACAGCCCACAGCACTTTTTGTCAGTCCATTCCATTGCTGGAGCTGTAATGACTGTGCCAGAGGAACAAAGGGTAGGCAGCATTCTGGAGGCCTTGTTAGAAGACATGAATTCTACAGGTAAGAGACAAATCTGTGAAGATATAAAGCATGCCAATCACAGGTAGAAGATTGTTCATACCATTTTGTAAAGCCTTTGAATCATGGTATGCTAATAGAATTTTGGAGTTCTAAACAGAGGCCTACTGATCCCATAACAACAAGTACTCTGCTTAGCATGACGATTTGACTCAGACTCAGGTGATGCTCAGAGCAGAAACTGTTTGGCTCATTGTGTGAAATCTCCACCATTGGAGTCACATCATTAGATACATTTTGTGATAGAGGAGGTATTAAATGTAGGGAAGGACACTACATGGAAATTGTTGCAAGACTTACTAGGAAGAATCATAATGCAGGCTCTTCGTGTTCTGGGGAGATGCCACACCACTTTAATGGAAGGGAAGACATTAATTTCCTATTTTTTTTGTTGAGTTCTGGTGTATACAGAATACTTGTACATCGTATAGTAAGTGAGTCTGAAATGACAGGATAATGAACTTGGTTCATTCAGACCCATGAGTTTTCAACACTGTTCTTGCATCCCTTCCCACAATCTTCATAAGTAGTAGTTCATTCAAGATGGAGGGAAAGCAGCAGGGCTGGAAGACACAACCAATTTGCATGAACAGGACCAGAACCCAGGGCAGCATCAGCAGCTTTCTCCACACAACGTCTAGGCCAAGTAGGGGATATTCAGCTAGGGGAGGAAACAACTATCTGATTTCTTTCCATAAGAATTCTAGCCCCCAAAAGACAATCTCTGTAATGTGTCTGTCATGTTCCGTGGAAAATGCTGTTAAGTACATATTGTCTTAATAAATATGTCCTTTAGGCAGTAAGTGTGTCCATTCACTTCATAAGGAAGACAACTGCTCAAAAAAAAATGGAGAAGAGAAAACCCAGACTCATGGCCTAGAAGTAAAAACCAACCAACCAAATGGACAAACAAACACATCCCCCTCCACTAGAATGGTTCTTGGAGAAGCATGATGGTACAGAGGCATAAGGACATTATGAGAGTGAGCAGCAAGTGAGAAGATCTTTGTACAACAGGCTAATGTCTACCAGAGGACACGTGGGTAGTGAGACACCAAAGTTCACAGTAGATAGAGCTATCTGGCCAGATCTTGTAAGCCAGTTCCTAAGGCTAAATGAACACTGGCCTTATGAGCACATAAACAGAGAACCATGATGGCAACAAGAATGCATTATAAGTCCAACAGCATCAGCAACACTTACCAAAACTAATCCAGCTCTTTTACTGTCAAGAGCCTCACTGCCCACAACAAGCTAATTCTGAACCCATTGTTTTAGAGACTATTTTCTACAAAGATGGACTATAAAGATGCCCTTGAATTCTGGGAAATCAGTGGTTTCTTCTCACAAGGACAGACACATGTTCCTAGGCTGGGTCTCTTGACTTTTCCTCGGCAGCTTAACCATTTATCATGTGTTTAGTCACTACCATGGAACTCTACTGAGCAGAGATGTGCCTTATAGCAAGAGGGGCAAGGAAGCATTCATGGCCAGGATTCACTGGTCCCATCCTTCTTCCAGTCCTTCAGATCTGTGAGACCAGCCTACCGTAGCAGAAGAGAGGCGCCATTCCCCAGGACCCATGGTATGCTTTCTATTGAAAACATTTGGTACAGAGTCCCAGATAGGAAGAACAAATCATTGTAAGAGCCAAGGGACAGAGCATGTAATCTTATTTCGGAGAAACAATAGTTCTATGTAACTGTTATTATACACACTGTGGGTATGGTGCTTAAATCTTATAGTTCTAAAGAGTGGTGAAAAGCTAGGGGTATAGCTCATGGATACAATGTTTATAAAGCATGCTTCATTCTCAGGTACTATCAAAATTGACTGACTTATTGAAAGGTAAGTAGGGTGTTTTCTCCAGAATCCAAATGCCCATGATATTTCTAAACTCCAAACCAAATATTTCTACATCAGATAATAAATAGGAAATGTATATATTATCCTCTAAGAGAGATATATGCAAACATTTTACACTCAATAGATAATTGCCTCTTGTGCTCTTTCATCTTGCATAGAAGCAATTGTGATAGGTAATAGGAGTTGGGGTATAATTAAAGTTTTCATATTTAGGGACTGTTTGATTTTCTGTGAAAAAATAAAATATTTTATTTCAAGGGTGGTTATTCTATAAAAAGTGAGATGAATTACTTTTATATACTCTCTCTGCCGTTCTCAACCTTCTTTCCTACCACCCTTTCATTTTTTTCCTACCACCTGACATCTCAGCCTACAAGGACACATAACCTAATTTTTAGAAAACCTACAGCTTGGGTTTGCAGGCTGTGTTTTGTTTCTTCTTCAATATTTTCAAAATTGTTATTTCCTTAGGAAAAGGCTGAACAGATAAAGTGTTGAGAAAACAGTCATAATGATAGCAGACATACACCTGCCCACGCTCTGCAGCAGATTTATGGCCAACACAGCCGATTTTGCCATCTGGGTCAAAGTCATATGTTCACTGGAAATATTTTGGTAAGTTATTGCTCATGTTTTCCACATTGCAGGTGGTGATCATGTGGTTTTATGGCGCTTTCATGATGGTGGGCCTGCCTGAGGGGGTTTTGACGTTCTGAAAGCTACAGAAGCTATCTGATTAGATGAAATATACTCTACCCATCCTGCTAAGCATCATGGGAGGCACTAACATATACATAAAATATAATCCTAAGAAAAGTACCAAACCATTCTCCTTGGTGGTTTCCAGAACCATAAGGCTGGGCACCTAGGAAGATAACATTGACTACTTACTTCTGGACATTAAACTACGTATCACCTAAGACAGAAGAATTCAGATACGTTCTTGGATGTCTACTGTCATAGAAAAATATCACAATTACTTACATTTGAAGATTCAGCTTTTGAAATGTCCTTAAATGTACTATTTTTATTAGTGAAATGACTATAGGTGTTTTGTTTGTTTATTTTGTTCATTACACCATTACATTAGGGAAGAGAGACAGGATTGTAGGGATAAAATTAGAACTAGGAAAAGCAGGAAAATACACAGGGCCTGAGAATTCTAATGTAAATTATGCATCTCAGCTTAGTGGTTGTCAGAAATGGACAAAGGGGGGCAACTACTGAAAATATATGTTTTTGAACTATAATTTACAGGGGCTTATTTTTCAATGTTGGATAATGAATTTTGACAACTGCACAAGGTCTCACACCCGCTACCTATGATGAGGTTTAGAGAGTTCAACTGCTCCAGAGTATGCAGGGCTCTCGCTAGTCAGCTCCTGTCCTTTGCATGTACACAGCAATAAGTTCACATGTCATCTGCTGACCTTATACTACACATCAGTAGAAGCACCTGCAGTTCTTATGTCTGTGAGATATTTTTACATTTTAACATTTGTTTATTCCAAATAAACGTGTTTATTGTTTTAGGGACTAGAAACATGGACGAGTTGTGAAAAGTATTGATTTTAAGCTAAAGAAGAATAAATCTGAGCCTGTGTTGGCAGTCCAACCGATTTCAGGATGAGCTTTCTGACCCTCAGCCTCTCCATTTTCCCCATATGTGGCTGTGGTGTTCCGGAGGCTGCCTCTGCATGTAGTGCTCACTACAAAGCCAGTGCATATCGAGAGAAAGGAGAAATGAAAAAGTGATAAAACCCTAAAATGTCTAACTCTAATGTGTTAATATATTTCTTTTTTTTAGATATTTTCTTTATTTACATGTAAATTTCTCCTTTCCCAGTTTCCGCTCCAAAAAATTAAATTAACCCTTTTAAGTTTTTAAACACATCATAGACTGACAAGCTCTCAATGAGCCTTTCTTATGAGTTTCATGGTTTCTTTCACCCTTGGAGTTTTCCTAGACAATGGTCTTTAAATTCTCAAATTTCATAAACCAAGTAGAAGACCAGGGGAGAGACTATGGTCCAACAGCTCTGTGAAAACAGGATCTTAAGGTGACCCTTGCCTTCCACTGGGTGGCTGGTTTGGTAGTACACAGTCTCTGCTTCCAGATTCTCTCCAAACACACTTGCTTCTATCTACTCCAGCAACTCTTGTGGTGAAATTTTCTTTTTAATGGTTTAAAACAATAACATTTATTTAGCAAATTCATGTCCCTCATTAATTTTCCCTCAGACAAATGCATTCAATGATGTGAATACAACATTCAGAAATGTGTCTTCCTAAGTTGTCTCCTTTTGTTAGTTATTTTTATTGAATATTTTATTTATTTACATTTCAAATGTCACCCTCTTTCCCTGTACCCCCCAGAAATCCCCTATCCTTTCTCTCTCCCCCTCTTCTGTGAGGGTGTTCCCTCACCCATTCACCTACTCCTGCCTCCCCCTCCTGGCATTCACCTACTTTGGGGCATTGAGCCTTCGCAGGACCAAGGGGCTCCTCTCCCATTGATGCCTAACAAGATCATCCTCTACTATATATGTGGCTGAAGCCAAGGGTCCCTCTTTGGTTGGTGCTTTAGTCCCTAGGAGCTCTGGGGTGGGGGGTCTGATTGATTGATATTGTTGTTCTTCCTATGGAGCTGCAAACCCCTTCAGCTTCCTCAGTCTTTTCTCTAACTCCTCCATGAGGGACCCCATGCTCAGTCCAATGGTTGGCTGTGAGCATCCACCTCTATCTACATTTGTCAGGCTCTAGCAGAGCCTCTCTGGAGACAGCTATCTCAAGCTCCTGTCAGCAAGCACTTGATTACAAGCTAAAAGCTGTCCTTTCTTACTAGAAGATCATCCCTCTATCTCCTAGACATTCTTTTTACTCAAACTTTCCTCAATGTTTGAATGAAAATGTGTCATCTGAGCTTCCCTCTGCTTTCCTCATGTTCTTTCTTGCTTTATAATCAGCTGTAGTTTCTTAAGCAGGCCTTCCATGCTTTAACAGCACCAGAAACACCACCAGGCATGTTGTTGTAGGAGACATGTGAGTTCTTTTCTGATGTGTCCATTTCAGGAGACAGCAGAGGGAAGGAAGGAAGGTGTCCCACACTTCTCTGTGAAAAGGAGGGTTGTAAAGCTTTGGATTGAACATCACATGACAACACACAGCCAATCATTCTTACAAAAAGGATATATCTCAAGCTGTAAAATTGGTTTTGAGTTGTTGAAATTTCTGCTCATTGACACAGAATGGGTAAGCTGGTTTCTAATGTAACTACATCCCCTCAATGTCAAAATAAAATGACTCTCTTCATAGAATGTTTTGACACACTAGTGAGACCAGGGATAATGATAAAGGTAAAGAGAACACCAATTAAACTAATTGGACATTTGTCTACAAATAAGGCTTTATCCCTGATGACAGTTAACATCCTTCAGTGAAGAAGGGTGCAAACATCCAGCTTTCATCAGCAGGGATCTGAGCAAGCCGCCCTTCAAAGCTCCTATTTCTGCCCAGAGCACTTGCTGTCACTGGCTTTTCTCTTTGGAAAAGTGTTTCTCAAAACACAGGCTGAGATGCATGGTGACATACAGCAAATAGCCAATGGTTACACTAAAAAGAGAAAAACAAACAAAAACAAAGACTCTATGCTTTTTTGCCTCGTTGTATTGGATTTTAAGGACAAATAGAACAGAAGCAATAAAAGGGAGGTATTCCCTGAGAACACAGGAAAGGCTTTTACTTCTGATGGAGCCTTCCTAACCTGGCCCGTGAAGGGTGTGATATGATAGGATGTTGGGAATTCTCTGAGAATGGTCAGCTTTCTATTTTACTATTTTTATAGTACTGTGGGGTTCACATCACTAGGCCACAGCCATTTCATCATGCTGAACTCTCACTCACCAAAGGAGCCAGAACTCTGTAGGGATAATCACACTCAGTTTCTGATTTCTATATTTTCTTTATCATCTGTGATTCAGTTTTGGAGCAGAACCCAAGAGATGATCAGAGCTAGCCTTCATCTAATACTTCTTCAATTTAAGATTTTAGGGTAAAATGTACAGACCAATAGAAAACCTTATGTATTCCTTCTCAGAAACACCCTGAGACAGGTCCTCTCACTGAACATGGGCTCCCCCATTTGGCAAGATTGGCAGCCAGAAACATCCAACACCTTCCTGTGCCTCCTCTCAGCACTGGAGTTACAGGCCTGCAGCACATGACCTTGCTTCGTACATATGTCCTAGGGAAGGGACAGGACTCAACCTCAGACCCTATGTCGCAATCACTTTTACATGAGTTATTTCTGCAGCACATAGTTCTTAATTCATAGCTCAGAAAAGAAAGTGAATGCAAAACAAAAATGAATTTCATGAGAACATATCTGAAGATACACATACACACACACACACATACACACATACACACATACATACATATACACATACACACACAGAGAGAGAGAGAGAAAGAGAGAGAGAGAGAGAGATCTTTCCTTCTTTTTCTTCAGATCAGAAATTGTATGTAACCAAATGCAAAGAGAAACAGATTTTAAAACATGTTCTCTTTGTTGCCACTTATGCAGGTAGAAATAGAAATTCTACTTAAACTATACAGGTGCAAAAAAGAAAAGAAAAGCAACTACAGAGACAAATTAAAGCTTAATTAAATGAGACCAAAATGGGCATTTTATTCCTGGCAGCTGCTGCAGGAATTCATTTCCTTTGTAACATACCAGAAATTTCAGCATTGGGCACAGGGCAGAGACCTGTGCATCCAGGGACCTGTGGAATTAAGAGAATGGACCATGAAAGAGTGTGTAACAAGTACAGTGGAGATACTATGAATTGAATATTTTGGGTTAGCAGAAACAGGATAAATTCCACTGCTTTGTCCATGTTAATCTCACTCACTCCACCATGAGGCTTGGGCATCAAGTTGAGCATAGAAGGTTGGTCTTTTGTCCAAAGTGTGTGGGGTTTAGTTCTCTGCTTGCTGTTAGCTCTCAATATTTATTTTTTTAAAGCCTTCGTTCTATTTTCACGGCTTTCTTGGGGATGCACACTGCAGGGGTATCAAGGAAGGAGATGAAGGAAGAAGCAAGAGTTATCAGCTACATTTTGGCTCCAGGAGTGAGCACCATGCAGCAAAGTGCATTGAGACACAGGTTGTTTGTTCATGTTTTCCAGTAACAGACATAGTTTCCTCAGCATTATCGGGGTCTCTTTCTCTCCCTTCCCCTCTCCCCCTCCTCTTCTCTCTCTTTCCCTCCTCCTCCTTTTCTCTCTCCCTTCCTCTTTCCTCCTCCCCCTCCTCCTCTCTCTCCCTCTCTCTCCCTCTCCCTCTTTTCCTTCCTTTCCTGTTTACTCTGCAGCCTCCATAGCTCTCCACATCCTCGTCTGTCTTCTTACTCTCTGGAATGTTGGTCATATCTGGGTGACACAGTGTACCTTCCCTGTGTTTCCCTGGTAACAAAAGGCTGATGACACCAGGCACTGAGTGTCTGAGTTTCTAACTTGCTAGTGCAAGTCTGCTTCCTTGCCAGTTAGAGTAGCTCTGTCTCTCCTAAGATGGTGCCATTATTTGCAGAAGTTGGAACTGTGCTCCTTCAAAGAAATAAGTGTTAGGTTTATGTCTCCCTCCAAACCATGCACACTGAACTAAGTGCAGACAAGTGATGAGACATGTCAGGACAGTGAGCTAGAGGCTGTGTATATTTCAGTGATGTCTCCTCTCATAGAGAAAGAAGGACACATGGACACAGATGGACATCCTGTGAGGTATGTGTAGCTTACCTCCTTTCCGATTCATGGTAGATCACTTGCTGATGACTGAGGTCTGAGCCCCAGTGAAACTGAAATAACATTCAATGTATTTGTGGTTCTCTCTCTCTCTCTCTCTCTCTCTCTCTCTCTCTCTCTCTCTCTCTCTCTCTCCCCCTCTTATATTTCTTCCTTTCTATCTGTCTCCTTTTGATTAATGGTTCCTGAGTTAGTTAAACACAGGGTTTTTTTTTTTTTTTGACTTGGCAATTTGGTGAATTCAAAATGAAATCAATTAGTATTAAATCCCCAAAGATGTTTTTTGTCATATCACAAATTCCTTATGGCTTTCCTGAAAAATTAAACTGCAATCTTCATCTCTTTTGAGGTTTAACAGTTATTGGATCCAGCGAATCTCTGGCATCACCAACCAGTAAGTAAAACTTGCTGCACTCCCAACAGTCCTCCAAATCTCAACGCAATAAGCTCCTATCAAGTTGACGAGGCAGACAGCCAGTTCTTGGAGATATCACACTCCAATTATTTCAGGCAGAGCTCTGTATGTAATCAGGGCTGCTGTGTGCGGTTCCACCATCCCTGAGCTTTGTGGTGGAGGGTTCTGAAGACCCTTTCTGCCTTAACCTCTACACTCCAGCCCAAACCTTGATGATTTCCACCCAAACCAGAAGTGATAGAAGCTTTCTTTTCACTGCTTGTCAGAGATTTCAGAGACTGGTTCTCAGGGCTGTGTCAATGGGTCTTCATGAAAGGTCAAGACTTCCATCTTCCTCAAAGTGGAATGTCAAGGAAAATACAGCCCAGCCTATAATTGCCCCAACCATCAGCCTCTATAGACTAGTCCCTGTGCCCCACCTGTAGTCTAACACATACTTTTACCAAAGGGGACTTTTCTTTCAAGAAGTTAATTAATCATTCCCTCCAGGCTAATCATTAGGACACTAGGACATGGTGAAAGGTTTATGCAACTCTCTCCAAAGTACATGCTGAATTCTCTTCCATGGCTCTGGCCCTTTATACATCAAGAAATGATAACATCTGCCTCTACATTTCTCAGCGTTTCCAGACACACAAAAGACACTCAGGGCAGGGGTGATACAATATCTTCTGAGTTTTCTCTGACTGATTCTTTTCTTATCTCATTCATCATTTACTGAACCTACAGGTGTGAGAGATCGCTTGACCGAGACTTGAAGATTATTTCCTTGAAGTGATTAATAGTAAGTATTTTCAGCTCTGTGAGGCATAAAATCACTGTTACAGTTATTCAATTAGGCCATTGCTGAAGGAAACAGCCACAGACAACATCCGCAATAGTTACAGTGATGCCCAGTGAAGCCCAAAGGGAAACAAAGGAGCCTGGCCCATAGTGCGCCTGCACTGGGCCTGCTCTCAAGATCAGAGATAAAGGAACAGATATTCCTGCAATTTAGGAACTTATGTATCAGTTAAGTATTAAGAAGGGGAAAAAAATCACACCGTGAAGGTGTCTGATTTCAGATGTGGCTTCTTCTGCATATCCTGTGCTTTGGTCTATGCTCAGTTTATGCTTTGGTCTCTGGTGCTGCCAAGTTTTGTGCTTAGCTGTTATAATTTGCCACTCACACAATAAACACTGACTTTGTATTTATCATGTGCAAGGATCCTGTATTATGGGAAAACATAATTACATAAGCCAAGTTTCACTCTTTAAAAGAACACACCATAGATGCAACAAAATGATTATACCACTGGAATAATCTGGATACAGTTCTAGAGATATCTGAACCTGATGAATTAAGGATGATTTCTAAATGTTGATGTCTGTGCTCCCCAATGTAGCTTTAAACTCACAACCATCACATAGAGTAATAAAAATAAAACATACTACAGTTTTCTTTGATTTGATGAATTTACATATAAAAATGAAAATTCTCAGCTGGCTTTCCAGCAGTGAGTCTGCTCTCCTTCCTCCTCTCTAGGCTATCCCACCCTGTCTGCCTTCTACACCAGACAGTCTTGAAGAACCTACTGCAGTGCCCAGGCCACACAGCTAATCCTGGTAAGAGACCCAACCCAATATCACCCTCTGCTTTCACTACCCAGGAATCCTGTGCATGTCCTCAGCTAGAGAACTGCTTTCCTTGGCACAATGACATGAGACTTCCTCCCTCAAAGTGGTCTTAGGACACACTGCTGCTTCCCACATTGGAATGCAAGAGATCTACTTGCTTTGGTTCCTCAGAATACCTCTAAGCTGCCTACTGCCTAGCTCAGACTGTCTGGTTATCCATGGTGTCCTGGTAAAAGGTATGTTCTCCTTGCTCCAGCACTTTGGAATGGCCTCAAATTACCCATCCATGCCACATGGGGATTTTGATAAGATATAATAAAACTCATATCAAAAGACATAACCAACAATCAAATTCCAGATGCCCAGAAAGAAAAAGCAAGACAATGTCACAAATCATGTAGTTATTATTCCCAACAAGAATAGCTTAAACAATATTCAAGACACAGATTTCAAAAGAATAGTTATAAACATGTTTAGAAATTTAAAATAACCAAACAAGACATGAAATAATACCTGTATAAAATTAGAGAGGACAAGAATAAACTGAAGTCCAAGAAAATAGAGATAGATTGTTGAATCAAATTACAAGAACAATTCAGGAGATTGAAATGAATTCAATAAAGCAAGAGACAGAAATACTGAAGGAAAGTCAAACTGAAATCAAGTTGTAAATGAAAACTTCAGTGGTATAGAGAAAAACTCAGTGGAAAAATCTCACCAGCAAAGTAGATTATGTAGAAAACAGAGTATCAGGTTCTGAAACCAAGGCAGAAGAATTAGATCACTCAAAGACATGATTAAATTTTAAAATATCCCCATGAATGGAACATACAGAAATTTTAAGATGCCCTAAAATGATAAAGTCTGTGAATTATGGGGTTAGAAGAATGACAATTTAAGTCTGAAGCAAAGACTGAGTCATCAATTGAGTCATAGGAAAGAAAGCCGAGAATCTTCGGGATAAGCATTATGTATGTGCATATGGCTACTGAGGTTTATGTGTACATATGGTTATTAAGGTACATATGTGCACCTACCTGTTGGTATATATACACATCTGCCTACTGAGTGCATGTGTTTATCTGCCTAATGATGCATATGTGCATCTGCCTACTAGGTAGACTTGTCATAGGAGACAATACTCCGGATCTAGGGGAATAAGCATTACATACATGCATCTGTCTATTTAAGTACATGTGTACATTTTGTAATTAAAGTACATATATACATCTGTCTACTGAGGTACATGTATCATTCATAGCCCAAACTATGTAGGACTAGAAGACAAGTTCTTCATAAAATGCCTTAGTTAAAACACCAAATACAGCAGAACAAAGAGACTGTTGACAACAGTAAGGTGGATGCCCCACATGACATATAATTGCAATCCCACAGGATAGGAGCAAATTCATCAATGGGAACTTCAGAATCCAGAAGAGCTCAGAACTTTCACATTCTGAGAGAACACAAATGTGCACCCAGACTACTTCGCGAGGCAAAGCTATACACCAAAATTAAAGGTTGGAGAAATACTGTTCTATAATAACAACAGGCTAATGGGAATTTATAACTACCAAACCAGCCCTACAAAGAATTCCAGAATGAATACTGTATACTTAAGTATACACAGAAGATTGTGTAGAGAAATAAATGATGATAATGTAAAAGTAACATAAAACAGGACTATGAAATTATAGTAATAATTGAAATATTAATGATCTCAATTTTCAATCAGTGAATTGGATCAGAAAACAGGGCTCAATTTTTCACTGTCTACAAAAAACAAACAAACAAACAACAAACCATACTTCATCTTCAATGATAGATGCTACCATATAAGGAAAGAAAGAAGAAACATACTATAAGCCAATGGGAACTGCCAGTAAGCTGATGTAACTGTTAGAGTACCCACTCATTGCCACTCAATATTCTGCACATGTACATGGAAGGGACACTTCAAAACTCTTTCTCCAAAGGAAGAATTATTCTAATAATAATTTAAGAGAGAGACACAACACAGAGAACTATAGCTAATATCCTTGAGGAACATAGATGCAAGCATTGTCAACAATATGCTTGAAAAACAAAAGGATATGCACATGGCATAGAGGTAATTATCCATTCTTAAATGGCTGATTCCCAGGCATGTGAAATGGTTTAATATGGACAAATCAGTGTGCATTAATAAATCATGTACATTGACTTAAAGACAAAAATCACGTGATCATCTCTGTAGATGTAGAAAATATCTTGACAAAAATCCAACATTCTTTCATGATAAAAGTCCTACCTAGATAGAACAGGATTTGAGGGGACACATCTAAATGAAGTACATTTATATATGATAAACCCAGGGCTGACATTCAATTCACCAGGTACTAGGCTACCTTTACTCAGCTGGTTGCTAATCAAAGCATAAAATATGTCTTCTGCCCTGGAAAGTTTTAGAGACTAAAATCTTACATGAGATGGAAGTTTGAGTGAGTGAAAGCATCTTTCATCTGGGGTCATGTATGCTTCCCAATGTCATTCATCGCCATAACCACATACAGAAAACAAAGGACTTCTGTGCTTTTTCAGAGGTAAGCATTTACAAACTGGGAAGTGCATTTGCTATCCTGGCACATTGGCAAAGAAAATTCTGAGACAAAGACTTTTACTGAATGAAGGACATAATTCTGTAAGTAAGCCCTCACATGATCATGTAACCTGTGCTAGTAAGGTATTAAGTATGCAACCAAGGCAGGGTTCTGGGATATCACAGAGCCATGCTATACCAATACGGGGAGGAATGGAGCATGTTCTATCAGAGAGGGAATAAAAAGGAACTCTTGGGATGGTGAAAAGACAGAACAAATGAATGCAGCAGAGGGGAGCGTGCTGCTTGGCCTCTCAGGGAAGTGAAAGCCTGGTGTACAAGGACTAGGGTATCAAGCAGGGATTCATTTTCTCAGATGGGGAGCAGGTGGCTCTGGGTGGCAGGAGTGGTGGCTCTGGGTGGCTCTGGGTGGCAGGAGCCTTGAAGGTTTGGAATCCTGGATTTGCATGAGTATAGAAGACAGGCTGGTACCACAGAACACCATGCGAATAACTCCGCAGCCATCCTGAGCCTCCATGACTGCGACCACAGAGGAAAGAGAAGAGAAAAAGGACTGAAAGACAGTTCAAAGGCAAAATGACAGGACTCGATGACAGGTTGAATAGTAGGCTTGAATGAGAGGGAAGAGTACAAGATAGTGTGGAAGAACGGTGACAGCAGTGACAGAATCAACACAGCACCCCGTGCTGACAAGCAGATGATCAAAGTGACAGAGCACCCCCTCCTGCCATATGTCAGCGCGTCAGAGACACCCGGCTGAAAGAAGGTTTTTCCTAGATTCTTCTTGCTGGGGAGTGCATGGGCAAATGATGAACTCTTACAAAAAGAAGCTCTCTCGGGTACTAGCTGATGTGACCTCAAGTGTCAAAACAAATTAAAAGCCCACAGAGTGAGGGTCAGCTCTGATGTCCACAGTTTAGAACTGCAAACAGCCATCACTTTCCCCTGGAGAACTTTCATCCAGCTCACCAGTAAGCTGTAACAAAGCATCCAATAACATTTGGTTGGTTCTCAATGAAGGTTAGATGAATAGGTGGAAAGATAAGGCCATTAACAAGGAGCCAGCGAAGAGCTACTCTCCTCTCATGTGGCTCACCATGTGAACAGAGTAGAGAAGAAATGTAGTAATTCATAAAACCAAGATATGATCATGCAAACAGGATGGCTATTTCTGAAACTCCCATGCCAGGCCTGGTGCAAATAAAACAAACAGACACATGACTATGGGCTGATAGCATTTGATTATCTAGTGTGAATCTCTGTCTTGTGCCTAGCAATACACACAGCTGCATCAGAACTTTCAGCTCCTTCTATGGGCTGATGATGGAAGAAGACCTGGCAGTGTGAATTAGCTGCACTTTATACATAAGCATTTCAAAAATAAATGTCCATATCATCTGGGATTCATTTCTCTCTCTCTGTATCAATGGATGGCTTCACTTCAGCTATCCTGGCTGTAAATAACAAGCTAAGAACATGGAGTATCAGTAAACCACCATATGTCTACTGATTTGTGAGAACTGAAGGGAGCCAGCCACTTCTTGGGCCCTGAAGCTGCAAAGGTAATTCATAAGAAGCTGATGTGTCAGCAGAGGACTCATAGGAAGGTATTCTTATCATTTGAACTAACAAGGAGCCCACCGACTTCCTCAAAGCAGATGACTGTTGAGATCAGCAGAAGAAGAAATTATTGTTTATTATGCATTTTCCACTAATATAAATGCAAATCAAATATTGCTCAATTTTTTTTATTTGGAAAAAAAAATACTTCTGTACCTGTTAGTGGTGAGGTGCTGGGAGTTTTAACAGGAAAATAAAATAAGCCTCATAAAAATCTGAGCCAGATAGTATTGTTTTCTAGAACAAACACTTTCTTACCAGTGCTATGGTCTGTTCCATTCCTGGGTATTAGGAAGAATTAGACTCTTAAAAAAAGAACTGTTTTTCTAAAGTTGAACAAACCCAGTTCTCCAGAGGAAAGTTTTTCTGGAGAAATCCACCATTCTATGAGCAATGGGAAAGCAACTAGCACCAAAACCAGATTCAATGGTCAAAGCTACTGGGCTGGTCACAATCTGGTACTCACTGGGTTCCCTATGGTCTGATCAACCTCTGACCTCTTAACTCTGGCTTATGGCAGAATGAGGCCCAGTGCTACCACCTAAGTGTTCTGATTTGTGGCTGATCTCAAAAAGATTGCCTAAGAAATCTACATCCACACGTTCTCTGCCTATGGTGGATTATTCTAACAGGTTTCTCTGGAAATTTGGGTTCATTCCCCTCTAGATCCATGTTTCCCCCACTTTGGTACTTGCACAGCATCTGAGCCAGGTTTTGGCTTAATTTGTATCCTCAGGAATGATTTCTTACCTGTGTGGATGAATCAGGGTAAGGATGTTCCTGAAATCATAGGTTATTTCTAAACTAACTGCATCTCAGGACAAGCATGGGGCTTAACGTATGGCAGACACAAGCCTGTGTGGTATAAACATGTAGCTTTCAGTCTGTGTTGAGCATACCTCTCACAGTAAGAGCTTGACTAACTGTCTTGTGTTGGTCATGAAACAACTTTCACTGATACTGACATTCCTAAGACTTCCTAAGACTTGTGTTGATTCAGATGTTAAGGTTGTTGAGTGGCCATGAAAAGACATGTGTCTAGGCCTTTGCTTATAGCTCCCATGCTTAGTGTTCTCCGCTAATGTGACAGTACTGAGATAGAGATACATTAAACATTATTTCTGGATGTGTTAGTGAAGAAATTTGGGGTTGAGATTAGCACTTGAATATGGGGATTCATTTAATGAGTTGGTTCTTCCCACATGTATGTGAGAATGGTCCATCCCACCCAATATTGGAGCCAAAGGCAGAGGAAGGAGGAATTTTCTCTCTTTCCCCTTCCTTCCTGGTTGATCTGGGGTATCCTTTCTTGTCTTCTGTCCCCTGGCTGGGGTTTAACCACCAGCTTCCTTGGCAATAGGTCTTCAGATTCTGTCATTGTATTTGTTACTTCTCTATCACTGTGACAACCCACAATGACAAAGTCATCTTATAGAAGGAAGGGTTTATTTGAGGTATAAAATTCCAGATGGATAATTGTTCCTACTATCGCATCACAGGCAAACATGGCAGGCATCATACAGAAGCTGAGAGCTCACTTCCCAATCCATATGCATTCATATGTGTGAGTCAGAGAGAACTAATTGGGAATGATATAGGCTTTTAAGAACCCAAAGCTGCCCTCAGCAACATACCTCCCCCAGCAAGGCCATATCTCCTACTCCTTTCCAAACAGTTCCACTAACTGAGGACCAAGTACTCAAATATCTGAGCATATGGAGGGCATTCACATAGAACGCACCACAGGAAGTATTACAACACTTGTTTTGCTGGGTCTCCAACTGCAGATGGTAGGCCAGGAAACTTCTCAGCCTCTTCACCTGTATGAGCCATTCTGTTGTTGTTTCCTTGTGAAGCATGACTCTTTGGAAGACACTGAACACGAACAAGGAAGTGATTAACCATTCTCTTCCTATCAGGACAAGACCTGGGCTTAAGAGGCAGAGCACATGGTACTAAATATAGATGCCACCCATTGTGGTGTTACTCCAGCAGAGTTAGTGTGAAAGTGGTTACCAGTCAGTGCTGACTTCATGAGACAGAAGACATATTAGATGCTTGTTACTAAAAGAGAATGCACCAGAAGAATCACTCACCTATTTTGTCTTGCAGCTAGTGGCCACCTCTGTAATTCTGTAGGTTTAAAGCTCTGAAGTAGGCTGGATGGCTTTATCCAGGGTCCCCTGTGTCTTTTCTTCTTACCCAGATCACTTACATGTCAGGTTTGGGGCTAGCTGCCAGCTACAGTCATGGTGGTAATGGGACCACTGGTTTCTATTTTATTTTCATGATGTGGATAAGATCAAGCCAAGAATGTATGGATACCTTTGATGTCTATAAACCAAAATAGAGGTTGATGTAGCATTACTTCTGTTTGTTAAAGCCAGTCTCAAGGGCAGGCAGAATCAAGGCCTGGGAGACAGACTTATGCTCTTAATAGTCATGTTGTAGAGAACCAGAGGAAGAGGGGATGGGGAGAACTCATACTAATATTTGTAAGTCACCCTGGTATTGAAAGTTGTTATCATAGTGTCTGTCTGTACATATGTATTTAATTCATAGCATTTATTATGACCACTGTTAGCCATTTTCCTTCAGTTTCAACTCACTACTTTCATGTATGCAGTTCCATAAAGTGGGTAGTCCAGCTAGGTGTACTGGCAACAGTTGTCTTCCCAATACTTGGAAGAGTAAAGTAGAAGGATTTCAGGTTCAATGTCTGCCTGCCTAAATAGTGAACCCCAAGGCAGCTTGAGAAACTCAGCAAGACCCTATCTTTAATGCAAAAAGGAAAAAGGAGCATGGTTGGCTACATCTCTGTCATAGAGTGCTGATCTTAAAATGTGAAGCCCCAGATTCTATCCCTATGACTGCAAATGGGTCAGAGCTGATAAAAAACAAAACAAAACAAAACAAAACAAATCAAAAAAACTCTTCTTACCACTTAGTCCTCTGATAGCTAATTCAAAGAATAATTGCTAGGGATTGCTTCCAGAATTTTCCTGAATTCTGTGGTTTCTGAATATTTAGATTCATTATTGTAGACAAAGAAGACATAAAGGCCTGATCATTAGATAGCCATGGTCAGGACAATTTGCTTGAGTTACAACCTTCCACATTATTTGGAGGGTGAGATATTACAATATTAGCATCTATGTCTGGCACATACTTTACAGTTTTTACATGTCATGGATCCCAGTGTTGGATACTATGAGGACTGTTGAGTTACTTTACTTGTGTGTGTCTCCATGTGAGTTTGTACATGTGTGTGTTTGGGGGGGGAGGGGGCTTCCAATGGATTCCAGAAGAGAGCATTAGATCCCCTGGAGATGGAGATGCAGGCACTTGTGAGTTGCCCTGATGTGGGTACTAGCAACAAAACTCAAGCCTTTTTGTAAGAGCAATAAGTATTCCTAACTACAGAGTACTTTCAAGTGGAAAAACCAAACCATGAATATTAATTCTATATATAATTTTAAAGGGCATTCTGCCCACATAATGAACTTACTGTTTTACATTTTGCACTATAAATTATTTTAGTATCTGTTATTTTTCAGATTCTGCTGTTTTCTATATCATTGTCATATATAACTCCTCTGTAAAAACATAGAAATGGATAAACTGTATAATTTTATAGCAGGTAAGTACATCTGCATCTTCAGATGTGCTTTGAACAATTAATTAATTTGTAGGTAGCAAAAAGAAATATTTAGCAATATTATCTTAAATAAACTCTCCTTTGGCATACACAGTCATAGAAAGCAATGCATACTGGGAAATTATTATTTCTCCTGGTATTACCCAGAGTGACTGTGAAGGACTGCCAGCATACTTCTCAAACCCAACACTTGGGGAATAGAGCCATTTCCAGCTACACTGTACTCAGAAGCCAGTCTAGATTACATGAGATCCTATTCCAAAACAAAATAACACAAGACAAAACAAAACAAAACTTCAAGACACAAAACTGGAGAAAAGGGATTGCATTACTTCCAGCTTAAAAAAAAATTCTATTTGAAAACCTCACTCTTGTTTAGGCAACACTGTATGTGTACTCAGGCCCACATGAAAATACACACAGTGCTCTTTGATGTTGTTCATCACAAAGAACACAATAAACATACCATGATGGAATGCCCGGCTTGTTGCCTTTACTGCACATTTTAGAAAAGATGGAGGGCAAAATTAGAACAGTGCCATTCAGGGTCACATAACTGCATCCAGCAATATTTCTAAGAAGGAATGATGGCCAGGAAGAGGACAATGAGGGACAGAGGGAGGGAAGGGGCCTGGTGAAAAGGGCAAAGCCTGGTGGAAGGGGGGAGGGATCTAGAAAGCTACACAATTGTCTTGGTAAAATCTATGTACTCAGTTCATTCTTGTTCTGGCTTTCTTGTGTTCCTGTTGTTTTCTGTCCTCCATTGACACTATCTGACTCACAAGGAACTTGTGATTAACAATCCCAAGAGGACCCTCAGTGTTAGCTTGGGAAATGCTTGTGCAAAACAGCTGATATAGGGTAACTACAATTTAAAAAACAGGTCCCATGTCAGGAATATGAGCAAGCTGCTCATGCTCCCAACCATCATCTGGCAAAGTGGATCTCTCTGATCCCCCTTTTGAGATAGGAGAGGTTCATGGTGGCCTAGCTAGGAAGAGGATCCAAGGTCTTCTGGACTTTCGTTCTGGGCATTTAAACATTGGCACAGTATTTCCTTTCAGCCTTATTCTTTAATCTTAAAACCAAGAAGAGTTTAGTCAGATAATTTTCTATTGTAATAATGATAGGCTTCAATACCCTACTAACCATTTATGTTCATGATGAGTGACTTGCAGCTCAGGCATTAAGAATGGTGGATGCTCTTCTAGAGGGCCAAGTTTTGATTCCTAGCATTCATAAGGTGACTCAAAATCACCTATAACTCTAGTTCCAAGGGCTAAAATGCTCCTCTGGCCTCCACAAATACATAGATCCATGTGGAGACAAACACCCATACACATAAAATAATACAACAAAAGTTGAAAAGAAGAGTAAGTAGACTTATGTTTACCATATAAGTGTGCTTTTTAAATTAGTTCATTTATTTACTTTACATTTTAAATTAAAATATAATTATATCACTTTTCACTTACCTTTCCTCATTGTAGCCCCTCTTATGGCAACCATTCAAATTTCTAACATCTTTGATTATTATTACAAATATTGTTACACACACTGCACATATACAAATAAATGGACAAATATATTAATACAGCCTGTTGAGTCTGATTTTGTGTGTATATTTCCAGACTGACCACTTTGTATTGGATAACCATTGCATGAGGACAGGCTAATTCCATATGTAGCTGTTATTAGATGTTTATAGCTATTGGTCTAGGTATGGGACTTGACAGTTTCCTCTTCTGAGTTAGCAAGTTCACTGATATTGTGTGGGTCTTCTTTATGTAGCCATTTCTTTTTTTTTTTTTTT
>NW_022196898.1:104413304-104458414 GCF_008632895.1 Mastomys coucha | reverse complement strand
AAATGTCTACCTTTTGGTCTTCCTTCTTCTTGAGTTCCTTGTGGAATGTGGGTTGTTCTTCCTGTATGAGCAACTGTTTCACACCAGGCTTCCTGGTATTCTTCGTTTTGAAATCTTTCTACCCCCTCTTTTAGGATGTTCCCAAGCCATAGAAGTACATGTACCTACTGGGGCTATACACTTCATAATACAATCATTTTTGCATTATATCAGTTGTAGTTTTCTATAATATTATATATAACCTAAAATTATACACAATACATAAAGTCTATATAGGACATATATGTATATGCATATATAGTGTGATGGTTTGTATATACTTGGCCCAGGGTTTGGTACTATTAGGAAGTGTAGCCTTTTTGGAGTAGGTGTGTCACTGTGAGTGTGGGCTTTAATATCCTTGTACTATCTGCCTGGAAGTCAGTATGCTCCTACCTTCTCCAGATGAAGATGTAGAATTCTTAGCTACTCCTGGACCATGCCTGCTTGGAGGCTGCAGTGCTCCAACCTTGATGGTAATCGAATGAACCCAACCTGTAAGCTAACCCCAGTTAAATGTTGGTCTTATAAGAGTTGCCTTGGTCATGGTGTCTGTTCACAGCAATAAAACCATAACTAAGACATATAACAATATATATTAAAGGTAATTATACTACATAGGCTGATAATGCTCATCTACGAAAACCACAGACTAACAAAACCACCAGAACCAGGCATCAGAAATGTCATTTTTGACCAGGGTAGTCCAAGTGATTTCCCAAACACTATAGACTAAGGCTGTTTCTCTTAGTTGCCTCTCAATGATTGACCATAAGTCCTTATTGCTGAAGATAATGCCCACTTAGGACACATGTTATGAGTGAACTGAGCCAAATCTGACCCAAAAGTTTCCTTCTTGAGGTCTGTCTTCCATGGCTTCATAACGTTATGATGCAAAGTGCCAAGGGAGGAAAGCAATTGAACAATGCTATCCAGATTCAAATTACAACAGCTGCCATCATGTCAAGATACCCATAAAATGCAATAGTGACATTCACATGTGGATAGTAACCAATAGCTCTCTAATGGACTTAAGGTCCACTCAACAGGAGGGAAGTCATGCCTTGCACTGGAAACTTAGACAATGACCCAAGTCTAGTGAAGCCATGAACCATAGGATAGAATCTATTATGGCTGGTTTGCTAGACCAGCATAATTTCTTTCTACATTCTACATCTTACCTGAATATTTACAGATGAGTGTAGCTACCTCTTCTCATCAAATAAGCTTCACTCTAGCTTTTACTCCATATACAACTGAAACTTTCTATCTTTAGGTAACATCATTGAAACTGTAAAACAGAGCCATGGGAAAGATACTGGGTTGTGAATCACTCAAAATTAAGCATCCATTTAGTTAAAACTGGTACTAATATAGCTTCCCTCTTGTCTCTGCTACATCAATGAGAAGCATTTCCTAAAACTAAGAGGACTTAAGAGTCTCTCTAGCATTCTAAAATAAGAATGCCTCCCATGTCTGATGGATAAGGTTGATGGTGCTTATTCTTCTAAAGACTTTATAGTCTAGATAATGCCCTGTTTCTTCACATGACATGAAGTACATTGATAAAAATTTGTCAGTTTTCAATTTATAGGATCTATTTTTTCTCTTCTCTCCTAAAAGGAGTATATATTTAAACTATACGCTGTAAAAAGTATATCACCAGGAAGAACTTAAGTATATGCTTTTAAGAAATATCCTAATTTTCCAACTAATAAATTTGTATGGCACAAACAATAATAATCCAGAAGAAACACAGCTAGGAGAAAACAGGAGCACACAGAGGCCAAATGCAGTGTAAATTATTGTTAAAATGCAAGTGTGTAGGAAACAGGGGGCTACAGACTCGCGAATTAATAATAAAACTGTAAATAAACTATTTCTATAGAAGAATGTGCACTCTCTTCTACTACAACTACTGCTGATGCTAGAGAAACATTGCTGTATTAATAAAGACATTTAAGCTTTGAGTAAAGAAAGAACATTTATCTGCCAGGAAACTCAGGAGTCTGGTGGGAAGAACTGAGGTCATAGAAGGCTATGTGGCATGTGGTTGCAGGCAAGATCTGTGGGAAATGGAAAGTAATACTGAGAGTTTATGGTAGTGGGTATGGGTGTTTTTGTTTTGCTCTTAGGGTCCTCAACTCTACTGTGTTAAGTGTCTTCACATATGGCATGCATTTGGTCTGTTAAAGACATTAATTAAACTCTCAGATGAGATAGAATATCAAGTAAAAAGATATCATGTAATTGTACAAATAGCTTGGAAAAATGGCTTGAAATTAATCAAACAAGATTTAATCTTGAATTTAAAGGGCAATGTTTTATTAAAAAGGTTCAATAAAGGCTGAGGTAGAATTAAAATTGGTTTCAATAATAATATATTTTCAATAACTAATGTAAAATTGATTTGATATTCTGTAATAGGTTTGGAGAAAATGCAAACTGTTAAAAAAAACAACTAAAAATTAAAAGGAATTTGAAATCTTTATAATTACTTATTATCCAAAACAACTCTGCTGGCTCCCTAAGCAGTTTTTGAAAGGTGAAATACTACAGACAGATGTGCATCTTAACAGACTACACTGTGGTTAGATGTCCATCTGATGGATGGAAGAAACACAGAAAACACCAGAGAAGACTGAAAAGGGAACATGTAATTGGGTGAGAAAGAGAGTGACTTGGCTGTGACAATATTTCACAAATCCATCAGTAAGTCCAAATGAACCCAAAGAAGAAGAAGAATTAAAATCATGGGAAACAAAATGAAAGAAACACACTCAGTCTTGGACAGAAGGAAATGACTATGACGCAGCTACACGGGCTGCTACTTTCACAGAACTTACTGTATTATTAGAAAATAATTCAGAGGATTTGATTTCAACCATAGCATTTAAACTTTTCTCAAAATGGAAACTCCATCCACATTTCTGTAAAACAGATCTATTCTCAAAGACAATATATTTGGGGAGGTTCTTCATAATGTATCCTCTGCAACATTCCTAGAACCCTGCATTGTTCTTTGAAGGAAACTCTGAAACTCGAGTTACATAATTAGAGTCTGCAAAATAAGGGCACTATTCTGAGATTCTTACTGGAGATTTATCCCTACTGGTATTAGAAAAAAAAAGCAGCAGAATTTAGCTGCAGGTGATGATGTAAAAAGATACCAAACAAGAATGTAATGAGGCTTTTCCATTTTTAGCAAATGTGATTATGTGTATTATCTCCAGAGTAGATTTCTCTTTTCTGTAAATATAATTCCTGGAAGCGTTTGCTTTAGGGAAGGGTTATGGAAGCATCTGCGTTGAGCTTCTCTATAATGCCTGATTTAAGACACCCATGAAATACTGTGTCTACATTCACTGGATTATGCATAGTGCATAAAATATCATTAAACAGAATGTTTGTTAAGGATTTGCTTCTATAGCATTCAAAGACATTCAGAATCATCACATAATTACAGAATGTTAAAACTCAGTACCTTTCCGTAGCTCAACTAAAGAATATATTTCCAATAGTTCACTCTGTGCTGAAGACCTTCAGAGGGATAGAAACTCTCTCCTCAGTAACACATGTCTTTGTTATTTTATATAGAACAACAAAGGCTTTGTCTTTCTTTTATGTTGTATTGAAAGACCAATGATTGTGTATTCACGGCTTACTTTAGTTGAAGAATGTGCACTCTACTAAAATACATGGAATGAGCTCTAAGAAGTACCAGGGAATTTAGAAGATCATGCATAGCCTGGCACCAGCAACAAACTTGTGATAGTTAATTTGCTAGGTCAGCTCAGCTGGGTTTTCAAGCCTACATGTTTTGTGGAATAGTTCAGATGTTTCTAGAAGAGTGTGCCAGATGAAAATCACATGGGTAGATTTTGAATAACACACATGCTCCCCACACTGGTCACATGAAAGTCTGACCAGAACAAGAGACTGACACCCTGCTCTAGAGAGAACTTAGTGGATCTGTGAGCTGCTGACTCTGAGCTGCTGACAAGTGAAGGAGCTCTTGACAAGTGCAGGAACTCTCCTAAAATCTCCAGCCAGCCAGAAGCCCAACTTGCTCTGTTTCTTTGTAGAATCCTAACTGTTAAGTCCTGTGTAACCACACAGTGGAAAGAGCAAGGGTTTAAATGAGATCGACTGGTTAGGACATTTATCTGGTCCATTAGCCACTGATGATGGACGATATCAGCCAATCACTTTGTTTTGATGGCATAAAGAGTATGCTTTTAAAATTCTGATATGGTTGGTTGCTTTGAAGTAGGGACAGATGTCTCCACTTGCATGCGGAAGCTGAGGAACCTATAAGGGTCAGACTTGGAATGTTCCATTCTGCCCAACAGTCAACACAGTACTTATCACCCATCTGAAACATCTGAAGGGTCACTGAGGAATCCTTAGTGGGGTAAACAAACATGACTACTCTTCTGCTTCTGTAGTTAATCTTCAACCTTATCTCATGCTCAGGAAACAGGGTGTCTCCATTGGGTGGAGATATGGATTAGTGGTAATAATTGTAGCATTCAAGGAATAGCTTTGAAAGATGTAGCACACACTTAGATTTGGTTCATTCAATGAATAAAATTGTATCAAACCTTGTGTTGACTAACAAATATTTTCTTATTTACTATCCTTTTCAACAATTTGTATACATGACTTTGCAACGGGGACAAAACACTGTGCAGTCAGTATAAACTCTTAGCTCTAAGGAACTATTCTAGGCATAAGCAATTTTTCAATGCCTGGGGTTCCTCATCTGCAGAATACACAGAATACAAACAAAATACCCACTTAACAGGACCAATATGAACATATACACCACACTTAGCATCTCACACCATAGGGCTACAGTCCTTGCTGTTAGACCTCTTTCCAGGTAATGTTCCAGCCCCCCACACCACCTAGTTTAGGGATTTTTATCTGTTTCATTTTTTCAATAACTGTAACAGCTCCCAGCTATTCTTAAAAGACAAGGAATAAAGCTTCAAGACTCTCCCTAAATTGTTTTGAAATAGTCACTAGTACTCTTTCATTTGATTGAAGAAGCTGAGACTATGAGAGGCAATAAAGACAACATTGAATTTAGGAATAAATCAAAATTATTTGAATTTTGATTGCTGGTTTCCATTCTGTGATTTATTGCAGGCATTTGCTTCTTGAGAAATTCCACAGGAAGTTGCCATTTGTAATGGTTAATATTCATTGTCAAGATGGGAAGATGCACTCTGAATGTGGGCAGCAGCACCCCATGGGCTTTTGCCCCAGACTAAATCAAAAGGAGACATGACAGAATTAAGTTCAGCTGCAGCATTAATCTCTCTCTCAGCTGCCTGGGTACGGATGCAGAATGAGCTAAGCAGGTAGATGCTTCTCCAGCCAAGCCTTCCTCCCCACAGGAACTGAATCCTCAGCTAGGAGCAATGGCAAACCCTTCCTTCCTTACACTGACTTATTTTATTTTATTTTTCGGATATTTGACAAAGTAATGAGAAAACTAACAAACACATCACTAACCACAAAGCTCTGCCCTTCCTTCCCTCTGCACACTTCTCTAGGACCTCTTGTTGTCATTTTGGGAGGCAGACAGCAACTGGTTTGATTCCTTAGAGGGCAGAGCAGAGTGAAATGGAAGGTTACAGAAGCCCGGCCCCTGCTGATTCTTGTGAAGAGAAATGAGTCCTTTCCTCTTTGCTCAATTCGAGATGCACCACAGAGCAGTTATGGATAGCATTTATCTTTCAATGCCTGCTTCCCTGAAAAAGAAGATGGACTATTTGTTCTGGGGAGTCTTTCGGGCCCCTTGAGCTTTAGAACTTAACCAAAGAGAAAAACACATAGGAATGTGTTTAAAAATGGAAAAATATTTGTTATAGGTAATAAAATATTTCCTAATATCTACTAACTTTATTTAGGTCTACATCAATAAGTGTATCTTTCAATTTTTACGTCACTCTTTCTTGAATGCATTTTACTCATAGCATCATTAGAAATTTCATATAAAATAAAAAACTAAAAGTGTTGTTCTATCTCTATTACCCATAGCATGGAGCGATTTTATACATCATCAGATACCCTCCAAGGTAAAGTAAGTCTGCCATTTGAACTCTAGGGTGTGTCTAACTTTGTGGTCACTCTACAGCCACCATAGTCCTCTGGTAACTCAGGACACAGTGCTGCAGTATTTACAGACTGATTGATGCTTTGTAAGCAATAAAATATAATAGTCTAGAATACTGAATTATGCTGCCAAGCTAAATATGAAATGACACTGTTGTCATTTGTGAGATGCAGGATTATTGAATTTTCTGTAACTCAGCCCAATACTGTTATTTTTCAAACTTTTTTTAATGAAATTATTTGTCATGTTTTTTTAAAGAGAGAAAACAACTGCAGATGCCTTGGCTGTCCACCAGGTACACATATCAAGTATGGTTTAGTGCTGCCCATTAGGATATTCACTCTAATTAGAGGACACACCTGCCCCAATGGCTTCTGTAGAGGCTACTGGCTGAGGTAATGCTGCTGTGACTGTGGAACATACAGAGGCCTGTCCTACAGGATGTAAACATGGGCTTTCTAATCTTGGGAGGAAACAGGCTCTGATGCAGAACTAGAACACCAGAGTAAAAGTCCAAACGAGCAAGATAAGTGTGAAGAAGCAAACAGGAAACCTGTGGTTGGATAGGGAGAGTGCTAGATACATCACTTTACTACAGGGCAGTAGGAGAGCAGGTGCTGGGGACATTGTCTCCTGAATCCTGAAATGTGGCAAACAAGGTGACTTTAGCACTTACATTCCAAATGACCTATAACCCATGGTGGGTTGTGTACCTTCTTTGTGTTCTGGGAATAAAAGACCGTGACATCGTAGTGACACTCAGGGATAGCCAGAGAGACAAGAGCCACCAAGGGCAGAAACTCTCAAAAACGGTTTAAGTCTGAAAAAAGCAAGGGGAAATCTCATTGGTGCAGTCCAAAACCAACTTGGAAACTCCAGAAACTTCTTTATATACATTTTAGGTTTGACATTTAAAAAGTTTGAAACTGGCCTATTTTCACACCTCATTGTTTGTCTAATTGGAAAGACAACTGGGAAACCTAGCAGAGACGATGGTATTCTCTTAGCCCAATATTCTACTGGAAGAAGGACCTGTCTAATTGACAGGAGATGCAGAGTTTAAAGTGGTGTCTGTGATACAGTGTGGAGATTGTGAACAGCTTTTCACTGCCTTGCTTCAGTTTCTCCCCAAAGTCAGGCCATCTTTTTAATTGAACTGGGGAGGGAGGGAAGAGGCTGTCAGGTTGTCTTCTCTGATGAGTTTCCTCTGTAGTTGTCACTCTTTCTATGGGGATTGGAATGGGGCTAAGGGGACAGGTTCAGTATTTTAAAAAATTACCTGCCATGTACTTTTTCCCCAAATGTCAGGTGGTGGCCTCTATTAGAATTATACCATTCATCAAACTAATGAGAACTATGGACGTAACCAGCTCTCAAAAAGATGTAACACCTCAGTGGGGTAGAGAGGCAGAGATTGCTAGGGCTTTATGCAGCAGCCTTCCCTTGTGGCCACTTGGGTTTGAGTCACGACACTGTGTACACACTGGGGTCCCTTGATTTTGTATCAGTTTAATGTTCTCCAAAGGGCAAGGGCAAGTTACAAAATCAAAGTCAATTTTACTTATGGTTAAAGAACCAATTTCTTTGCCACAACTGGACATTTTGAAGCCAATCTTAGCAATTAGAGCTCACTGATCAAAACCTCAGGTCTCAGGAAAGCTTTGAGGAAGAGGGAGAATCTGTGAAGGGAGCTATGAGAGCATCCTTCTGCATTTAACCCTTTTTAAAACAGTTCAGATTCTGCCTTAACATTAACTACAAACTAGCAGGGAACCGAAAATAAGGAGCCATGCTTTAAGGTTGACGAGAATCAAGAAGTTGCTTTAAGGTTGACAAGAATCAAGAACTTCCTTGACAGTCCTTTTGACATCTCATGGTGGTTTATGATGGTTGGAAAATGGCTATCACAAATTTTTCTCCAACATAGCATCACAACATATGGCTGCACAGTGCCTGGGAAACAGACAAGAGCACCATTGTTTCCAGGGTCTCCATGTGAGTATATGGGTGTCTGTGTGAGTATATGGGTGTCCATGTGAGTATATGGGCCTCCGCGTGAGTATATGGGTCTACATGTGAGTATATGGGTCTACATATGAGTATATGGGTCTACATGTAAGTATATGGGTCTACATGTGAGTTGCAGGCCAGCCTCAACTACAGAAAGAAAATTTCTCCAAATGAACCAACCAACCAACAAATCAACACAATTTTAAAAACATGAGTACCTATGGTTTAAGTGAGATAAAGGTTCACTTTTAAGAATACTATAGAATGGGCATTTTATTCAAATAAATTTTTATGAAAATTGTTCTTAGGAAATAATCACATTATTTTAATTGCAGAGTATTCAACCATAGAGGAACATGCACTGTGTTAATTTCCAAATAACAGTCAGAAAGGGTAGCTTATTTTCTGTTCTGTGCTGTGGTAATTAATGACATGATTTCATATATCTGCACAAAATAAATTTCACCCCATAAAGTCATATTGTATGTGAATAAGAAGCTATAAACAATAATCACATTAGTAAATAATTGAAGAGGGAATTACTGTTATAAAATCTGAGCAAGGGATGGCTAGAAGGGTGTATAAGAAATGAAACCCTGTGTTATCGAGCTCATCATAGCACAGGGAAACAAGAATCCTGAGTTTCTTCTGTTTATTACCAAAACTAAGTACAATGTTGATAAATAGTGTGTGTCCAGCCTTCACTGTATGCCATACTCTGAGGCTACAGCTTCATCATCTTTGCTATAGAGCTGGAAGTTGACAGTGTGATTCCTTCTTTCTCCCTAGCTTTCCTTGGAGGTAGGGCTGTGTAGAAGGAATGGCCATCCTAGCTGAAACAAATTCTTCCCATAGAGTTGATTTCCAATACTTAGAACTGAAGAGTCTCGTAAGCCTTGTCTATCTAATTCAACAAGGATTCTTAGGAGCTTGAACAGATGCCTGGTTTGTGTTTTTGAGCTACAAATGCAAACACACACATAATGACCCAAGCCACAAGGCTGGCTATAGAAGACTGCATTCATGCCTCTTTTCTAAGAGGGGTAACCTTGAATAAGAAATGAGGCAGGTCACTCTTTCTTATTTATTTATATTAAATACTTTATTTATTCTTTTAAAAAGTGTGTTTATATGTATCTGAGGAGTGTGTGTGCATGTGTGCATTTGGGTGCTGTGCTCATGGAGGCCAGAATGAACTACCCTATGTGGGTTCTGGGAACTGAATTTTGATCCTTTGTACTGGCTGGTTTTGTGTGTCAACATGACATATCCTGGAGTTATCACAGAGAAAGGAACCTCAGTTAAGGAAATAACTCCATGAGGTCCAGCTGTATGGCATTTTCTCAATTACTGATCAAGTGGGGAGGGCCCATTTTGGGTATTGCCATCCCTGGGCTGGTTGTCTTGGGTTCTATAAGAAAGCAAGCTGAGCAAGCCAGGGAAGCAAGCCAATAAGGAACATTCCTCCATGGCCTCTGTATCACCTCCTGCTTCCTCACCTGCTTGAATTCCAGTCCTGAGTTCCTTTGGTGATGAATAGCAATGTGGAAGTGTAAGCTGAATAAATTATTTCCTCCCCAACTTGCTTCTTGGTCATGATGTTTATGCAGGAATAGAAGCCCTGACTAAGACAAACAGCAAATGTTCTTCACCTGTTCATCAATCTGTCTCCACAGTCCTCACTTCCTATTTCTTACAGGTTTCTCTCTCATCACTGTATCACACACCCTTGAAGAACCTCAGATATTTACACAGACTAGTTGGCTGCCTATGCTTCTTTAGTACCACACACTCATCATAATCTCTTTGGCCTGTTATAACAAAACACTTAGAACACTTTCCAAATAACAAATCTCTCACAGTTCTGAAATCCAAGAAGTGCAAGATCAAGGTAATGCCAGGTTTGGTGCCTGAAGAGGCCGCTCCTTGTGCTGCCATCTGCTGTATCCTAACACAGTTCACCAGCACACTGAAGGACGACTGGGCCCCTTAGAGAGCTACAATTCCATTCCTGTGGGCAGAGTCCTGCTCCCTTGAAGCTCCTTTTAGAAATCAGGCATACAGTTAAAGTTTCCACAAATGAGCTCTTGACAAATGCTCAGTCATAAAGTCTACACCCCCGGGTACATCTGTTCCTTTCACCCCTTACTTCTCTCTCAGAAAGTGAAGTCTACTTCATTGTTGTCACATCCCTCCTCCTCCTTCTCTTCTTCTTCCTCCTCCTCCCCCTCCTTCTCCTCCTCCTCCTTTTGACTTTTATTGCCAACAATTCCCCTGACTCTTAGGGCAGGACATATGTTTTATCTACAGAATAAAGCCAAGAACAGGTAACTCCCACAGGGAACAATACTGTGACCTTATTATGTCTGTTTAGATTGCTTCACAGAATTTTTTGTTCTCCTTGGGGAAACACAGACAACATTTATCTCCTCCTGATATGGCCTCAACTACAAAGCAATGAGGGATGTACCCAAGGTCCACCTTGAGCTTAGTTCCAGAGCATGGATAAGGGTTTATGAGCAGGAATAGGAGTGAGCCCAAGCACCTCCCCTGGAAGATCTGCACACAGCATGGATGTTGGTTTCTACACAGCCACATAGATGGGGCCTCCTCCCATATCCTTTCCCAATATATACACTTGAATCTTTCTCTGCAACACAGAACCATGTGTAATTAGGAAGGAATGGCATGCAAATAGCTGGCAAGAGATCTTATATTCTAGATGGTGAGGGTCCAGTGGAGGAGACAAAGACATCAGTTTACATATTCATGGGCTCTCATAACTAACTGGGTATGGCTAATCTCATGGTTAAGGCCAGCAGTATGGCTCACCAGACAGCACTGAGGAGCACTTGATACATCGCAGTTGACAAAGAGTGTACGTATCCATTCTGTAGAACAAGACATTCTGACATCAGCAAACCCAGAAGAAGAGCTGAGTCAATATACTCCTCATCAGCTGCAATGCCTGGGGGCCATTTATTTCTGTCTGATGAGAACACTGGCAATATACTGCCTTAGCAGAGAACTTCTTAATTGTACAAAACAAACTCCCACTCTCCCCAGCTGGAGCACTCTGCACACGGAAGCTCTTAGGGAGCTCACAGGCAGATGCCTGTATGTAACTTTTTTACCTCATTCATGCCGGAGCAGAGCCAAATAGCATATTTATTTTTAACTCACATGTGTTTTCTTTTATAATGATTCCCTCCTCTCTTCACTTTCCTCCAGTCCCCTCCCCTTCCTCCTCCTCCTCCTCGTCTCTCTCTCTCTCTCTCTCTCTCTCTCTCTCTCTCTCTCTCTCTCTCTCTCTCTCTGTCACACTCTTTCAGCAGAGTGGGAAAGTTTGGCATGTGGCTATACATTTGGAGGTTTTGGCAGTTTGACTTGAGGGTACCTAGAGGGTATAATCTTGTTAGTATCTGGAGTAAAATTCATGATAATAATCTGGGGACTTTTACTGTGTAAAGTATACTTCAAAATGAGCCCCATGCTGAAGACCTCAGGCTGAGATTTCAAAAATGCTTGGGATACAGTTTATAATAACTTGTGAGTCGAGGTCTAGGGAGGTTCCTGGCCCAAGGAACAACCTGAGCCTCAGTTTGTCCCTGAGGGCTTGAGATGAGCCTGATGTCTGGGGTCTCTGCAATTGCAGAATTTTTCTCCTGAGGAGAAGGAGGCCTTCCTAGCAGAAAGGCTGACCATCTGCATGGCAGCAAAGGAGGGTTTGGCAGGGAACTACAAAGCACAGCAAGGCATCCTGGTTTGAACAAAATGTTTTTATGCAATGTGTTACCATGGGGATTGTTTTGTATCTGACATTACCGCCCACACTCATCAGCCTGGGTTTATTTCCTGACCAAATGAAGTTTATTTATTTATTTTCCTTCTTAATATCTTAGACATAAATTTCTAAATCTAGTTTCTAAATAATGTAATGAACAGTGTTGATGGATTATAATAAACCAGCTATCATCACTAAGAGGGGGCTGAAGATGTAGATATTTTCTTTAAAATGAATTTTATTTTAATTAATATTTTACTATATTTAGACAGTACACAGACTATATGAGAAGACAGAAAATGTTTAAGTCATATTTTGTTAGTTTCATTCAATACCATTTTATCAGGATCTGTGCACGAGAATCTGCGGGTCAAGAAACTGGGGTCAAGTAATAAAGTCAGGGGAGGAAGAAATGTTGAAACAGATGCTGGCAGTTGATTTTACACTGTCTTGAAATCTAAGCAACAGCCAATAGTCCAGGACATAAACTTTAGTTCATAGCTGGGAGCCTGGTTTCCACATTCAGCTACATATAAACCACAAACATCTATGTATTTTGAATGTTCTAAATGACTTTGAAAAATTAGAAAATTTAAAAAAATTAAATAATTATGGTTTCACAACAAAACTATGTAACTCAATACAAGAGTCATTAGCTTGAGCTAACCTTCCTTAGAGTGGCTTAGCTATTCTCCATTGCCTTACATTTACCTGATTTGCTCATTTTTTGGACAACCTGGCCCAACTGGGTTCTTAACAATGGTTTCTGAATGACTGTTCAGCATGAAAGGCATTGGTATTTTCAGGAGCATTCCTCCTGCACAGGGTAGATTAGATCACAGAAGAACTGGAGTGGGCAGGTAAGCAGGCAAGCATGGCCAGAGAAAGTGGTGGTGTAAAGGCTATTTCTGAGAAAGACTTGAGAGAGAAAGACAGATAATCAGTCTAAATGATAGTTCCCATAGGAGGGATCGTGTGCAGTTGAGGAGTCCATAATAGCTCAAATCAGAGATCTGGCACTGTTGCCTCATTTTACAAACTTAAGCAGATTTGATATTTTACAATTTAATACATGTATTTTATGTTTTCTGATCATTCTCCCCTACATCACATCCCTGCTCCCTAAGGATCTATTTCATATACTCATATCTTCTTTCTTTGTTTTGTGACCACCGAGTTTAGCCACATGATGGTAGGGTTATACCACTCCCACAGTCTGTCTCCTTTCGTCTTTTGTTTTTGTTTCTGTTTTTGTTTTTTAGAGACAGGGTTTCTCTGTGTAGCTCCAGCTGCCATGGAACTCATTCTGTAGACCAGGCTGGCCTTGAACTCAGAAATCCACCTGCCTCTGCCTCCCAAGTGCTAGATTTAAAGGTGTACACCACCACTGCCCAGCTCCTTTCATCTTTGATATGGATGTAAGATCTCCATTACATCCTCTCAGGGAATGAATGAGCAGAGGTTTCCCTTTGGGACACGGTTTTACGTGTCAACTTGAGGAAATTTCCAGTAATCACGAATCATGGTAAATCTATGTTGACCTCTCTGTGATATATGTCAGTACTAATCAATAATAATAAAGTGTGAATCTCCAGGAGCAAGATGAAAATGTGTCTGTTCATGCAATTGCAGAGCTTTGAAAACATGCTATCTTTGGTAGTTGCTTATCGAGGTAAATTTGAGGAATATGCATGAACTATGTTTTATGATTTCAAAGACCCTGCTCAGAATGATTTGCAGTTTTCAAATCCAGAGCATAAAGATTTATTTGATAGTCCCATTATCTTGCTAGTTATTCCATATGAACTAAGACCTGGGAATATGGTGGCTTTGCTGAATGATAACTTTAAGAATCACAAGCTTTGTGTAGAACACATCTAGAGACACAGTGATGTTAAGATGTCATGTCCACTGTAATGGAGTGTACTCCCTCCAGAGTATGTCTTGAAAGTTCCTTTTATGGGGTGTAGTCCCTCCAGACTCTGTCCTGAAAGTTCTAGAAGGCATGTAACACACTAAACACTTGATTCATTTGGAGTGGCTTAAACAAAAGAATAGGCATATGCTCTAGAGAAGATGGATGGCTAACATTCTCTCTTGATTCTCTTTAGATCATTCTTTGTGTTTCCGAGTGCATAGGCTTTTGTCCAAAACCAGCCAGATTCATAAAGGGCTTATGACTTTGTAGAAGAAAACAAGTAGGTTTGTTAAAGGAAATTTCTTTACAAAAACTACCAAAGGCTCCTGTCATTTCTGGAGATGAATCTTTGATAAGCCAGGTCCCTCTGGGATGCTAGCCTTGCAGTGTGCTGTGTGAATGCAGGAGCAGTAGTCACATGTGTGGAGTTGGCTAAGCAGGAGTTGAACTGGTAGGCTGATCGCTTGGAAACTGTGTCTGAGCTGGAGCTGTTGATAGGAGGTGAGGATCTGATAATCACTAGGATGCTTTCTCGGAAAGCTGATTTATTCTTGGACTTTTGCAGTTAAATGTACTGTTCATTCTGCTTTGGCCCATCCTTGTTAACCTGGAAAACTCCTACCCATCCATTAAAGTAGGTCACAGGTCCTGCTCCTCTTATGAAAATTTCCTTAACTATTCATACAACATGTGTGGGCAGTTTCACTATGGCCTTATTTCTACATTTAGTGTGTGAACTTCTTGACTATTAATCATCTCCCTTGTGGGTTCTAGAATTACTTCTAACTTAGAGTTTCTGTATTTAAAAGATTATACTAATCTTTATATTATCAAAATGGATAATAGTGCCTAGGATAAATTCATCTGGAGTAATTTATTAAATCAAATAAAAACATATATGGCACACAAGCTCTATATTTCTACATATCATTTGATATTTAGGAGAGATTAAATATACATGAAACTCAATAACACATATAAGTTAGTTAGTCAGGAAATTTTAAGAATTAAATTCTTTTTGAATTGTGTCCTCACTCTGTATTCCAGGCTAACCTAGAACTCATGATGCATCACAGGATAGCCTTTGTCCTGGGAGAATCCTCCTGTATCAGCCTTCTGAGTGTTCAGTTTACAGGCATAAACTATCAGGCTCTGAGGAGAATTATATTACTAAATATCCATGTAGGAGTTGCCATAGTCTGTGTTTACTGGCACTAAGCTCCAACAATTGTTGCAGAGCAGAATAGGACCCTTTATGAATTCTGGAATCCACAGTGTTCTGGAGCTTGGACTCAAGTTTGTATACACTTACCTTTAAAATCTCCTAAGTGAATGCAAATTTAAACACACATAAGTTCTAGAAGTGGCTTTCCTTGCATTAATTCCTTATCAAAAATGTGACTTGGGTGTGTATTTCCCTCTGTACAGTTTATCAGGTCAGATGGCAACCCATTTCATTTTCTTTCAATATACTCAAATCCCTGACTTGCCAAGTTCCTTCTAGGGAGGTGCGGCCATCAGAAAGCAGACCAAGTTACTCAATCGATACACAATTGCTGAGAAACAACATTTGGATAATCTCTGGCTTTCCCTGGCAGCCCTTGATGGAACTTCATTTTTCATCCATGGGTGAAACTACTTGGAAGACTCTCAATAATATTTTTGGTTTTGTTCTTTTTTAAAATGAAATAAATGAATCTGGGGACTCCTTTGGTCCTAAAAGAAAAGCAGTTGATTTATGAAGCAGAAATAGCCAACTCCACTCTGGAGGAAGCCGCCACAGCCATTTAACCTCCAAATGAAAAAAATAAAAAGGCCCTTTTAAGATATGTGTATTGACATTTGAAAAATACTGAAAAGCTAATTGAAAAGATGCTTAATGCTGGGGACCTGAATCTGTTAAGAACAATAAGGTTGTGATTTTGATTATACCAATCATCTTTATGGTACAGTACCCACAGCTCTGAATTATTCATTCTTAACAGTCTTGAAATTAATAATGTTCTCTTAAATTAGCATTATACTTTTCTGTTAAGGTCCTCTAAGTGTTTTAGAGGACACAGGTAATACTTATGCCACCATGGGGGAAAATACTGCTTTAAAGATAAGGGAATTGTCAGAAGTTGTAAGATGGAATTCCAGGAGCCTCCTGCAGGAATGAGTCAGGGTTCTGCCCTTCACTGTGTAATAAGGAGCCCTAACTGAGTACCCAGATCTCACAGCACCAGTTTCTAGCCTCAGAGGTGCTTTATAGCTCCATATCCTGGCCACACCTGCAGCCCAGGACAGTTTCTCCTGTTCAATCCAACAAGCCTCTCTGCCTGCAACTAAGGTGGGGCAGAACAAATACCGAAGCTTAAGAAGTATCAGTATTTAGAGTACTGAGTCCCAAATCTGTGAGAAACGGTGTGAGAAGTGTTTGATCTATTGGGGAGTGTGTCTCCTTAAGGAACACTTTAATGGGTGATACATGAGTAAAACATGCGGACTCATAAGATGACCTTGTACAAATTCTCAGGGCAAGAACGCCGAGGGCCTCATGATGACTGGAGATGTGTGCTATATCAGCTATAATTCATCCCTTGGTCTCATTATTTTATTTGCTTATTTGTTGATTTAGCAAATATTTTTTAATATTGTGCCAGACAGTGAACTACAGGATTTAACTCCCTGTTTAAAGAAACTTAGAGTGAACATCCCTCAAATTGTGGAAATAGCCTGGCAGCTCCTGGGATAGAAGAAGGAAGAATGTAGGAGTGGGAGGATGGGCAGGAGTGCTGTGAGATGTTGTTTTCTGGACATGAGATAGTCACTGACTCACAGTAGCTGTGGCCACCAACACACCATCAAGCCAACAAGGCAAACCAACAAGCCCTCACGCAGCACTAATTGGACTCACAAGGTTATAAGGATAAAACAACAACAAAATAGGAGAGGACCATGAAATAGGGAGGGAGTCTTAGGGGCCCCTGGTGGGAGTGGGAGGAGGAGTTGGGGCTCACATGATCAAGATGTATTCCTTACATGTTTGGAATTATCAAAGGATCAATAAAGATTGTCTTTAAAAGGAGTTGGAATCCCCCTCCCCTCCCACTATCCCGGATACAGCACCAAAAGCATTTTCTCAAGTTGTAAAGTGGGCAGATCCCACACAATATCCAAGGATGACTGAAGACAGAATGGCAGTGGGTCAGAGGTATTGCTAACCCATAGCTTCTGGGTAGTTCCAAAAATACAGTACTGAATATTACCATAACAGGCTTCTCTGACACAAAAGGGAACACAGTACTGGAAATGATCTGACAGTGAGGTTTTCAAGAGTTGGGTTATAAGACTCAGCCCCTAGCTATCCCTAAACTCCCTGACACATCAATTCCTCATGCAGAAAATATCCTGATCCAAAGATTCCCTTGGGTTCATCAGATAATTTTATGAAAAGCTGTATAATTTATAGAGCTGTATAGGGATAATTGGGATGACTGTTTATTATTTACCTTTTAATAATGACATACCATCTCTGTGAAGCTTAGTTTTCACAGAGTATATATCCTCAGTGTGTCTCAAACATTGATAAAGCTTTTCACCACCCTATAATTTATAGAGAAACTAATAGATGGGTTTCTAGGCTTTGTGGTGAAACCTTCCTTCTTTCTTGGGAAACAGGCGAATCTTTCTCCTGAGATGTACTCTAAGGTACCAAGTTTGACAGTTTTGTTTCTGTTTTTTTTGTTATTCACAGCTCTCTACCACCAAAAGCTGCTCTTGGTTTCCACATTCTTGTGGCTGGTTTTCATCTTTCTAAGCATTTCCCCAGTGTATGACTGAAGCAATCTCACAATGGCCGTGTGGCAGTACAAACACAATTAATGGCTGGTAGGTCTTCAGAGTCACAGTCTGGAGAGCACAGCTGAGATCTCCTTCACTTTCTCAAGATAGAAGACAATATTCTCCCTTTTCATTTGATTCTAAAAAAGGTTTTTGTTTGTTTGTTTGTTTGTTTGTTTGTTTTTTAAATTCAGGACCCAGCTGTTGCAAACTGAAGTTTCCAGTAATCCTTGCTGGTAAACATCAAAAGCTAAATATCTTCTATACGAGATGGTTAGACTGTCTACAGAGTCATCTGTTTGTGTAGCACATCTGTGAACTTATCATGTGAAACCCAGAGGTTGTAAGTTTGAAAGAAAAATTATTGTAGTGAAACCCTGCTAATTCATGGCAGTGATGGAGATATTTACTTCAAGTTGTTGAAGTTCTCAGTTGTAACTGAAGGAAAGGAAACAACCTAAATGAACTGAGCACATGCACACACACACACACAGACACTCACACACAGACACTCACACACACACACACACACACAGACACACACACACACACACACACACACACACACACACACACACACACACTAACACCCTGGCCCATTTCCAGGCTGCTCAAGTCCCTCAATGGAAGTTGCTATCCCATGCTCCATAAGGTAAATAAATGAATAATTACAGCATTTCAAACCCTGATTAGGAACACCTGATGGCTAGTCCAGCCACTTGTGTATATACACATGCAGATATAGAGAAGAAAATTTGATACCGATATACTGCATTATCATAAAAATCATATTAAAAATGGCAAGATTTAGATAGCCCAACTAAGAAAAAGTAGCATTGAGTTTTTTCTGCTATTTGTCTTTCCGTAAGTTTTCACTAAAATTGTATCCAAATGTAGCACTACTCATTACCTCAGTTTCTATTCTCCAGCCAGCATCCTGCAGAACCTGGATCCCTTGGACTTTTACTACGAAGTCTCACACTGCTTCCGACTTCTTTCCTCCTTCTGCACTAGAGCACTGTATTACACATAAGCCATGTATCAGTGGGACACCTCACTCCCTTCAATGGCTGCAAAGCACCATGGCAGCATGAAACCAAGAAACTATGATGGCCCACAAGTTGTTGCTGCAAAGATTTGACCACCTCTACCCCATCTTTGTTCGTCTACTTTCTTCCATTCTCTGTCCCAGGGACACTAAACTTTCTTCTGGATATATAATACTCTGAGAACTCCCCTGTCTCAGAGCTATGAACCTGCAGTTATGTGAGTGTTCTTTCCTAAATGCTATCTTGCCCCCTTCATGTTTTACATGTTCAGTGGCTTGTTCAGAGAACCCCATCTCTAGCATTGCACTCCTCACACATTTCCTGCACACTGTCCCCTATTGTCACATGCATTTTGTGTTGGTTATGGTCTAATAAAATTTCACTTACCAAAGCTTGGGGTACACAAATTTGATTCATGATTTAATTGCTGATCTTAGATCTAACATAAATAACTAGTTGCCTATTATATTGCTAGACACATTTTTAATGCAAATTTCCTAACAAGAGTTTGGTTCTCTGTAACAGCCTCTAAATCATAGCTTCTATTCAACAATGTGTGTGCTCCCATACACACATACATACGTATACCCACACCCACCCCACCCCCCCACACACGACACTTTTCATTTGTCCATCTAAATATCAACACAACAGATACATGCCAAATGAGGATATTAGACAGAACTCATCCCCACAACCTTCACTGGCTTCCCCTGGATCATAGCCAAGGGCCATCTGCCATCCTCACAATGATTAACAAAGGAAGACAAGGTGCCAACAGTCTGTTTCCAGATCCTGCCTATTGTGTGATCATGATTGAGGGTTTTATTTCCAAGTTCAGTTTAGCTGCTGCACTGCATAGCCCTGTTGTTCTTACAGGTAAGACAAGAAAATCCAAGATCTGTAGAAATGCACTTACTTGTAGAGGGTGTGAGAGATTCATTTCTCAGAAGAACAATCCCTTAATGGGGTTATAAAAGAGACAGAGCATGCTTCCTTCATGAAAGCTTCATGCCGGCCTCATGCCAGCTTCATGATTGTTTTCTGCTACTTTCTGTAAGCTGTTATCATTGAACATGTGACTTATAAGCTAGGAAGGATAATTGCACAACAAAACTATGTATTTTTGTATTTTATTTTAAATTGCTGACATATAACTATAAGTTCTGGAGTATAGATTGATTTTTTTCACTTACTAACACAAAGAGGAATGTTTAAGTTGAGTCCCCCTCTCATTAGTTTCTCCTTATGGTATATTTTCCTCACTTTCTCTTCTGTGTATTTATATCCAGAGGGCTTGCCTGCTAATGTGTGTGTGTGTGTGTGTGTGTGTGTGTGTGTAGGCTAGAAGTTGACATTGGTCATCTTCTCAGATTGCTCTGCTCATTAGATGAGATACTGAAGCATAGTCTCTGGGTCATGGATTCTGTAGTCGAGTAGCTAATTCACTCTAGGGAATCTTATCTCAGACTTCTGAATACTGGGATTACAGGCAGTGGCTGTTACACCCACCCAGGGCTCAGGCAGGAGCTGGGACCTATATCCATGGATCCATCATCCCAGCCCCCAGAGGCACAGTTTAACATAGCCCAGAGATCCTGTCACCTATGGGCAGGTGACGTTGCCCATAACTAGTGCTGAGTCTGTTGCCTAACTCATGTTATATTTCAGAAAATTATCCTGAAGGCACTGTGTGCACATTGCAACAACTCATTGAATCTAGCAGTTAATAAAAGGAATGTTTTAATAATAATTATACTAGAGTTTATATTTCACTAAATATAGTGGCCCTGAGACAGTAGACTGAGACTATGAAGTTGGGTTTTGGAGACGTGTGAGATTGAAAAGAGCAGTGTGGTCCTTAAGACAGATTGTGCAGAATCACAGCAAGAAAGCATGTTGGGAGTGAAAAATCTCCAGGGACTTTAATTAAACCTGTCTACTATGTGCAGATGGAAAACAAAAGCCTGTCCCTAGGAAGAATAAACAGTCTTCCTAAGGGCAAAGCACTCTGGGGACGGAATAGTGACATATGGACAGGAAAAGAATGGAGATTACTGTATAGAATTGAACATGTGCAGGCCCCAGTAACATAGTGGAGGGAGCCCGGAATCAGAGTGAGGAGAAGCCATTGAGGAAATCATAGTTGCTGAGTAGTAAAAGCTAAGAAGTCTCTCTCTGTGTCTTACTTTTGTTTTGGATTTGGAAGATGGTGACTATCTGTGAGTTGTATTATAGGGACCTCTATACTCTAAGCAGCTGGGAATCTTGCTTCAGACTCCTTCTCCCTCTCCCTCTTCCATCTCTCTCTGTCTCCCCAAGCCCCCCTCTTTTTCTCTCTCACACACAGACACAAAGGACTCTGACTCTTAGTAGTAACACAGATTATCTGTAGAACCTGAGCATGCTTCTTAATTTCTCGGTGACTCAGTCTGATTCTCCTTCTATGAAATGAGGACATTGGTAGTAATTTGCTTCTCAGTTGTCATGATGATAAAACCACATATTCAGAAGACTGGCCAATACAAATAGATACCTTGTGCAGATTAGAACCCAAGGCCAGGGGAGAGCAGCCTCTTACTCAGTTCTAAGGGGTTAAGTGCATTTTCCTTTACAGTAGTGTAGTCCAGTCCCTTCGAAGGGAGGTATTAGAACATAGGCTGGAGCTCAAGGGCCTTGTGAAGTTGAAGTCCAGGCCCCAAGTTCCACCCCATCTTCCCACAGAAGCATCTTCATCATCAAAGAGAACCAGAGAACAGACCTGTGCACTGCTCCAGTCTTAGCTTCAGTAGCATGATACAATAAGCAAACCTGGAAGGAATAACTCATGCTGATAAAAATGGCTAACCTTCTAAAAGTCATCATTTGCAAGCATAACATGAAATTAATTTTGTATTAATATAGAGGAGACATGAGTAAACTGTGGCCATTAAGCCTTAAAGGAGCCACAGTAATTCACATTAGTAATCATCACTGTCCCCATCTTTCTTTTTAACCATTGGGAGGCTGGCTGAATGGCACTGGCTGGGGTGAAACAGACCCTGCACCATGAGGAGAATCTGTGTATTTCGATACAGGAGCCTTTACCTCTGTTTCAGTAGCAAATGCTCTCCACATCCTCTGGTGCATTTCACTTTTTTTTATAGATCCAGATGTAAAACACTGGAAAATAATTCATTTGTTTTAGAAAACGGTCAGACCATATCTCTATCTTATTATTTTAAAAAAATCTTTTCTTTTATGTTTTTGCATATTTTATGACAACCTGCATGTAATTCGTGACATTTCCTTGTTTGTCTCTCAGTATGAGCAATGGTTTTCTTTTTGGGTCATTATTGTGTGATGTGAGTCCTCTTCTGATTGTAAAAACAAATGAAAGTAGTAACTTTAATCTTTTTAACTCCCATAAAAATCTTTAGTAAGGGAAATCTGAACCAAAAATGAATAAACAAACAAACAAACCAAGAAATGTGTATTAGAAGGAGGGGAGAATTAACCCTGGGTATGCAATCTGCTGCTCACCATCCTGACACTCAGCCTCTGCTTTGCTAGATCTCATAACAAGCCTGGCCTAATGCCTGTGAGAAGGCTCAGCCAGCTTCCTCAAGGGTGGTTGCTGTGGTTCTTTTTGCCCTCCTGGATCCTTAGCCAATACAACCCATGTGGGCAAAGGGGTTCAGAAGCCCTGAGCATAGATATGGCTAATGACCACACTGGGACCAGCTATCAGGAGGCATATTAACATTTCTTGGGCGATTCAAAGTTTATAAATTTGGGGGGACTAAGGGCAGGAACATCTAGGATGGGCAAAGGTCATTGTGTGAGGGCTTAGGGTACCCAAATGTCCCATTAGCATGGGGAAGCACTTCAGGAATCTCAGGTGCAAGATCAACAGGTTCTAATCAGGAGAAAAGAAACTGATGTTGTGCTCTAACTAAGGATATGTGACACTCCTCAGATAAGACACTTTGGTTGGAGCTTAGAATTCCCCGGATAAGGTCAGAGAAGGAGAAGGCCCACAAAAGAAGGGAGTTTCCCATTAGGCCAAGTGCAAAGACTACCCCATCAATGGTGGAATTCAACTTTAGTTAGCAGTTTTCCCACAGGGGTTGCCTGAGGCACCCAGCTGCCATTCTGCAAGGGGGTCAGAGGCTCTCCTCTATGCTCCATGCACTATGGATTATCCTGCACTGAACTCAACCAGTGTCTATGATGGCTCTCTGAGGTGGGGTCCACTGTCTCCATTTTTGAAACCCATCATTTGCCTCAAAAAGTCTACTTGGTTATAAGTGACTGAAGGATAAACTACTATTATATTGTCTCTTTCTTTTCAGCTAGATCTCCAATACACTGCTGATAGATTTTCAGAGAAGATGGGATTCTTGTCAACTGAGATATAAAAGTACCAGTCTTCCAGAGTACCCTCAGAGAATATAACTTTGAATATTCAGGACCCAAAGTGATGACAGCACACAAAAAATAGAGACTGCATTAATAGGACATTAGAAAACCAGTTTAACATTGATCTTATAGCTACAATCTTTTGCTTTTTAACTTAGCACTTTATTTTATGTGTATGAATGTCTTGCTTGCATATATTTGTGCATCATGCATGTTCCTGGTGCCCGTGTAGGCTAGAAGTGAATGATTGATCTCCTGGAAGTGGACTTAAAGATGATTGTGAGTTTCTATATGGGTCCTGAGAACTGAAATCAGATTCTTTATAAGAGCAGCCTGTGCATTTAACCACTGAGCTATCTACATCTACAGTCCAGCTCCTACATCTACAGTCTTAAGTCATTCCCCTCAATGCTTTAATGTAACATTGAGTTGATATGTGTTATTGACACTAAAAAAAAAAGCAATAAGGGACTTTGCTCAAAGATCCAGAACAGAGTTCAGAAGCTGTATTGAATGGTTTTGGTGAGAAAGCTCAGAAGAGAATCAGTGTATCCTGCCCCATCTCTGTGGTTATTGCTCAGAATGATACCTCATAAGGTCTCTAGAAGAGAGTGCAGAGAGGCCTCCAAGATGCACTCATTTCAGGAGTCTTCCTATGTGGGGAGCCACAGCTGCCACCCTATATATTGAACACCTGATCTCCGGCCAGAGCAGAGAGCATTATGATAAACAAGTCCTTAGTTGGAAAAGCTGAGTGCCTCCAGTTTGTGATGCAAGCTGGCATGATTTCCCACAGCCTATTATGTTTTGCCTCGTAGCCAATGCTGATTGGGACCAGGGAAAGTATTTAACCCGCGAGGGCTGGGGGAGAAGAAAAAAAAGAAGAAAAAATGAACGAATGATTCTGTAGTACAAGGATCCTGAGTAAACTGCCTGGAGAAGAGCTCGTTGTTGCCTCCTTATTTCCGCTGGTCGGTAAGGCGGCAACATTCCTAGGGCTCATGGTTTGTGGTTTACAGTCATGGAAACTGCAGGTCACCCTATGTGGAGGACAAAGCCATGCAGTTCATTCCACTGAGCATCCCAGAAGCTGGGTTTGTCTTTTCCTCTCTCTCTCATGATGGCTCCCACTCTAGAGGGTGATATATCATGTGTTCAAATGGCTTAGCATGCCTGGGTCTCCAGATACTATGTGTATATCTCATTTCTTTCAGGATAGTTTGATGACAACTGGAAATGAGAAGGCCATCAATGGAAAACATGGAAATAATTATTTTCTGTGAAGAAGCTGTGACTAAAGTGATTTCCCTTTCCCAAATCATTATGAATGTTGTATTACAGGCAAGAAGAAAAAAAGAAAAAAAGAAAAAAAAAGAAAAAGAAAAACGGGGCAGGTGGCATTTTTCACACCTTAATTTATTGACCTAGTGCCCGCGAGCCTCCATAGCTCCAACATTTGACAGAAATTAAAGGAAAATCTCAAAGCAAAGGGCAGCACAGGACTGGAGCTATTTCAGGTCTGAGCAAGAATGGCGATCATGAAGAGAGAAGTCCCTCGTAGAAAGCCCAATAAATAAAACATCAAAAGAACAAACAGAAGAACTCAATTAAAATATAAAAGTTTCCAGCCTCCCCCTGAAGGACACAGGCATCACTATTCATTATTTATATATTGTTCAGGGTGTAGATGGCTTTCTATTCTAGGATCTGAGAAACAAAACAGTGTCTAGACAGGCTGATTGAGGGAAACAGTGAAGGCATCAATATTTTACTGTTTCATGAAAAGAAAGAAAAATTCAACATTTCTCTTTTTAAAAAGATTCTTATTTTTAATCATTTCTCTGTGTTTGTGTGCATGTGTGTGTTTATGTATCTGTGTGTTGGTGTGTGTGTGTGTGTGTGTGTTTGTGTGTTTGTAGGCAGGTACCTGCATGTGAATGCAATTGCCAGCAGAGGCCAGAAGAGGACATAGGACTTTCTGGAGCTGTAGTTACAGGCAAGCCTCCTGACATGGTTGCTGGAAAGTAAACTGGATTCTCTGGGAGGGCAGTGCACACTCGTAACTGAGCCATCTTTCTAGTCTGCTTTCAACATTCTAAAAAACCAGTCTTTTGGGAGAACATTCTCTGACAAATGTTCCAAGGACAAGATGGCTGGGTTCAGATCAGGATTGGATGTCTGAGTTACTTAGACAACCAACCGCATGCAGAATAAAAAGTTTTTATAAGCTAAGGGTTCTGCCTTCCACAGTGACCTCCTCATTTTCAGCTCACTTATTCTCAGCTTTTGTTGGCTGGTGGATTAGGTCAGAAATTATCTTCTAGCCATGCCCAGAACACCAGTGTAGAATATGCCCAGCAACTGCTTGGGTTCTGAGGACCTGGCTAAGAACCTCTGAGTGGCTGAGTGCTTGCGTTTTTGCATAAAGCCATAGATCTATCCAGAGCAATCCCCCCACATTGCTGAAAAGAATAAAAGAATAGCTTTGAAGGAGTGCTCCTCTTTCTCTACAACCTCTCCAGCACTTGCTGTCACCTGAGATTTTATCCTAGCCATTCTGACTGGTGTGAGATGGAATCTCAGAGTTGCTTTGATTTACATTTCCCTGGTGACTAATGATGTTGAACATTTCTTTAGGTGTTTCTCAGTCATTCAGTATCCCTCAGTTGAGAATTCTTTGTTTAGTTCTGTACCCCATTTTTTAATATGGTTATTTGGTTCTCTGGAGTCTAACATCTTGAGTAATTTGTATATATTGGATATTAGCACTCTATCAGATATAGGATTGGTAAAGATCTGGAAATTAGTTTAGTAGTTCCTCCAGAAATTGGACATAGTACTACCAGAGGGCCCAGCTATATCACTCCTGGGCATATACCCAGAAGATGCTCCAACATGTAATAAGGACACATGCTCCACTATGTTCACAGCAGCCTTATTTATAATAGCCAGAAACTGGAAACAACTCAGATGTCCCTCAACAGAGGAATGGATACAGAAAATGTGGTACATCTATACAATGGAGTACTACTCAGCTATTAAAAATAATGAATTTATGAAATTCTTGGGAAATGGATGGATCTGGAGAGTATCATCCTGAGTGAGGTAACCCAGTCACAAAAGAATATACATGGTATGCACTCTTGGATAAGTGGATATTAGCCCAGAAGATCGGAATGCACAAAGTACAATCCACAAACCAAAAGAAACTCAAGAAGAAGGAAGGCGAAAATGTGGATACTTCATTCCTTCATAAAAGGGGGAACAAAATACCCATGGAAGGAGTTGTAGAGACTAACTATGGAGCAGAGACTGAAGGAAGGACAATCCAGAGACTGCTCCACCTGGGAATCCTTCCCATATTCAATCATCAAAACCAGACACTATTGTGGATGCCAGCAACTGCTGGCTGACAGGAGCCTGATATAGCTGTCTCCTGAGAGACTCTGACAGTACCTGACTAATACAGAAGTAGAGGCTCACAGCCATCCATTGGACAGAGTACAGGGTCCCCAATGAAGGAGCTAGAGAAAGGACCCAAGGAGCTGAAGTGCTTGTAGCCCCTTAGGACGAACAACAATATGATCTAACTAGTACACTCAGAGCTTCCAGGGTCTAAACCACCAACTAAAGAGTACATATGGTGGGACTAATGGCTCTAACAGCGTATGTATAGCAGAGGATGGCCAAGTCAGTCATCAATGGGAGGAGAGGCCCTTGGCCCTGTGAAGGTTCTATGCTCCAGGATAGGGGAATGCCAGGGCTAGTAAGCAGGAGAGGGTGGGGTGGTGAGCAGGGGGAGGGGGAGGGAACAGGGGTTTGTTTTTGTTTTTGTTTTCTTCTTTTCTTTTCTTTTCTTTTTTTTTTTTGAGGGGAACCTGGGAAAGGAGATATTGCATGACATGTAAATAAAGAAAACATCTAATAAAAAACAGAAAAAAAATGAATAGCTTTGATTTTAAAATACCACGAATGGCTTTGTTACCCTCCTCATCAAGAGACACATACATCACATGTCTCATGAATAACTACTCTATTGCTATTCTTTACTTCTATTTGCGGATGTGCATGCAGAGGCCAGAAGACAATGTCAGCTCTCATTCATAAATCACAGTTCATATTGTTTTTTCAAACTGTTCTCTGGCCTGAAGTTTGCCAAGTAAGCTAGCTAACTGACCACTGACCTCCAGGGATTCCTATGTTTGTCTTTCCATTACTGGTATTTCTGATATGTTACATGACACCTAGGTGATTACATGGTTCTTGGAGTTGAACTTAGATCTCCTTGCTTATAAGGCAAGCACTCACTCTGCCCAGCAAGCTGTCCTCAGGTACCATTATTCCAATTACATCATTAAGTTAAAACGACAGCATTTAGCCATCCACCACCCCAAACTGCTATAGTCTGCTTTCCAAATCCTTGTATATTGATAGCAGCAAAACAGACAGCCCTAAGAAAAATATGTGTCCTCTGAAGAGAAATAAATTGGTTCTTATGAGAGTGGGATATCATGGGATATCCCACAAAGCTAGCATACCCACCATGATTGAGACTTCTTTGCACTTGACATTTATCTCATTAGGCCTTTGCAATCTTTCAATTCAGCAAAGGAAACTTCACCAAAACCAATAAGCAATTACTCTGATTTTTGGCTTTCAGCTAATAAAAGTGTGACCTATACAACCTCCTTTCTTACAAAGTGCCAAGCTCAGGCATTTTGTGACGGCAACAAAAATGGACTCACCTGCCCATCTGGTTTGAAATATCCTCATTTTCTGCCATGGAGCTTATTTTGTGTGTGTGTCTAATATACACTAATATACATACATATATATGTATATGTATATATATTCATATGTATATATGAATATATAATGTATGTATATGTACATATGTATATATGTACACACACATACATATATATATATATATGTGTGTATATATATATATATGTATATATACTGTCTTCCTAGTTAACACAAAAAGATGAAAAGAGCAAATAGCTGAGGAGATGGCTCAATAGGCAAAGAACTTCCAGAACAAACATTAGGACCAGAGGTCAGATCCCAGGACCCATATAAGAGTCTATGAATGCTGGTTGTGGGGATCCTATGTATATAATTATAATACCAGAGAGGCAGAGAATGGAAGGTCCACAGTGCTTGCTGGCCAGCAAACCTAGGCAACTGATATGTTCCATGTTCAATTAGAGAAAATCTCTCAAAGGTGACATGGAGAGCAACTGAAGAAGACATTGACATGGATCTCTGGTTGTCACACGTGTGCACAATCTCATTCAAACATGATTACACACACAAACGCAAATTCTACCCAGATACTAATGAACATATACACATATACATACTCTGCCATGCATATACAACAAAATAATATAAGTAATATATTCAAGCATAGGTTACAAAATATACTTGGGTCATTTACAAATCTGTAATTGAACAAAAGCTGAAATGAGCCTAAGGATAACAAAGTATTTCCTAAGTTGACTACCTTCAACCAGGAACTGGGCTTTAGCCAGCATTGTAATGCTTTCTGACATTGTTATGTAACATGTTACAGTTGTCCATTCCAGCAACAGATAAAAAGGCCTAATCAAATCACAACAAATAGCAGATGTGTCCCTATGTACTTCATTCTTTTAGTACTTCGATATTTGAGAAATGATAAGAATCCACAGCTGTTGTGACTCCTGTGAGATGGACTTTAAATGCCACAAATGCTCACATATCTTCATTAAAATGAATGCAATGTTATATTATTTCATCATACATTTCCTCCAACAATTTTTAAAAGAAAGAGTCCAATGTAGCCCAGGCTAGACCTCTCCATATACCTGCAGGTGATCTTGAGCCTTAGGCTTGTCCCATCATATTTGGTTTTGCTCAGATAGTGATCAAATACTCTTGCTAATCAATCACTTTGCCAGCTGGTCCCTTTCTCTCTTCCATCCTCCATCATACTGACTTTAAAATATCTCACAAAGAATAGTTAACTTTCCTGATTCATGGGGGAATCATAGATCTGACCTGAGATGAAGTTGTGACCCGTCATGTATTTCACAGGTGGTTTTATGTTCTGCAAATCCCAGGATGCTGCCTGGGTGTAATGTCAGGAGAAAAGTCAACAAATCTCATCACAGCATGGAGCTCTGGAGAAAGATTGGCTCCTGGATGTGGGATCAGGGAAAATCCTGGGAGAGGTTGGAACAAGTGCATCGGCCGAGGAAGGAAATGGTATGAATTCACAATGTCTGCCTTCTGGATGTGGCATGGCTGCTGTACATATGAGCTCACAGTGTCTGTGGTTACCTGCACCATACCTATGCAAGATCAAGCCAGGCAAAAATGCCAGCATGGAAAGCAAGTGCTACTGAGGCTCAACCCTGGATCAGAGGGTGCTGGCAACTGCAGAGGCACAGTACCTTTTCCTTGGGTTTGGACACTGGTAGGTCGCCTGTGCTTTAGTGAAGGGCCGTACACCCCTGTGCACATGGGCAGCATCAATTGCATTTATTGAATTATTTTTTCATTAAACACATTTGTTAAAGTATAGAATAGAGAATCAATATACAAGATTCAATAGTATTTCTATATACAAATGAAAAATATACCAGGGAAGAAACCTGGCAAACAACACTATTCACAATAGCCACAATCAAAATAACCTGGAATAAATACAACCAGGAAGATGAAAGACTTGTACAAGGAAATTGGAAAAAGAAATTGAAGAAAATAGATGGAAAGGCGTGACATGATTGGTAGGATTAATATTGTGAAAATTGTTATTCTACTAAAAAAAGAAAAAAAAACCTTATCTACAGATACATGTAATCCTCATTAAAATCCTTTCACAATTCTTTAAAGAAATTGAAAATATAAAATTTTTCCTATTTTTTTCACAATAAAATATAATGAAGTAAAATAAAGACTAATACAGTGGAATTAGACAAAGCAACAAACAGTGGAAAAAATGCCCAAGAGAAGGCACAAAAAAAATAGAGGCCCACTTGTTTGAACACTCAAGTATCCTATAAATACACTAAACTAGAAGCTTAATAAAATATATACAGAGGACCGGGAGCAGATCCATGATGGCCCTGTGCATGCCACCACAGAGACACTTGTTCAACTATGCCCATTGCTGCTATATTCATAAGAACCAGAGATCTGAAACAAATTCAGATGTTCTTCAACAGGGCATATTGTTATTGTACTGAGTTTTGGGGATTGTTTTGGTTTGATTTTGGGGGTTTTGTTTTTTTGGTTTTTGGTTTTATTTTTCATTTCTGAGAAAGAACTTAATCTTGGGTGGGTAGGGAGAAGTAGAGAATCTGTACAAACTTTAGGGAGGGGAAGAGTAGAATTAAAATATATTTAAACTTATAAATTATTTTAAAGAATTAAAAAGTAAAATAAAAATTTAAAAATTGGCACATTTACACAACGGAGAATTACTAGGCCATTACAAATGGAATTATTAATTTCTCAGGTAAATGAATGAAATTAGGAGAAAAACAAAACCCTGAGTGAAGTAACCCAGACTTAGAAAGGTAAATATGGTATGTATTCAGTTATCTGTGGATATTGACTATTAAATCAATGATAATCAAGTTACAATCTGTAGAACCACAAAGGTTAGGTTAAGAGTAAGGGACTAAGGGGAAACAGAATGATCTTTTCAGGAAGGGAGAACAGATTAGACAGTTCTGTATGGATGTGGAAGACACTGAAATAGGAGGAGCAAGTGAAGATAGGGAAAAGGAAGGGAGCCGAGAAAGGCATTGCGGGGAAAACCAGCTAAAATTAAAGGCTATTTCACAGAGTCATTTTTTAAAAATAAAATTTGGAGGTACCTGTGTTAGAAAGCCCAGGTAGAACTGGGGGTAAGAAATTGGTATGATCAAGATAGTAAGACACATTTCAAAGAAGAATATAAAGAAAAATACATTTCAAAATTTCAGAAAATAACAAAAAATATTCTAAACATCTACCTGAATGTCAGTCAACTTTATATAACAATATTTTAAACCAATCAGAGGCAGTCTAATGGATGATGATAAGGAAAAGTGAAATCATGACATTTGGAGAAGAGTGAATAAACCTGAATACCATCGTATTAAGTATAATAAGACTCATAGAGACACTCATAGTTTTCTTTCTCATAGGCAGAATATGCATTTATATACTTAGTAACTAGGACATGGAGGTTGAAGGAGGGCAAATAGCCAAAAGAGAGGTGGAAGAGAGAACAGGAGAGAAAAGTGGGGGGAAAGAAAGACAGGTGTTATTTTGCACAGGTAAAACCTAGTCATATCTAGACAAACATTAAGAACACCTAGACAAGGAGTGTTCTATATTAAAATGAAATGAAGTAAGGGCAGAGAGGGACTGTTTGGGAGGGACTGTTTGTGAGGCTGGATATGAGCTAACAATATGAGAGATAACAATGAATTCTTCATAAGAAAGCCATTGTTTTGCATGATAAAATACTAATTTAAAAAGAAAAATTAATTTTTACTTATTTATCTCTAGAACTTGGGAAGGTCATTAATCTTATATACACCTCTTGGAATACACTTAGGATTTTCTACCCATATATTCATGCTACCCATGAATAAAGATCATTTAACCTTTTGCTTAAAAATAAAATGAATAATTCAAATTTCAGAGTTTTATTTTAGTCTTGAAAGTGAAATGATTCTGATATTTCTTATACAATTTTTTTTTAGCTTAACAAATAATTAAAGGGATCAGCATTCAGAAGACAGAAGCAGGAAGATGCTGCAAGCTCCTAACTCAGTCAGCCCAGTGATGGCTACACAGTAAAACCCATATCAGACAAAGGAGGAAGACACTAGGTTTCCTTGGATTAGAATTGGGGGTTAAGTCTATATTAAATAGTATTTTAAGCATAGCTAAATGAAAGTTTAAAAACCAGATGAGAAGAAAGCATATCATTCACTTGCAGATCTATCATCTATTTGTAATCTATAATCTGTCTATCATCTATCATTTATCTACCCATCTATTCACCCACCGGTCCACCTTCCCACCTACAGTCTATAAATCTATAGCTCATCTCTCTCTATCATCTACTTATCTAATCTATCCATCATCTACCTCTCTTCCTACCTACTGCTCATCTGTCATCTATATATTCATCAAATCATCTGACTATTTATCAATTCCCTGTGAATCATCTATATATCTATCTGCCCACACTGCTACATTACCTTCAAGTGTCTTGCAAGGTTATTCAGAGCATAGTGTGCCTCTAAAGCTGAGTTGTCAGCAATACTCCAGTATTTCCTAATACTGGAATATTAGTTATAGCAGAGGCTTCTAGTTCATTGATCACCATTCATGGTTTTGGTTAAGAAGCCATTCCTGGCACATCAAACTAGGATGTTTTACTTCCCTCCTCCACAACTTCACATTCTACTTGGGCAGGATTTCCCTGGGTCTTGTTCAAAAATATTGTTCATTATCAAATGCTTCTCAGTGATTAAAATCCTTGCTCAGGTAAATATTTACTAAATGATTAGAACATCTACAGGAAGGGATGCTCATTAAAACTAAATAAATTATTCTTAGGTAAACAAAAACGAATCCTCAAAGTCTTTATCATATGAAGTGTTAAGTAGATATACATTAAAGGCGTGAACCCACAAATTAACATTATGCTATAAAATAGTTAAAGAGTCTTTGTGAAATAAAAACTTCTAGGATATGGCTAATAGCTTAGAGTAGTTGTCACAGGCAAAATTGACTGTGTAGTGGGAACTCCGGAAGACAGAAAATAGCTCATAAGGGAAATGCAGATACTCTCCCATTTATTTAATGTGAAGGATACTGACTTCTGCACAGTGTTCCTAGCATACAGGCCCTCTATTTTAAGGTATTTTATTATGGAAAAGGTAGATGAATGCAGCAAAGGCTGGGGATTTTTTCCAGATCTTATTTGTGTAGGTGGAGATTAAACCTTGATAAAAAGATATAGAGTTAATAAGAAAATAAATTCTGTAAAGAATAATTACTCCTTCTCCTGACATCTAATATTGTAGAAAACTATTAGCATCATTACAATACTTTGTAACATGTCACAGTGACCTTGAGTGTTATACTAGCCTCCTATGTCATAGTGACCTTGCATGTTCCTGGATTACTGTAGTTTGTTTTGATAGTTTTTACAAACTACATTTTTTAACCTATTAATACCCATACCATATAATTTTTTACCCCTAGTATTCATGTTGACAATGATTTTCTTGAAACACTATGGTTCTATAACTATTACATTTTAATATAAGGTAATAAAATAATTAATGCCTAATTACATCAGGAATGTCACTAATAGGGATGTGATTGATATATTATTCCCTGAACACTGGTGGAAAAGCTAACATCAATTTGAAACAGTCACCACTGATCAGAGAAAATCCTCTTAAAATTTAGAATTACATCTATGAGCCTGAAAACACTGGACTGAAACAATTTCATACTTTATTTGGGTCCCAATTAAAACTACGTTAGGGGCATTCAGGAATAGCCACCTGACTCCTAATTCTAGAGTTTGATATTATAAGATCTGAAGGATTAGGTGGTAATTTTATCATCCATTCTGTTACACAGTGTGAAGTTACATTGGCCTGGAGCGAGGATGAAGAATCAGACTATGAACGTGGTTATTACCTGTCTCTGCAAGGGCCTTTTTATTCATTCAAATCTGCAAACGCAAATGTGAGCTCATCTCAGACTCATGAGATGCTTTGTAATGAATTGCTAACCTGGAGGGGTGAATGCTCAAAACACTGCAGAGGCTGTGTGCGCCCAAAATGCAATAAACCAACACATTTTGCTTGTGCCTTGCCTAAGCAGGATTTTGAAAATTCACCCTGGAGGTTGGACTGTTCTGTTTATAAGAGTCTTAGATTGCCAATGAGACCTGGGGATATGAGAGCTGCGACAAGCTGGCCTAACAGAAGCTAAATTCTATTTCAGTGCTGCATTGAGTAGAGGGTCCTTAGAGGAGTTGCATTTCTGCATTTTTTTTTCTCCATCGTGTTACAAATATCAAATACTCTAGCATCAATGATTGGTAACTCAAGAGCAAAGGAATGTCTTATAAAAAGCCCCCTTTTCTAGACTTACTAATGCAGGTGATACATTCATTATACTGAAAGAAGAAAACACAACACTGTAATGAGTGAAAGTCATTGTCAGATCCTACCTAAGCCCCAGAATTCTGAAATAAATGTCAGTATTGATGGCACACTGACAGAGCAGTACTTTGGTAGGGTTTGTGATAGAGTTGTAAAGTCTGTAATAGGTCTGCCTTGTTGAGGTGACCTTAATGGCAGGAGTTTATGAATATCGAGAAATTTTAAAAACCAGTATGATTCAGAACCAAGCCTTTTCTCTTGCCAGTCACTCCTTGGGAGCAATGGCCACTTAATGATCATTTCAGGGTCAACATATGTATCAAAAGGCTCCCTCTCTGCCCAGCCTACAGACTGGTGGGATACTGTTCGAGGAAACAGCATGCTTTACATTGGTGCATCAATACAAGTTAAACCAGCCTGTATATGGTAATAAAAACCAAGCCGACTTTCAAATAAGCAAGGAGGGCTCTAACTCACAAGATGTTCACCATCTTTATGACCAACAAAATATATTTTATTAAAACTAATATCTCTTTTTCTTTTATTTATTTTAGAAAATTTCTCTTGTTCCCCTAGGGTTATTCATGAATTGATGTCTCCTCTCAATGGACCTAAGATGGTCTCTTTATATTTGGGGACAGCAGAGACACTCACTTGTCTTTCTGAGAGGAATCAGGGGAGGCATCTCATCAATGCTTGAGTTTTGCTTACTTTGCATCCATTAAAGCTGTACAGCCCTTACATTTTTAGACTGTGAAGTCAATGGAGTTTACTGATTTGGCCAAATAATGGAGCAGAAGTTAGCTCAAACAATGACAGTCTCAGGCAACTTTTAAAATACTTCTAAATATTATAATAGAAAGTTTGTGTGCTGTCTAAATTGCGCATTAAAAGAAAGATGACATTTTCTTAAAGATCAACCTGCGATGATGGCTTTTAATAAACATTGCTTGGATACAGTAGTGTATCTATCAAATTTACTACAGCCAGCACAGGGCCCTCTCTGCAAGCCGCAGACTTAGAGGAGTTTGCCCATTACATAAAACTTTCCATCTGCACTGGGCACTGAGCTCACATCAATGCTGTGACTTGTGAGTTTGGTATATAACAGTAAACTACCTTGGATTATTTCTTGTTCTTCATGCTATCTGTCATGAAGGCTCATCATTAGAGATACTCTCAAAAATTCTCAGTATATACCCTTTTTTTCTTTATTATGTAAAGAACTTTTCCTTTATCTGTTCCAGGAAGGCATTTTGTGCTTGTCTTTGGAAGCCCCTAATCACTAGCATGTCTACTATGGTGCTTTGAGGCCATTGTTGACTAAAGGCGGATTACCTAAAGACATGGATTGTGGTGCCATGACAGAGGCCTGTGAACCGAGGGTGAAGAGTGTGGAGTTTCAACGGATGAACATTGTAAGCTTGACTAAGAAGGAGGAAACAAGACTTTCTTACAAGAGACTCGGTTCCCTTATAAAATCCACAAACTCTGTTTTTCTGAAATCACAAAAAAGCAAACCTGAATACTGCTCCCTATTTTTAAAACCATGAGTTTCTGACATATGTTTCTACCAACTGTTGTGAGAACTACAGTGGCTTTGCTGGGCTGTGGCCACTGGCTCTGTGTGAATACTCTGTGGTGAGCCAGTTACTGAGACCTTGAGGTTAGAGCTGATTGATGAGCGGCTCTTGCAGTTCTGTTGAAGGATTCTAAACATTCCCTTTTTTGCCTCAGCAGCGATACCCAGGACAGCTGCTTCTCTAGCACCGTGAAGCTCAGAGACAGTCATGAACAGAGGTTCTTTGTACATCCTGGTCAGGGCACCTCCCAAGTAAGAAGCCAGGATGGACTAAGCCACTGAAGAACATGTATGCTTCAATAGTACTGAGTAGGAACCCAGCTTGTCAGACCATGCTAATCCTCGGAGCAAAGCTTTTTTTCATAAGACTGAGAGCATGCAGCATGTGGGGACGACAGTGAGTGTGAGAGGTGGCCCATGGTACCACATGCTCTCTTCTGTGTTTCTCCTTCTATACCATTTTTTCTTTATCTTATGTCTTTTGTGATAGTTAATGGAAACTGAAGAATCCATGGACTTCAATAATCTTTGGTGTTCAAAACAAAAATGACCTTCCCTCACAGGTCAGATGTACCATTCCTTGCTGTTTCTCCATCCCTGTAAATTACAGCTAAACAACTGAAGTAAATTGAATTTCTAAATAAGTAAAAAATTCAGAAAGAGTATGAGATGCCAAATGATTTGATTTTTGCAAATGGAACAGTTCATTCATCCACTTCCACAGAAGAACAGCTGTGTCCACAAAGTGATTTGAGATCCTAGTTTAAAAAATATTTAAATAATTGAACAAATATACAAAGGTTATAAAACCCATGGCTGAACTTCATACCTGCATTTTGCCTTTTACTGCAAAGGTCTCAAATATCTACTGGTAAGGAAACAACCCCCAAATATTTTTTAATAAATTATTTTTATTGAAATGATTAGGATGCAAATGCTTTGTTAAATTTTTATATGCATTAGCAGTTGGGTAACTGTAGGACCTCTAACAAGTTAATTAAAGTATATAAAGCAGTTTCCTTTTTGTACTATAAGGAAATGACATCTAGCTATTAATAAGTGTAGTTAAATAAAATAAAGACAATAGCTAAAAAACTGTGATCTACACAATCTGCACACACTCGTGCTGCTGCCACATGTAAGCTTCTGTTTTCGCAGCAAGCTTTTCACACACCTTCCTCTTTCCAAATCAGCACAAGTGCTGGAGAAGAATGCAATGGGCGAGGCCAACAGAGTCAGGCTGCAGTGGGTGTTGCTGTAGCAGTGGCATTCATCAGCCTCACTGTGGTGGAGAACGCACATTTTGCTATGGTTGAATTGTTCACATCAAAACAAAATCTCATCTGTATTACAGAAACTCGGCTGTGTTGGGCTTTGAACATAATCCAAGACACTGAAGATGGGAACAGAATTGGGCATTTGGAGAAACCCGAATGAGAAAGGCGTTCTTCATTTTTGTGCTTATTTGCCTCAAAGGGTGCTCTGATTTTGCTAATTGCGCAGAGAGCGCTTCGATTTGCTATTTTCTGCAAACAGTATTCTAATCCAGTTTAGCTTCTGGGTTGCAGCTGTGTTCAAGTGGCCTAATAGGTTTGCTGCATGCCGCACTACATTGCAATTAATTCACTGGGTTCCTCATGTGAAATGATTTACACCTATTTAGAACTAAATTGGAAGCCATTCCACCATTGCATCTGAAGTCATTAACACAGCTTTTAAACGACATTAATATGCACTTAATCCTTTTCAGATAAGGATCTCAAAGCACTCTGAGTTCATTATCATTAATGTGGGAGAGAGAATTGAAAGCTGTATTCAGAAGTGACTTTGAAAGATAGGAATAAATAAAAATTCATTTAAAACATAAGACTGTTATGCTTAATTTTATTTTTCACAACCCCCAATTTCTTACATTTTTGAAACTTGACTGTCTAGTTTTGTGGGTCTTCTTTTTCAACCAACCTCTATTGCTGCTGTATATTTAGGGAGCCAAATTACATAAGCTTTACATATCTCCCTCAATACCACTTCCTGACTTAGTCTAATATTATAATACTATTATTAACACCACTGTATCAAATAGCAATAGGGTTTTCTGAGCTGAACCAAAGTGACCCAGCTATTTCCTATGTGTGTCACTGGGACAGACATGCTGTCATAATTGAGAATCATATGGCAGACACACCTTTGCACATGTCTCTGCCTGAGTTTCTAGATGAGGGTAATTATGATTGGAAATATTATTAAATGACATAATTGAAATATTTGAATATGGACTCCAGGGCTGCTTGCATTTTGGAATGTAGGCTGGGATACCAGGATGCTTAGAGCAAGTAGGCCCTTGTAGGAGGATTCTTACAGGAGACCAAAAGACATGTGAATTATATAAATTATGGCACAGATAGAAACGATGTAAATCTTGAGCAATGAACACTCTCAGGCCAAAGGACAGTGGCAGGCAGAGTGTGAGGGGTGGGTAAGTGTGAGAGGCAGGAAGTATCAGAGCATTAAAGAGCTTTGCAAAGGAATTGCATCAGAAACAAACAGCCTGGGTGTAAGCAAGCAGGGAACAACCTTAACTATCCCAGAACAAGCAGAGGCTACAGCATCCAAGGGAAAGAGATTGGTCCACTAGGGCTGAACCACATGGGACTGACACATAGCACATTTTCATCCCATGTTCTAGAAGATTTCAAATTTGAGACTAGAATACCAGGACAGACATTGATGGAGACCGTCTTGGGCTCAAACATGGCTGTCTTCTCCCTCTGCATCACATGGCTGTCCCTTTGTGTTGATGCCCATGCTCATGTCCTCTTACAAGCTCCCTATCATACAGATTAGAACCTACTTTTACAGGCTCCTATGATGTTACCCATTAAAGACCCTAATATCAAACCCAACCATATCAAGACACATCAGGGAGTTATGACTCTCATGTAAATTCAATGGGGGAGCACAATGTACAGTGACCAGCAAAATCAAATGGACCAAAGAAGGATATTTTGGCTTTAGTTTTATTAACTTACTATAAAGTTCACATTAATCTTGTTAGAACAAGAGTATCACTAGGGGTTCTTGATGGTTCCTACCCTAAGATGGTGCTCATTCTATCCATCTGTCAGGACCAACTCCTTAGTCCTTGATGGTCATGATCTTTTATGCTTCGTAGGTTCATTCAGAGATGGCAGTGTAGGACTGAAGTGACTCCAAGGTCACTCTCTCCTCACGGAGAGGTTTCAGGAGCAGGAAAAGCCTCCTCCTGCCATTGAGTTTCATTTGTCGTGGAGGAGGAGGAAGTGGGATAGGGCTCTGAAAACAATCAGGCCAAATCAAGTCAAAGGTCAGTGGATTCCTTCATCATAACACATCTCACTTTTAGAAAAACAGGATGACAAAGTTTGCTTCCCTCAAAAAATACTTTAGCAATATTACCCATCTCTCCATAAAATCTCTCCTTGTCTTTCCAGCTGTGATTATTACACTTGGACCGTAGTGAGACTCTCTTGAAGGACTATTTAACCTGATGCCTGACCCTCACCAACAGACTTTCTGACTCTTAGTCTAGAGTTGGCCATGGGACTCTGGGCTGTTAACACCATTCAGGTCCGTTATTGAATAAAACTTCTTTTTAACTTAAAAATAATTTATTTGCAATAGAAGTTTTAAAACTTCTCTTTTCTGATGGTCCACTTTTGAAATATTAATCTGATAATAAAACTCAAGTGAGGAATTATTTTCAATGCTGGCTTCAGAATTGAAGCTTTCAAGTGACTTCTATAGGAATCTTACCAGAACAGATAATGATGTAAATATATTTCCTTTTCAACATTGTCAGAAGTATATCCTTCTCACTTCAACTAAACTTCAACATGAAGAGATACTTAAGGGCTTATGCGTGAAAATATCCACATGTGAAGGAGGAAATCTTGATTATATGCTTCAAATTGATATAATAATTTTTATGAACAAAGCTGTGTATAATTTTAAACATTTTATTAATATATTTCCTTCAAAATGGACCATTCACATTTCAAACATGTATCCAGAGTTTTAAACTGATATTTGTTGCCATCCCCTTAAGACTGATAAAATGCCATTTTAAATATGTTTAAATACTTATTTTTAACAAGCCACCATCAGTGGGTACAAAGACACTTTGTTCACTCTTTTGTTTATTTCTTCCTGTTCAATTCTAAGACATCCCTTGCTTCTCTTTTGTAAATGTTTTGATAAGTTCTTTGAACTATGAGCACTTTGATAAGAAAGAGCCTTATACTTGCAATGGGCATTTGCAAAGTACTCTTTCACCCCCCTGGTAAAATGTTATTTTTCTGGTTCATATGATGATAACCCACTCTCTTAAATCCAGCTTGCATTCCTAAATATACTTCGGCATGCTCATAAATGCAACATTTCAAAGGAAGCTAAGAGCTGTGAGCACAGGCTGCCTTCTTACGGCTGCTAGAGTTCTCTTTAAGACTCCTCTCCTCGCCAAAGTAAGGGATATACAGGTGGAGGAGATTAATATTTATTTAATTATTGACTTGTATTTTTAGATTCAATTTATGACCTGGAATTAAGCTTCCTGGAATTCTGTGAGAGTGATAGGCAATTTATTTAGTCAGCGTAATAATAATGTCAAGCATGAAAGCCAAGATGAGTTGCTGCCAGGCTCTTATGTGGGAGAAATTCATTTCTCAGACTCGCATCCGCCTTGAGTCTCACTCATAGTTTTTACCTAAAAAAGGTTTTTCAAAAGAGCTCTAGTTAGTCAGAATCCGTCCCTCTAAAGTGAGGCGTATTTCAAGCCTGGAAATCCTTTCTCTAGAAAATTTAAGGTAATAGGATCTTGAAATATGTAGATGTTCTTTGAGAAGCTTTTGTCGGGGACAATAAGGGTCTGATTTATAAAGGAGACACGAAGAAAAGAAAAAAGAAAGTATTGGCTCAGGGGAGAGTGTCTACCCTGCAGCAAACTCAGCTTTTGATAAGAATACTATTGATAATTTCTTTTTTTCTGTGCCATTGACATCAACAACTCTTTTACATTTGCACACAAAGTCCCTAAAGAGTCTTAACTCTCACCATAAAATAAATCTTGCCTGCTAATTTTCAAGTAATTAGCCCTTCCAACCAATTCTGCATCTATATTTTCCAACTAATCTCCTACTGTGCTCACCTATTTTTAAATTTACAGGATGCTTAAGGGTAATGTCATGAGAAGACCACTTCAAACACAGGTCTGGCATGATGACTTCCTCCACTGTTCCCATCTGGTTAGTTACTGCTACATTTGTAGGTATTCTCCTGAAGATGATGTCATGTGACTTTGCTCATTTGGAAAGATGACTCAGACCACAAAACATGTCATCAATTGGATTATTTTAGACCTAATATTTTTCCCCTAAGTATCTCTCTTCTAGACTGCTTTTCACTTGTAATGTTTTAAAGAACACACATTTAATCATGTTCCTTTGCTTGCAGTCTTGCTAGTTCTGTTTAAAACATGAAGCAATAGGCTCTTAGCCTGGCTGATAAAATGGTGGACCACTGTAATCTATATATATTTTAGAGAAATGCATTTCAGCTGTAGATACTTCCAAAGGTAGATGGTGTGTACAGAATCTTAATGTGTACTCAACAGATGTGCTCACATGAACATGTTCTTTTAGAAACCTGTGGCTTCCTGTATAGCCCATCAGTAGTATCCCTCTGCATTAGACTCTCCGGCCTACTGTCCATCATGTACATGAAGATATTGTTCTACTGAAGGAAGTAGGTGCAAGCCTGGTTTTACTTACAGGGGTAATTTAAGTCTACTGATCCTATTTATGTATTTTGTATCAAATAGTAATCCTACTTAATGGTGCAGCTGCTGATAAAACCTTCCTTACTCCTACACAGCGTATCAAGTTGCTGATATCTAAAGCAAGGGAAAAGATAATCTTTGGCTGATGGTTCCATCCTGGTCATGCCTTCATAGCATCTTCAGGAAAGATTTCTCCCCACAGGACTTTTATTATTAATGGGAACTGCCCACGTGCTTTGAGGGAAGAATGGACTTCCTCAATTAGAAGACCTTTCAAGAGAGTTAGCAGAGAATTTATTCTTTCATTTAAGAAAGAGAATGCTTCCCATGAGAACCTTGAATCTTTCATGGCTGACATTCTTGCAAATACAACGTGTAAAACTTTTAGTTCCTTAAATATTAAACAGATACTGTGAAATTTAAAAAGGCTTAAAGAGAACCTCGCTTTAGCATCCCTGGGTTCCTACCACCTAATTCACTTGTTAACAGGTAATGGGCTTCATAAAATGAAAAAAAAACCAAACAAACAAACACAAACTTCATCTTCAGGGAGAATCGCTGAAGGATTCAGATCAGGGAAGTCAGTTAGTGGAGAATGTAGGAGAGCACCTTTTGCTTGGATTTACTAGCTATGAGTATGTGTACAATTTTCTTTGCTTTTAGAAGTTCTGGGAATCCATTTGGGAGGCAAGTTACCTGCTCTGTAGGCTGAAAATTAGAGAAAATGTATGCAAAATACCCCAGCACATATGTAGGTACTTATGTGAACACTTGGTAATCATGTACTTGTTGGCACAATGTTTGCTTATATTTAATGCAGCATACATAAACAGAATTCTGCAATTTGTACTTTGTTACTGTGCAGCCTCCAGGCACTAGTCATTTGGGCCTCAGTTACCCCATCTATAGAGTATTATATGAAGAATCAAAAATCATAGATGCATATCTGGAAACCTCCACTGCTGTTGAATTTACTAATCATGGAGATATGTTTTCTTCCTCATCTTCTATACCAACACAATGCTCCCATATTGATTCTGCAGTGTTTGTTATTATAGACAACACAAAATTTTTGACACCACCCCATATACTGAAATGATCCATAATCGGTACCAATGATTAATATTCCAGCACTGTTTTAATAAGCTCCATGTTTACAAAGAATTTTTTTGCTAACAGAATAAAAGGAAAACATTTGTGCTTGGCAGGAAACTGTGTTACAGGGGCATGGCTCACACTGAAGTCTCCAACAAAGGTATTGTTTGATGAGCACAGTAATAATGACAGGTCAAAGCACAAGACTAAATTTATTCTATGAAGCACCTTCAAGGACAGTTTTACTCAGCGCTCATAGCAGCTCAGTTTAGGGAACACAAACAACAGGAAAAGGCTGGAATGGCAGGTAGAAGTGAAGGTACAAGCAAGATCAATGTTCTGAAAATCCTTGGCAAAGGACTTCACCAAATTAAAATGAGTTTCCCTCCCCTCTCAGGTCTACAACTCTTGTGTGTCCTCACCCACAACACACTTCTGTTTTTATGCTCTTCTGAGATCAATGAAATCAAATTTCTCAGTTTGTCTGTGGGATCCCTAAAGTTCACAGGAAGTGATTGAGTTCACCTTTTCCTGCTGTGTACCTTTTCTAACATTGTCTAAATAAATGGTCTGTCCTCTCTTCTCCTGGGTCATCTGTAGATTGTACTTTGATTTTCTTCTTTACTCTTGTCTTTGTTCAACATTGATATTTACTAGGATAGGGAAGTAGGAAAATTGAATTGCCCATTGTTTCTAAAGTTACTATGACTACAGCATACTGTATGCATCCCTGTCCACTATCACAGTCTGAGCAGAGCATAGCAGACCACAAAACATGCAGTCACTCAAACATACCTCATTTGATTAAATTTCTTTTTTTATTAGATATTTTATTTATTTACATTTCAAATGATAACTTTTTTCCCAGTTTCCCCTCCAGAAAACAAAAATAAAAACAAACAAACAAAAAAACCCTGTTCCCTCCTCCCTCCCTCTGCTCACCAACCCACCCTTTCCTGCTTCCTGGCCCTGGCATTCCCCTACACTGGGGCATAGAACCTTCACAGGACCAAGGGCCTCTCCTCCAGTTGATGACTGACTAGGCCATCCTCTGCTATATATATGCTGCTGGAGCCATGTGTACTCTTTGGTTGGTAGTTTAGTCCCTGGGAGCTCTGAGGTTATTCATATTGTTCTTTGTCATAAGGGGCTGCAAGCCCTTCAGCTCCTTGGGTCCTTCTCTAGCTCCTTCATTAGGGACCCTGTGCTCAATCCAATGGATGGTTGTGAGCCTCTACTTCAGTTCTGCATTAGTAGGGCACTGGCAGAGTCTCTCAGGAGACAGCTATATCAGGCTCCTGTCTTCCAGCACTTGCAGGCATCCACAATAGTGTCTGGGTTTGGTGACTGAATATGGGAAGGATTCCCAGGTAGAGCAGTGTCTGGATTGTCCTTCCTTCAGTCTCTACTCCATAGTTTGTCCCTGAAACTCCTTCCATGGGTATTTTGTTCACCATTCTAAGAAGGATCAAAGTATCCACACTTTGGTCTTCCTTCTTCTTGAGTTTCTTGTGGTTTATGGATTGTATTTTGGGTATTCCGAGTTTCTGGGCTAATACCATTTATCAGAGAGTGCATACCATGTGTGTTCTTTAGTGATTGGGTTACCTCACTCAGGATGATATTCTCCAGATCTATCCATTTCCCTAAGAATTTCATAAATTCATTGTTTTTAATAGCTGAGTAGTACTCCATTTTGTTGATGTACCACATTTTCTGTATCCATTCCTCTGTTGAGGGACATCTTGCAAGTTGGTACAACCACTCTGGAAATCAATTTGACAGAAATTGGACATAGTACTACCAGAGGACCCAGCTATATACTACTCCTGGGCAAATACCCATAAGATGCTCCAACATGTAATCGGGACACATGCTCCACTATGTTCATGGCAGCCTTATTAATAATAGCCAGAAACTGGAAACAACCCATATTAAATTTCTTTTAATTTACTTGTTTTTGATAATTTTGTTACTAGGTCTATAAAACTACAAACTATTGGATGAACAAATAATTAGATGTACAGAATTAGATACTCAGAGGAGCAAAATTAAATTTCAGTGAACAGTGTCAATATTAAATGTCTCCCTTTGTATATGAAAGGCTTTGATTTCTTACTTAAGATTTACAATAACCAAAATATTGGCATGTGAACCTGCAGGCCAAGTAACACACTCTACACTTTTAGGACAATAACTCACCAGGAGAAATCTCTTTGGGATGTGTGGTCTCCCTCCCCTAAGCCTAGACATTAACACAGCGTTGTGGAAGCAGCTACATTCAGTAG
>NW_022196898.1:104411847-104412889 GCF_008632895.1 Mastomys coucha | reverse complement strand
CTGGATGTACAGTCGTAAGGGCTGGGTTTATTGGCCAAAGTGCCGGGATTAGCGGCGGATCTGCTCCCCGGGAAATGCAGCTATGTGCTGGGATTGGCTAGCCATGATGCCAAGGTTTGGCAGGGTCCGTGGGTTTATCTGAGCCCAAATGGGCACAGATAGTGACGTAGCTACGGGGAAACATTGGGATTATGTCTTGTTTACGTGTTTCAATGTTTGTGTTTGTCGGATGAATGCAGATTGGATTGTCTTGTCTTGTGTGTTCGTTTTGCCCCTCTGTTCACGTGGCCGACATGGCCGCAGAGGCTCCGCCCTCTCAGCGGAGCGTGCAAAGTAAGTTTTTCCTTATCTGCTGCTAGTTGTTCCGTTCTGGGACTTGAACAAATTAGTATGGTCACAGCGGGCAAGCGAGCGAGCACCAGGATGTGGCTCCCAGGCTGCTTCGGTCGGCCCGCTGAGCGGGTATCCAAGGTGGACGCTGGAGAGCTGGGGTCAGAGCGCACGCCGCTGTTGCCAGGGCGTAGGGGCGCGGCGGGCAGGAAGGGGCCCCCGTGCAGAGACCACCGTGGCTGCCCGGGACAGCCTTGCGGGCCGCCTGGCGGCCGGGCAGGCCTGGGGCAGGCGGAGGAAACACTTTGGTGGGCTGCGCACGGAGTGCTCATTACTCTTCAGCCCCTGGGAAGGTCCGAGACTAGAGCCTCCTGTGGCTGGGACCGGGCTCTCCCCGAGCGGGGAGGTGAGTTCCCAGAGCATGGCTCTATGCGGAACTACACTTCCCAAGTGACTTAGCGGCCTTAACAGTGCACATGCTCACAGATTCCATGTTTGCCCGCACACGCCATCTTGTGGCTATTCTTTATATTACAAGCGGGCGATTCTCAGCCGATCTTGTCAAGTCTGACTCCTTTCCAGAGCTTTAAATATTACAAACAGATTCCTTTGACATAAAATTTTTAGTATTCGATTCTAAATTAAAACTAAGCTTAATTTTCTAAATTCTTTTATTCTCTTAAGATTTCAATTGGTTTCTAACTAGTCCTAA
>NW_022196898.1:104374167-104408049 GCF_008632895.1 Mastomys coucha | reverse complement strand
TTCCTATCTATTTCTAACTTCGTATTCCAGGTAACCTACTGTTTATGTTGCTGCGGGACAGCAACAGGGATGGAGAGACTTTTAGTTGAACAGGACAGGAGACCTGTCACCAGGCCTGACACTTGGAGATCCATCGTAGTTGAAGATGGGTGTTTCAAATTTACCCAGACAAGGACTGGACTTTTCCTGCATTTCTTCTTGTTGTTGACATTTCTCTCTTAGTATCTGAGACAGGAATGTGAAGAACTCTGAAGCAATTTCAGAGACTTCCTGTTTAACAAGATAATTCCCTGCCAAGTATTAACCTTAGCCCTTTTCATAAACTGATGGCTTTGAGTTCTGCCTTGGTCTAAATGGGCTCACAGTACAGCAGCATGAGTTCATCTAAGCAAAGGTATTGGTAATTTCAGTCTGACATCTTCCCACCTGGGTGATTCCAAAGATGTCGCAGGATAATGAGCACAGCAAACAATTAACATCATCCAAGAAACAGCCTTCAAATCGTCTGAGGCATCTGTTCATCCCTAGCTCCACAGCTAATCAGAGCCAGGATTCCCCAAGGCATCTTCCTTCTCAGCTTCAAGTCTAATTACACTTTCTGAATTCCAAACCAGTAAGGTGCTTGTGGCAGGCTTGGGAGAAAATGTCCATTATTCATTGTAGAAAAAAATTGAGAATCCCTGCCTAAGTGGTAAGAATGCCGCCTGTACTTCTCCCCAAAGGCCTGATGCACAGAACACATGCTTCCTGTGGGATTCTACCTGTTCAGAGCCCCTAACCTAGTTTATAATTTTTATTATAAGAAAAATCTCCATATTAGTTGTTTTTAAATTTCTGTATTAAAAAATAAATTTAGCAATTCAAATAGAGTTTCAGGGAGTTAAAAACCTTAAAATTCACACATGAAAACTGAAATACATAATAAAATTTATATATGTCCTAGGGAATGGTTCAGAGCCATTAATTAATCTCATGAACAGAATGTTTCCTGTTCACACACAGAACACTGGGGAATGGAGTGTTCATAGTTTAGGTTTTGTTTTGGTTGATTACATATATTTAGTATTATTACAATTTATCCAACTATCTGAAATAGTGTGCCTTCTTTCCATTGTGTCTGTTCTGAGGTCATGTGAATAGTTTCCATTACAAACTAATAGTTTATTTATATTCATTGTGGAAAATTTAAAACATTTCAAAAATGTCTATATATAATAAGGTAAATAATATATAGAAATGCTTTTAATAAGCAGGTCAAAGACATAGGTAAAAACATTTATACTTAAAGTGCTAATTAAATCTTGCCATAGGTTTCTATGTCAAAAGTGGACAGCTTTTTTACTTACATGCTTCTGGGAAGAGACTACCAACCACTAATAGTCCTGTGACAAGCATGAACCCTAATAATGTCGGAAAGCTTTCAAGAGAGTTGATAATTACATACCAAGGAACAAAAGTTGTTGAGCTTGGGAACATAAGGTATCAGGCTGGCCCAGGGACACTTCACAGCCTCCAAGCTAGGTAAATATCTTATCTTCCCTCAGAGAATCGCCACCATTATATAGGAACAGTCATGTTAAAGTCTATTGGCTTGGACAGTACTGACTGAAGAACAATAACACATACTGATTGTATTTTCTTTTCTTCCTTTAGTATTACCCTGTGTTTTCTATGAGAATGTTTGTACATTATCTTCCTGGGAGGCCTCAGATTGCAGAGTTCATACTAAATTAAGATATATTGAAAAGTAAAGAAGGAAGGAAGGAATGGAGGGAGGGAGGGAGGAGTGGAGAAAGGGAGAAACAGAACCAATGGATTGGACCTTATTTCTTCACATTCTATGGAGGCAAATATTTTATCTTATATTTTATTTTTAATATTATTTTATTTAATATTATTTTATTTTAATATTATTTAGTATTATTTTATTTTGTCTTGTCTTATGCAGCCCAGGCTTCCTCAAACTCACTATTTAGCAGAGGATGGCTATGTATTTTTAAGTATTAACTGAGGGAAGAAACCTCACTCTGAATGAGAATAGCACCATCAGATGAAGTCCTGGATTAAATAAAAAAAAAAGGTAGAAAGGCAGAGGAGTGTCAGATATCCACTATATACTTGTTCTATCACAATGGGAGCCACCAGTCTCAGGCTTTTGTCACTACAGCAAAAAGTCAGTCCCATTGTTAGGCCTTCTTACCATGTAAACATAAGAACCTAGAAATATAGGAGAGACAGGGAAGGAAGGTTCCTGGAGCTCACTGGCTGGATAGCTCAGCCGAATGAGGAAGTTCTAGGTCTAGGAGGAGACCCTCACTCAAACAATAAGTGGACATCTCATGAATAGGGAACCTGATGTTGAATAGTGCCCCCCCAAAGGTATATGTTATCTATATGCACTCATACACGTGTTCTATACCCATGTGAACACAAAATACAGTAATACATACACACACACACACACACAGATTCTGAAATATATATATCATTTCTGCTCTTTATTTTACCCCTAGTTTGAGAGATAGTCTTCTAATAAGTCTTAATAAATTTACATTTGAAGTTTATCTGAAGCAGAGATAAGAGAATATTAACCCTACAACTTTAATGAGATTGATTCAGATTTTAAAACAGAGTGACTGTACTGCTCAGTGTGAAGCTTGTAGCAACATAATCAAAATCCTAGATTTTCCTAAAAGAAAAACCAGGATGGTTTTGTAAAACTAGAAGTCTTTATATTCTAGTAAGTTTTTGAACATTGCAAATATTTCTTATAATAACTGAGACTTAAAGTTCCACTATATTGAGTAATGTACATATATAACATACACATATATATGTGTATATATATACACATATATACACACACACACACACATATATATATATATATATATATATACATATATATATATATATATATATATATATATACACATATATATTCACTATAGTAAAAATAGTAAGGTCCTCACTACCTGTCCAGAATATACAGAGATGTTGATGACCTATAGTCCCTTTAGGAGGATATTTATTCTGCAACTTTCAAAAAAAACTGCTACATCAAACATTTGGTTCCTGCACTGATAACTCCTAACAATGCTAACTGCTAAGATATTTTCACTGGTGTGTAAATGACCTATACAGATGTAAGACAGGTAACAGACATATTATGATGCATGATATGGAGACAAACATAAGTGATACACAGATGATTATGATAGATAAATTGATGGATAGATGAGAGAGGAATAGATAGAGAGTGGAATACAGTATGCAAATCCTAGATGGACAGGACATACATGGATTCCATACTTGAGTGAGACAATGTATTTCAATTTAAGGAGGGCTTAAGTAGGCAAATGGTCTAAGCAAATCTGTGGATAGGTCAGCAGATGGGGCAGCTTTGAGAAATTCTTGGATACTAAGCCAAGTCAGGAAGACTAGGAATCTAAGGCCAGAGTTTCATGCTTAAAGATTCCATGACTGCTGTACTGTGAAAATAGCCCAGGAGACACATTGAGATGGGTACTGACAGAGTACACATGAGCTATCGGCTTCAGCTCCCAAAGGACTGAAAGAATAACAGAGGATCTTAGCATCTGCAAAGACACCAATTTACCCAAATTAAAAGCAACGTTTATATTCTAATTAAATGTAATACAATTTCATTTCTGAAAATGTTTTGGTTTCTTGTGGGAATGCGTGCCCCCCCTACCCCCTCTGGCCAGGTTATTCCTAGTTAGAAAGGACTAAACTCTAGTTTAAGCAGAAAATATCTTCTCATGGAATATTGACACTAAAATTATCAAAGATGAATCATTTCACAAATATCTAAATGCTCAAGGACACTGCCTAAGGGGTCTCAGTGGCTGACAATTACCCCTAGTGTGCATTTCTCTCCTCCCTTCAGATGAAGCACTGTTGGGAGTGTTTATGGCCCAAACACAGCCAGGGGGAAGCACCTGAGGTGCACACAATGAGTGAACCCCAAGTCTGAGCACTGGCTACTTGGAGTTTCCACTTCTCCTACAAATGAATAGTACAGTGACCCATGGAGTGTGAAATCCTGCTTAAGGAGGCTGTGATATGGCTTGTTTGGTTTGATACATGGGGATTTCCTAACATGACACATGGAGGGATTAGTGCTCAGACATGGATGCCAAAGTGGAACTGAGCCAACTGAACCACAGTACAGTGTTTCAACCCACGACGTAGAAGTTTAAAAGCATAATAATCCTTGTTTTTCCCATTAGACTGTTTGGTATTTGTACAATCTACTCTTTATCAAAGCTACATAAATAATTCCATTACTTATTGTTATTATGAATTAAAATTATTTATTTTACTCATTTCATTATATTGAATTGTCCAATTATTTGTTGAGGCAATTTCACAGTGTAAAAATCCCTAAGCATATTTATTTAGTTTTTTTGAGACAGAAATAGTTCATTTTCATTTAATAATATTCAAATCATCTTAATTGTATTCACTGATACATGTAATGTTTTGAATCTTAATAATTAGAGTTATTTAACTTGCAGGGTAGCCGACTATGTGCTGGAAAATGAGGGCAGGCCTTCAATTAATGGAGGAGAAGAATGTTTGCATGTTTTAATAACTTTTAAGAGGAAACATAAGATTTAAGCTGTCCACTCAATTACAGATGCTAGAGACAGAAGGCATATTTCTTTGCTTAACTTGTCTTTAAACATGCACAGAATTATTCCATACAAAATGAGGTTTTATTTAACAATGTTAATTAAATGTTGTACTAGGAAAGACACATTGAAAAGAAGGCCTCTGTAAAGCAAGAAAGAAGATCTCTAATGGGCTGTGGTTATACTTAGGTATGCAAACTACTGAAAACATTGTATAGGCGATCTGAGCAAAGTCCTGGTGAGCCACACACCTGGTTAGTCATGCAATGTGTTAGTGCATGATTTGAGGGTGATAACATTGGTATTTGTAGAGGTTTTGTGAAGAACCATATGGGATCCAACATGCATGTTTCAAACTCCCCTGAAAGTTTGAAACTAACACATATTTTAAGGGAAAGTTGGTCAAATCAAGATCATCCAAAAATAAAGAACAAATGCTGCATTGATTTCCTAGGCCAACCATTCCTAACACAGTTGGTACTGCTAACCACAGTACCCCAAACTCACTACAGGACAAGAACCTACACATTTTAACTAACTTTTCAGAAAAAAAGATTTAGGCCACACCCCAGTTACAGCTGCTGGGATCCAACACACATTTGTTTGCTTAACGAGTCTTTAAATATATACAGAATTATTCCACTTAAAATAAAGTACCAGCATCCTGAGGAGATTGCTATGAGAGTTTTCCTGTTTGTCCTACATCTCTTGATGCTAGAATGTTCATCCCACAAAGCAGGCTCCTGGGCTTTCCTGTCAACTGCTGAATTAACAGCTCTCATATTGCACAGGGTATACCATAAATGCTAAACTGTGGGTATTGACAGTTTGGTGGATCCTCTGGATTAATGAGCTTTCAAGATCACCCTGAGGTCTCATTGAGATCACAGTCCCCTTTAAAAAGAGCATGACAGCAGAGTGGGGTTCTAATGCCTGTCTATGGAGAGGTTTCTTCCCTAGCAATGAGATGCAGATTTTTTAGATGTAATTCTTGCACATGACACACAAAAACTGGAGAAGAAAATTCAATAACAGTGAATGTATCTTCCTTTAAAATAATAAATATTTTTTTTTAATAATTACATTTCTAGTGAAATCAGGCAAGAAAAACCTTTCTTTATTTCACATAGTAGGAAATATGATTCAAGCAAAGGACTGGCCAGTATTCACAGGCTTAGACAATGACTGGCCACTATGGCCTGCTGCCTGTTGCTGATCTACTCAGGGACCAATAGCACCACAAGGCTTATGACTTTGTGCTTTGATGTTGGATAGGAATCCATATGCTAACTGAAGCTTATTTGAATACAAGATACCTGTTAATTCATGGATTTTATTAGCTGTAAAGTGTTGAAAATCAACAAAGTTGAAACATTTTTTCAATGTCTTGCTTCTTTAGTATTACAATTAATTCACATTAATATAAATATTATGACTGGTCCATTATAGAGAGACTATTTATACCCACTGGTATATTTGTGGAAATATTGACACATTTACCAAATATTTTAACAGAGTTTTATGCTCATAAATTCATTAGTATCTACATAAATTTTCAGTTACATTGAAAATAAACATTATGATTTTAAACTTCATTTAAAGAATAGATCATTGCCCCACTACATTATCTAATCTCAAGCAGTCATCCCTAAGCATATGTACGTATAAAGCAACACTAAATGCATTCAGTAAGTTGTATCTATATCATGTATTTTTATACCATCTAGAGCTACATCTAGATCCATGTCTATCTAATCTCTCTGTGATGTGTCTCTTTCTCTCTCTGTCTCTGTCTGTCTGTCTGTATGTCTCTCTCTCTCTCTCTCTCTGTGTGTGTGTGTGTGTGTGTGTGTGTGTGTGAGAGAGAGAGAGAGAGAGAGAGAGAAAGAGAGAGAGAAAGAGAGAGAGAAAGAAAGAGAGAATTAACTAAAGAAGAGGTCATGAATTTGAGAGGAAGTAAAAAGAACATTGAATGGAATGGATGGAGCTGGATAGGGAGAGGGCAAAGCAGGAATTTTATATAGTACGGTTGCAGGAAATATTTGAAAAGATCATTCACAAACTCTCTTGCCCCACTGGTACTGGATGGGCACATCACTATGTCCTGGAGGGCTCCTGCTATTTTCTCCCAGCTAGCAAGATCATCTTGCTTACATGCAGCGCCCCACACACCCAACCATCAGTCATCTAGCGCCTATTTACCTGGCTTACATGACTCTTAAGGCTTAATTATCCAATCATGTTTATGTACCAATAAGATCACAATTTATAAGATTCCAATACAACAATTTCAGACCCAAATAATAAAGACAATATTTTAACCCAATTATTCTAACCGTATGAAAACCTTAACTACTTGTGGCTGTTTAAAACCATGAGAGGTCTGGATCATCCTCCTGTTCCACTGCTTCCATGTTGATTTCTGTTTCTCTGACCTCCAACCTCCTCACTCCTAAACTCCTAGCTCCGCCTCCCTAATCTTGTCCAATCACAGACCTGCCATTGCCCTAATGTGATTGGACAGAGAAAATGCTGCAGCAGAGTACTCATGTATGAATTTCTCAGTGAGTCAATCATTTCAGGCCTTGCTCATGTTCTCCTCATTTGTATGCTTTGTTCAATGTCACACTCTCACTGTTTCAGCTGCTTTCATTTGAAAGTTTCCTTTGCCCTTATTCAAGCCAATATAATTTGTAATTACAAATTTTACAAATTTATTTGTAAATTATTTTTAACAAATTTACTTGTTAAATTACATGATCCAATGATGTCATCACTAATTTTAAAGTATACTTTCAAATGTAAATCAAGGTACAGATAGCAGTTACTGTTTTCTGGATTAACTTCATTCAGAAGTTGTGATATTCTTATTTTATTTACTCACTAATTTAGCAAAAGGATCATTTAAGATGATGAGTTAATGAAATATTATAGTTTCCTTTTCTTATTTTTCATTTTTAATGTATCTACTAATAACCTTCAGATTTTAAATGTAGGGATTTTCAGATTCAAAGAAAATGAAGACACTTGGTCTAAAAAATATCAAACTCAAGAAAAAACTCCAGTTTCCAAGTCATAAAACACATTGGGCTTCTGGTCACGGGACTCAAGTGAAGATAGCTGCACACCAGCACAAGTACGGCTGACGTTTGAGGCCACTGTGAAGGAGACTAACAAACTTTTTAATGTCTGTTTATGCCATCAGTGTGCTTAATAAATAAGAAATAAATTTCACATGCTTTTGTGTGAAAATTATAAAAGAGACTTTAGTTCTGACACTAGTTCTATACACTTCACACTGTAACAAATTAACTAAACTCAACAGAAGAGTGTCCTTCAACAATGGCAGCTCAATCACTTAATATGTCTGATACTGTTATACTTTAAGTCAGCTAGGTTACTGACTTAAAGCCTTTCCTATAGAAATATTCCAGAATCCCATGGCTAGAAGGAAGGTTTAATCTTGTGGTAACAATCATCAGCTACAGATTTTGGAGTATTCAAATTCATTTCCATTGTATATGTTCTTTATTTTTGGTATACAGATTCACATTCAAAATGTGTTGTGTATATAATCTCCAAGTATATTTACATATGTAACCTTCTAATTTCTAATTCTCTCTGTCTGTCTATCTATGCATTTATATTCAAACCATTTCCCTCAGACACAATGACCCCCCCATCTCTCTGTGTGCTTGTATATATGCCTATATTTGTGTGTATGTTGATGTGTGTGTGTGTGTTTGTGTGTATGCACAGCATACATTTTCTTTCCATTAGTCAGGGATATGTATAATCTGCATGATATTATTTATTGACTTTAATGTTAGTCCACAAAGCAGATTTCTGCACTTATAAGTTGTATGAGCCTCATTCTTTCATTTAATAAAAATTGATTTATTACTTTGCTGTTCCTATCTGCACGGGAATGAGAGCACACAGCGATCACTCCATGTCATCGCTCTGCTGTATATTTTATTACAGTCCTTTAGTGTATCTTTTATCTAGCCAAAATGAAATCCACTCTGGAGCTGTGCCTCAGGGAACAAAAGCAATTGTGGCTTTGCTGAGGAGAGCAATTGTACCCATCAGCATATACAAAACCAGGGAGATGGAACTTGGCTTTTTTTTTTTATTAATAACTGGGTCTCCAGTAGATACTGTTTAATGAAATTAATTTATATTGTTAATCAAAAATTGCATTATAACCCTGTAGGGCATCACTATTAATAACTCTGACATGCCAATTCCACCCAGTGGAAAGCAATATTTAATATTTTTAGTCTTCTTTCCAAAATACAGCTACTTGCTTTATGTTATTAAGGATTGCTACAACTTTAAAAGGAAGATAATGTGGTTGCCACAAGAAAAACTGAGTCTGGAAAAGTGATATGAACTTAGTGCTGTAGACATGATCCTCAAAGTTCCAAATGCTGTCACTAGGGTGTTAGCTTCCCATCTCTTCCAAATGGGATTTGCCAAGAGAGCTGTCTTCACCAGAAGAGATGTGAATGTCTGCCCCCATAGAGGGGGATGGAGCCATCACAAGGCAGTACTCTACAAACCATAGCTGACATGTAGCCTAGTCCTGAAATGACTCACTTGCTCATGAATTGTCACTTTTATTGGAAGCTCAAGGAATTTGTTACCCATCCTCCAACTCTGTTTCATAAAGAAGTCGACACCAGGATGCAGTTGAATACACTTGGCCATGGAGGCACACATTTCACAGAGCACAAAAGTGGGATCTGACAGCCTATAGCATGCATGTTAGTGTCTCTCAAGCCCAGCCTTCCTTGTTGGGACTTGTTCCCTTCTAATTGCAGTCAGTTCCTCTCTACCACCACCATTCAGAGAACACTGCAGTGGTTAACTCATTTCTCCACAAACTAAGCATTGCCTCAGAAGCCTGAGACTGAGAGGAGTTTCTTTTCTTTTTTTTTCTTTTTTAATGTATTTATGTTTGTTTATTTATTTAATTATTTATTAGCCTTTACCTTGCCTCCTTTCCTACCATTCCTTCCAATTCACCTCCCATCCATCCATTCCATCTCCCTTTCTCTTTACAAAAGGAGGGACCTGCCATGGATATCAACCAGACTTGGCATAAGTTGCAGTAACACTAGGTATTTTTTTCTCCAATTGAGGCTAGACAAGGGAGTTCAGAAGGGAGAAAGGATGACAAAGGCAGACAGCAAAGTCGGAGTCAGCCCTTTGCTCCTCATGTGCAGGAGTCCCATGTGAAGACCAAGCTACACACCTGTTATATAGGTGAAGAAGGCATAGATCATTTCCATACATGCTCTGAGTGTGTGGGTCAGTCTCTGTGAGTCTCTGAGAGCCCAGATTAGCTGATTCTGTAAGGTTTCTGTGGTGTCCTTCACCCCTCTAGTTCCTACAATTCTTACTCCCCCTATTCCACAAAATTCCCTAAGCTCTACCTAATGTTGGACTGGGGGTTCTAAATCTGTTTCTATCAGTTGCCAAGAGAAGCCTCTCTGATGACAGTTATATTGGGCTCCTATCTGCAAGGATAGCAGAGTATGGTTAACAGTGTCAGGTGTGATTCTCTCTCATGGTACGGGTTTCAAGTTATACTTGTCATTGGTTGGCCATTCCCCATATTTTGGCTCCATTTTCCCCACTGCACATCTGTGAGCAGGGAAAATTGTGGGTTGAAAGTTTTATGGCTGGGTTGGTATTTCAATACCACTATTGGAAGCCTTGCTTGGTTACAGGAGATGACCAGTTTAGGTTCCATATCCTCCATTGCTAGGAGTCTTAGCTAGGGTCACCCTCATAGATTCCTGGGAGTTTCTTTTGCCCTAGGATTCTAGCCCATCACAGAGATGCCCCCTCCAGATTTCAGTTGTTTCTCCCTCTTCCTCATTTTTCCCTCACTTGATTCTACCTATTGCAATCTTGACCCCCTACCTTGGCCCACTCCCTTCCCCTTATCCACGTATAATGTTAATTCTCTTTCTGAGCCTGGGAGCCTCACTCAGCTTGATCTTTTCTACCTCCATCCATCTGCCTGCAAATTTCATGATGTCATTGTTTTTAATAGCTAAGAATATTCCATTGTGTAAGTGTACTACATTTTATTTATCCAATTTTTGGTTGAGGGACATCTATGTTGTTACCAATTTCTGGCTACTACAAATAAAGATTCTATTAACATAGTTGAAAAGTATCCTCATGGTATGGTAGAGCATCATTTCTGTATATGCTCAGGAGTGCTATAGTTAGGTCTTGAGGTAGATTTATTTCCAATTTTCTTTAAAAAAACAACACCAAATTGATTTCCAAAATGATTGTATGTACTCCCACCAGAAATGGAGGGAGTTCTCCTTGAACCACATCCTTGCCATCATGAGGAGTCATATTAGTTTTTGAATTTAGCCATTCTGATGGGTACATGACAGAATCTTAGAATCATTTTGATTTGCATTTTCCTGATGGATAAGTATGTTGAACATTTCTTTAAGTGCTTCTCAGAATGCCTTTGTTGAGAATTCTCCATTTAGATTTGTAGCCCATTTTCTCCCATTATATAGGCTGCTGTTTTGTCCTTTTGATGGTACCCTTTGCCGTATAGAAGTTTTCAGTTACATCAAATCAAATTTACTAATTGTTGATCTTAGTGTCTAAGCTATTGCCATTCTGTTTAGAAATTTGTCTCCTGTGACAATGAGGCCACAGTTACTCTCATACCTAAACCACACAAAGATTCAACATAGAAAGAATTTCAGTCCAATTTCCCTCACAAACATTTATGCAAAAATACCCAATAAGATACTTGCAAACTAAATCCAAGAACACTCCAAAAAGATCCACCATGATCAAGTAGGTTTCATCCAAGAGATGCAGGATGTTCAAAACACAAAAGTTTATCAGTGTAATCTACTTTATAAACAAAGTAGAAGCAAAAAAACAAAACAAAACAAAACATCTCATTAGATACTGAAAAAGCCTTTGACTAACTCCAACACTGCTTTCTATGAAAGTCTTGGAGAAACATAATAAAAGGCAATATACAACAAGCTAATAGCCAACATCAAATTAAATGGAGAGAAGCATAAAGAAATTCCACTAAAATCAGGGACAAGACAAGGCTGTCCACTCTCTTGATATCTGTTCAATATATTACCCGAAGCTCTAGCTAAAGCAATAAAAATTCAGGGGGATACAAATTGGAAAGCAAGAAATCAAAGTATTGATATTTGCAGATAATATGATAGAATTATATAAGTGACCCCAAAAATTCTATCAGAGAACTTCAACAGGTGATAAACACCTTAAAGAAAGTGTATGAATAAAAAAATTTCTCAAAAACAAAAACAAACAAACAAAAGCAACCCAGTACCTCTCCTATATACAGACACTACATGGCATGAGAAAAAAATTAGGGAAACAACACCATCCACAATAGCCAAAACTAACATAAAAACATCATGGTATAACTCTAAACAAATGAGTGAAAGCCCTGAGTCACAATCCCTTTTCTATTAAAATAAATATTATCAAATTTAATTTGTCTACAGGTTTTCTTTTAAGCATTTTTACTGGAAGTATCTGCCTTTAACAGCTTCCAATTCACCAAGAAACACAAGATTAAAAAGCAGCAAGTCCTTCACATTTTGCTCCCTTGGTTGCTCAGATTCAGGTGGCTTTGGCTGAACTTTAACCAGCTCCTCCCTATGCCTTCTTCCCAGTCCTGCATGGCCACCACTGAGGACAATCAGGAGACTGCCTGGGTTTGTGAAGATACTCTCTTCCTCTCAATTCTCAGAGCCACCAGGCTGGTCTTTGCACTCACTCACCCATCTCAGCTCAGATAAAGCACGTAGCTCAAAGCCAAGATTTCTCAGAAGATTTCAGGGTAAAGTCTAGGTATGACTTCTGGTTCAATTGCTTCTTGGTCTAGAAACCACAGGGTTTTTATTGAATCCCAGTCAATGTGCTGGCATTATTGTTAAAAATATTGAATTTAATCATTATTAGATGCATCAAATAATATATTTGCAAGAAGAGAATTTGAAAGACCTATTAATTTGACCTACATGGAGAAATTCCCAAGTATAATTCAGAGGCAATAAATACTTTGGCCCCTCTCCAGAGTAACCTGCACCCTAGTGTCGTGTAAACTTTTCTGAAAGTAAAACCAAGTTACAAATCTGAATTATGGTAAAGTTGAAATGTTAACTACTGACCCAAGTTTAGAAAATGTGTCATAAAGATGCAATTCAGAAAAGAAAAGATTCAAGGGAAAGGAACTGCCTGAAGTCAAAGGGAACAAGACAGTGTCTAAAGGACTTCCATGCAGTCTTCTAGAAGTTGTAGAGAAGGTCAGACCAGAAATAGTGCAGATATTCTAAACTTCTTGGTCTTGTTAACTCTGCAAGCCAGTAAAGTCAGTCAACTACAATAGGTCCTCCTCTCCATGTTTAAATCTGTACATTCTCAGCCTGTAATTGTACAAAGAATTATTATATTTTTTATTACAAATAATATTACAAATTATTAACCACTTGTAGAGGTGTGTACATGATTAGTACTCTCTATTCTAAATAAATTATATGTTTTTGTTGTTATTAATCAATATATAATCATATATTAGTTTCTTATACTGTGTTTCCTTTAATTTCTCACACTACTTTTTTCTTTTTATAATGTGTGTATGAGTGTATGACATGTGTGTGTAAGTGTACACATTTATGAGTGTGCACATGCATGAATGCAGTTATCTGTCAGGGCAAATATGTATGCAATGGTGTGCATTTGGAGATCATAGGAGCAGAAGGGTTTCAGATAAATGCCTTGATATCTGATTATTTATGCGGGCTCTGGGGATTAGAATTCTGGTCCTAAAGCTTGCACATCAAGTGTTTCACCTACTGAGTCATCTCCTAGCTCTTCCTCATTTATTTGCTGCATCTACCTCTTTATTTATTTATTTATTTATTTGTTTATTCATTCATTCATTCATTTTTGTTTTTATTTTATTGGGTATTTTCTTTATTTACATTTCAAATGTTTTCCCCTTTTCAGGTCTTCCCTTCAGAAACCCTCTATCCCATCGTCCCTCCACCTGCCTTTATGAGGGTGCTCCCACACCCACCCACCCCTATCTGTCTTCGCACCCTGGCATTTCCCTATACTGGGGCATCAAATACCCTCAGGCCCAAGGGCCTCTCCTCCCACAGATATCCAACAAGGCCTCTGCCCCCCTCTGCCACATATGCGGCCAACACCATGAGTCCCTCCATGTGTATTCTTTGGTTGGTAGTCCAGTCCCCTAGAGCTCCAGGGGCAGAGGGGGGCTGGCCTGTTGACACTGTTGCTCCCTCTATGGGGCTGCAAACCCCCTCAGCTTCTTTGGTCCCTTCTCCAACACTCAATAGAATGGTTGGCTGGGAGCATCTGCCTCTGTATTTGTGAGGTCCTGGCAGAGCCTCTCAAGAGATAGCCATATCAGGCTTCCATCAGCAAGCACGTCCCAGCATCCACAATACAGCCACAAGGTTTGGTGGCTGTATATGGGATGGATTCCCAGGTGAGACAGTCTCTGGATGGCCTTTCCTTCAGTCTCTGATCCACACTTTGTCTCTATATTTCTTCCTGTGAATATTTTGTTTCTAAGAAGCACTGAAGCATCTATCTTTTTAAAGAGTGTTAAGTTGGGAATTGCTGGAAACAGGTTAATCATTAAGTGACTCAAGTTTTAAACAACATACAATTCTCAGTGGAATAACAGGTTTAGGACTCTGACCTGGAGAGACACTGCAGTCCCTCTAGACAGCTTGCTGGGCTTTCAGACAATTAACTTTTGCTACATGGCTCTATGGGTATAGTCCTGAAGGTAAGAGGAAGTCGTCTGTTAACATGGCACTTTGCAGAGGCTCTGTTGTATGTTAGTTAATATGCAATCACGATCCCATGTGAATGGCTGCTGGTATTTCTCTCTTAAAGAATTTTCCAGGAGACTAGAAGTGGAAGAGTATAGAGAAACTTGCCAGGGTCCTAAATATTTCATTTCCATTCTCCTTCACAGACACAACTAACATTAAAATAGTATTTAATGCTCCTTATCTTCATTGGCAGTAATAGCTTTGTGATTGACTCATTACCACAAACACTTTAGAACTCGAGAGAGATTTCATTCTTCTCTTTCCTTTTTTCTTCCTTTCTTTTTTCTTTGTTTCTTTTTTGAGTTCTGAGGTAGGACAAGATGATAATTGTAGCTAGAACAGGTAGGTAATTTTATAAGCCAAACTGACAGCATATTCAAGACCATGGAGTTTAAGAGAGTAATGATTGTCCATTTTAACTGGAAAGAAGGCTATGTGCATTTAAAAGCCTTTTGAATATTTACTTTATTCCTCTTTGCTCAAATCTTCACATGATTCATATTGTTAATTCTAAATGTAATTCTCTCTTGGCCAGATTTTGAAAGTAAATTAGACTTCACAAACACTATAAAGATTGAATCAATATATTAATATTGAGAAGGCATTTGAAAGATTTATTAACTTCACAAAGATAGCAAATATTATATCAGAAATATTAAACACATTTAGGAGGAGTCATCAACTATAGTTTTACACAGAAGTGGTAGTCCAGAGATCTGCCTCTGAGTAAATCTTGTCCATCATGGGATCAGAGCTTAGAGATTAACAAAAAAGGAAATTAAAAATGTACTCAGCAGATGGTAGAGCACAGCACAGCTCTTACAAAGTTGTTTCTTCACTCACTGGTTTTATTCCATTTAGCTCCTTGAACTCAGACATGAAAAGCTGCCCAGTTCATACTCAATGGAAGCTCACACTCATTCTGTGAGTGCTGCACAGGCCTTGAAGCACAGAAACCACGCAAAACTCCAGTGAGCCTCTTTACAGGCTCAGTCTCAAAACTTTCCAGACATCGACTCTGGAATGAGCAAGCAAACAGCTGTTATCATGCTGAAGACATTTAAAATCAGGGAGACTTCAGAAAGGCTTTTGGTACTAACGGGTTTTGCCACTCTGGGGTCAATCAAATATTTATATCCTTATGCAGAGCCAGCAGCCCCAAGATCAAGCAGATTACTGTCATTTTACAGTAGAGCAAACAAAACCAGATTGATGGCACTACTCTAATTGTTTGCTGAAGACGAGAGTATTATCTATGGCAGAATGGAATTTAGGTCCAGGCATTTTCAGTTGAAAATTAATTGTAAAGTTTTTCAGCCATGTCTACCACTCTGTTCATTCAAAACTTTAATCCAAAGTTGTATTTGGTTTAACTAGCAAAGTTCTAAGCTTCTAGTAGGTTGAGGGACCTTATATGAGGATGTTTTGGACCTTTGTACACTAGTTACTGACTTTCTGTTAGACTTTGAAAACATTCATACAGCATTAAAGATCATTCTGGTGAGAGATGTTGGTTCTTTGACGTTCTTAAGAGAAGAAAAAAACGGTTCTCATGATGGGCAATGCTGACTATTATATGTTGTCATCCTTAGGAGACAGACAGAAGGCCTTAGCAGCCTTTCTTACTGTGATGATGACTAACACGTAATTATGTGCAATGGAGTGAAGTGAGCTACACAGGAGGCCGAGAACACCCATATCCTCTACTCTCTGGTACTTCATACTTCTATATGGGGTCAAAAAGCCTAACTTCTCATTTATTCTCATCTGAAAAATGGAAAGAGTATCCTTACTCATTAGTCCTGATGGAGTTGGTAAAATAATGAAAACAAATTTCACTGGAGGCATGAATGGATCTAAAGAACAGAGTCTGAACTCCATGAGACTAGACGTTATTTGGGGACCATCAGTCCCAGAAGTTTAGGTAAATATAAAACTGTCTCATCCAATTGATGTGAACATCAAGAAACAAGGATGCTTTTACTATGATAAAACCATCCTTAGAAAATCCTAAGTCTGTTTTCCTTCTTTCTTTTTAAGATTATTTTTATTTTTATTTTATCTTTTTTAAGTGTTTTGCCTCTTCACAGGGAAGTTTGCTATATATGCACAATGCCCTTAGAGTTCACAAGAGAGTAACAGATCTCCTACAATTGGAATTACAGGTAGTTGTAAGCTACTACGTGAGTGCTAGAAATTGAACCTGGGTCCTCTGGAAGAACTATCATGTCGTTTAATTGTAGAAGCATCTCTCCAATCCCTACATATAACTTTCATATCATACTTGTGTATTCATCATTCCCAGGAATATACATTAAGGATGTATTTATTAAAGAACATACTGTGAGGACAGATTGATAGATAAATGGATAGTTAGATAGATAGATAGATAGATAGATAGATAGATAGATAGATAAATCAATAGATAGATACATAAAAATGATAGATAGATGAACAGATCAATAGATAGATAATAGTTAGATAAATGGTAGATGATAAATATAGATAGATAATAGATAAACTGATAGATGTTTGGTCAGAGATAAATCATAGAAGGTAGTAAATAATAAACATATGACAAATAGAATTCTACAGGCAGAGACACAGTATTTAGATGATTACTAGGGAGGTAGATAAGTAGATAGATCAATAGTAGACTGCTACATAGTTGAGAGATAAATAAGCAATAAAGAGGTCTTGTTTACCTCTCTTCTGTATCAATTTATTTAGATTGAACACCTTTATATAATTTATAATAATTCTCTTTTTCTCTTAAAATGATGTTCTTTAACATTCATTAAAACATTTTGAGCTGTTTGATGTCTTATAGTTCTATTATGTGGTGGTTTGAATGAGAATGGTCCATATAAGAACTCCTCATTTTAATGTTTGATTCTAAGTTGGTGGGTGTTTGAGTAGGATTAGATAATGTGGCCTTTCTGAGGGTTGCATGTCACTGGAAATAGGATTTGAGCTTCCAGAAGTCCAGCACTGTTCCTATGAGCTTTCTCTGCTTCCTGTCTGTGCATCACATTCAGATGTGAGGAACATTGAGTTTTTAGCAACTGCTCCATTGCTATAGTGGCCTGCCTGCTGCCATACTTCCTGCCATGATAGTGATGGACTCCCTCTGGAACCATCTGCCTAAATAACCTTTCTTATATATGGTGCATTACTCATGGTGCTTTATTACAGCAGCAGAAAAGTAACTAATACACTTCATGACTTTGATCAGTGTCCATCCTGAGAAGACCAGGTCAACACCATGATAAGCTTCAAATTGGCAGTTGAGGAGATGAGGCCTAAATCTCTGTTTCCAAGAACTGGGCAAGTCCAGGCAAGTCCAGGCAAGTCCAGGCCTCTGAAGCTGCCCTGATAACTGGCCTGAAGCAAGGACAGCAGCAGTTTCCAGACTTCCTCAGCTACTTTCTCAGCAATACTTTCCAGACCTCCCTAACAACAGTTTCCAACCCCCATGTCCTGGTAATGGTTCTGGAATGCCCCTAGAGATGGAGCAAGATAAAGGTTATCTACCCTTGAATTCCCCTAATGTACTTTAAATCTGCCCTTCAAGCTTACTTGGTTGTCTATCTTCATTATGGGAGACCCCAGCATGTTGGACTTACACAGAATAAAACACTCTTTGTGTTTACATACTATTTGAGTCTGGGGTATTATTCTTCAGTGAATCATGGACCCTTACAAGTCTAACCAAGATTCATGCATTCTAACTTCATAAAATGTGAAGGAAAACTTTTCCTGCATTTCCTCTTTTTTTCTACAGAAAACAAAAGAAACCTATTGTGCATACAGTCACCTCTAAACTCACAACCTTCTCCTGCTGCTCTTACATTAATGGAAGCAAGACCCAATGCCCAATGGCTTCCTTGGCTGATTAGAATTTTCATTTTATTATCTTATCCGGACTTAAATTCCAATTGTTTCTTCCCACTCATTCAGCACTTTCTAATCTTCTAAGACAAATGAATGGATAATACACACACAAAGAAGAGCCAGCATTCCTAAGGCCTATTGTTCTTGAGTCATTAACGTGTGGTTGCTAAAGTCTAGTAACACAAAGTATTTCCTCTGAGGAAATAGAAATAAAGGCAGATGGAGCCTCTGAGAAAATCCCTTGGTGTTTTCAAGACAATATTTTCCCAATTTGTCCTAAGGGTCTCTAATCCCTTGGTGCCAAGTGCTTCTTTGTAAAGAGTTAGTCACAATACCAACATCCTCTGCCATTAACATAAGAATGACTAAATTTAAAACAATAACATTCTAATTTCAACAATATAAGAAGATTGTGAGATACTTCAGCCCTTGAGACTAGTGCTTAAGGTCAACTTACCACATAATTTTGACATGCCGAACCTGAGAAGCAATTAACTCTTTTCATGCCAGAAAAAATTTTGCCACATTCTGTGTCCATGGAATGATAGGAGAACCCATAAGAACAGGAATACATTGTTTTCCTTTCTTTAAATCCATCGTGGTCCAGTTGCCATTGAAACTGAGCTAATGTTTTACTAAGTTGTGTACTTAACTGAATCCCTTTCATTTTACTCTCCCACTACCAGAAATGAAAGAAACATAAAGATTTTGTCTATAAGTAAGGAAGTTAACTGTAAACTCTCCTTGCAGGAAGTCATGGTGTATCTGTGGGTGGTCTTGCAGAACACTAGAACATGGAAGAACCAATGACATCATTCATAGGAACGCCCAAAGCCCATACCAGTGGGGAAAACACATACTTTCCTCCTATGATGAAAAAGTTCATGAGAAGCAAATCTATGTAAGTGAACACTTTTGAACTAATGGCGTGTGCCTAATGCAAACCCTTCTGTGGTTATCTACACGGTTCTCATCTACTGACCTCTCAGGAGCATGTGTCACCTATGCTGAGGTCATTCTGGTCACTGAGTACTGCAGTCCTAGGATCATCTCTCCCTTCACAAAACCTCCCTTGGGTATGCTCTTATTGCCAGAGCTCCCCTTTATCACCCAGGCAACATGCCCTTCATCTTCCCCACAGAAGTCTGGAGATGCCCCCTCTCTTGGATTCTACTGAGGTACTTAGGGATCTATTAACCACATATAGACCTATCTAATAGTAACTATATTTAGTAAGCAGCACTGCTAAACAGTAATCCTCACTTCAGGTTGTTTTCAGGAAGACCTCACTGATGTGTAAGTCAAAAGAGGAGCACATCACACCCACAAAGCCATAAAGGCTATGTGAGCTGGGAGCTCAGAAGCCTTATGCCATGTAAACTCAAGCCAAATCTTAAAAAGTAGGACAGTGACTCCTCCTCTCGAGACCAGGAGAAGCACTCATAGGAATGCAGGGCAGACTCGTGCTCCAGGCGACAGGCAAAGCCCTGGGAAGTCTGCTGGCTGCTAATAGTTGTTGCAGGCACCTCAAGGCCTCTTCAATAGCTAAATAAATACCTTTGAGCACAATTTTTCATTTTTCCAGACAGGCTTTTAAAGGAACTATGTCTAGGAATCTTTAGTAGGTCAAAAGTTTCAAGGGTGAATTTATGACACCTTGAAAGAATGCATAGAACACTGTGAGAATGCTACTGTATCTTTAAACCTCAGTGAGTTTCCTACTTTGTATGGTTATACTTGTATTTCTGTCTTGGCCACTCAAATCTCAGTCTACAAACATTCCCAGAGACAAGCTGACTGCACTCCATTCTAGTGTTTGCTCAGAGCAGGTTGTATGACAGACAAAGTGCAAAGGTCAAGTTGATGATCAAAAATTCATAGCACTGGCATCTCCATTAAACCACGGTGACGGTCTCCCACATGGCTTAATACAGAAGAATTTTTCTAGATGCAGCAAATTTGATAAAACTCAGCAACTTTGTATAATTTCAGAAAATTACTAAATATAACTTAGATATCAGTGTTCATTCTCTTTTAAAAGTTTTATACTTACTTATTGTTCATTTATTTTATGTATGTATGTGTATGCATGTGTGTACATGTGTTTGTGTGTGTGTATGTGTATAGACTTGTGCATGCCATAGCAGAATGCACATGTGAAAGGAAGATCACAGTTTGTAGGAATCAGTTTTGCTTCCTTCCACGTGAGGGGCTGGGACAGAGCTGGGTTCATCAGACGTGGCAGTGAGATTTCTTACTTGCTGAGCTATGATTCAGGGCCTCATGCTATCTTTCAGAAGCCACGTACCTCCACTCCACACTCACTCTCCACTTTTGTGAACTATTAATTAGTTCCCACACCACACTGCTAGTGCTTTGTCTAACTGGGAATCTTTCCTCAGGAATTTCCACCTTACACTTATTCCATCCAAGTCAAATATGATTGGTGTCACCCAGCTCTGTATTTGCACCTCTTGCTTCCTAGGTAGTTTGGTCATGTAAATTACCAAGTTCTCCCTGGGATGGTTTTATCTTCTGCCTTCCAAGCATAGAAGCTTTCCACTGAATTTAATGCCAGAAGCTTTGAAAACATCATCATCATCATCATTATCATCATCATCATAGAAACTTGTTTATAGAGAATGAAACTATTAAAAACTAAAACCACTGAATTTTACTTATAATTTTTTTGGCTAAAAATTCTATTAATTTCAAGTTAAATTTCCTTATTTGGTCAAAAATATAGCTTTTTTTCTTGGGGTAAAATCTTTTATAATTATCAACAATAAGTGATTCCATAGCAATCGAGGAAGTTTCTGTTTGAGCAAGTTGTTTAGAATCTCAGGTCTACATTGTCAACCTTTTCAGTGTTCCTCAAATCCTCACCAGCACCCTCTTGTCAGTGTCTCTCAGACTCTCACCAATCCCCCTCCTGATTCTCCCTCAGACCTTCACCAGTACCGCTCCTCAGTCTCCCTCAGACCCTGACTAGCATCCCTCCTCAATGTCCCTCAGACCTTCACCAGCACCCCTCCTCAGTCTCTCTCAGGCCCTCACCAGCACCTCTCCTCAGTCTGCTTCAGACCCTGATCAGCACCCCTCCTCAATGTCCCTCAGGCCCTCACCAATACCTCTCATCATTGTCCCTCAGACTTTCCCCAGCATCCCTCCTCAGTCTCCCTCACTCACAAGCACTCCTCCTCAGTCTCCCTCAGACACTCACAAGCATCCCTTCTCAGTCTCTCTCAGACACTCACCAATACCTCTCATCATTGTTCCTCAAACTTTCACCAGCATCCCTCTTCAGTCTCCCTCAGACTTTCACCAGCAGCCCTTCTCAGTCTCCCTCAGACACTCACTAGCACCCCCTCCTCAGTGTCCCTCAGACCCTCACCAGCACCCCCTCCTCAGTCTCCCTCAGACACTCACCAGCATCCCTCCTCAGTCTCCCTCAGACACTCACAAGCACCCATCCTCAGTGTCCCTCAGACCCTCACCAGCATCCCTCCTCAGTCTCCCTCAGACCCTCACCAGCATCCCTCCTCAATGTCCCTCAGACATTGACCAGCATCCCTCCTCAGTCTCCCTCAGACCCTCACCAGCACCCCCTCCTCAGTGTCACTCAGACCCTCACCAGCACCCCTCCTCAGTCTCCCTCAGACCCTCACCAGCATCCCTCCTCAGTCTCCCTCAGACACTCACAAGCACCCATCCTCAGTGTCCCTCAGACCCTCATCAGCACCCCCTCCTCAGTCACCTTCAGCAGTAGCCCTCCTCAGTGTCCCTCAGACCCTCATCAGCACCCCCTCCTCAGTGGCCCTCAGACCCTCACCAGCATCCCTCCTCAGTCTCCCTCAGACACTCACCAGCACCCCCTCCTCAGTCTCCCTCCGACACTGACCAGCACCCCTCCTCAATGTCCCTCAGACCTTCACCAGCACCCCTCCTCAGTCTCCCTCAGACCTTCATCAGCAGTCCTCTTCAGTCTCCCTCAGACCCTCACCAGCATCCCTCCTCAGTCTCCCTCAGACCCTCACCAGCATCCCTCCTCAGTCTCCCTCAGACACTCACAAGCACCCCTCCTCAGTCTCCCTCAGACCTTCATCAGCAGTCCTCCTCAGTCTCCCTCAGACCTTTATCAGCAGTCCTCCTCAGTCTCCCTCAGACCCTCACCAGCATCCCTCCTCAGTCTCCCTCAGACCCTCACCAGCATCCCTCCTCAGTCTCCCTCAGACACTCACAAGCACCCCTCCTCAGTCTCCCTCAGACCTTCATCAGCAGCCCTCCTCAGTCTCCCTCAGACCCTCACCAGCATCCCTCCTCAGTCTCCCTCAGACACTCACAAGGAGCCCTCCTCAGTCTCCCTCAGACCCTCACCAGCAGCCCTCCTCAGTCTCCCTCAGACCCTCACCAGCAGCCCTCCTCAGTCTCCCTCAGACCCTCACCACCATCCTTCCTCAATGTCCCTCAGACCCTCACCAGCACCCCCTCCTCAGTGTCACTCAGATCTTCACCAGCACCCCCTCCTCAGTGTCACTCAGATCTTCACCAGTACCCCTCCTCAGTCTCCCTCAGACCCTCACCTGCATCCTGATTTTCCAGGAGCTGTATGTCTGAGGATCCCTTTAGCAGTGACTCTTGTACATATACCACTAGTGCTGTTGTTGCCTATACCTGAAGAACTTGTCCTGTCCACCCTTGTCCTCAATCCCTCAGTCCCTTTAGTACTGTGATGTCATTCTTCCAATGGTTCATTAGCATCTTTGGGATCTTGACATCACTGTTCATTCAGCTTTGTATTATTTATTATCTCTAAGGATGACTTCCAAGAAGAGTCAAACTTCCTGCTCTATACTGATTATCTCTCTTGCAGTTTTTTCTCCACAAACATCGTCTACAACTGTTTTATTTCATCTCTGATACTGTGATAAAATATCTTGCAGAAAGTAACTTAGGAGAGACAGGGAGTCTTTCCTATTATAATTCCAGTTTACGAACCATCATAATGTTTGTGGTGGAGGCGGGTGTCATAGTGGCACGATCTTGAAGCATTCAATCAGCTAATAGTAGAGAGAAATGAAAGAACAAAGGGATAGTACTTTGATGGTATCTATTCATGTAGAGTTCAGGGTATAAGGCTCTGCCTACCTTCAGTCTGGGTCTTCTCACACAGGCAAAGGCAGTCAAGACAATGGCCAAAGATAGGTGCATAGGCCTGCTAACCTGACTCAGACCATCTTTCTTTGAGACTCCCTTCCAGGCAATCCTTGGCTGTATAAAATTGACAAACTAACCATCATGAAGACCTATTAGGAAAAAGTAGTCTACTGCTTGTTCCCATCCTTCAGTCATGTGATTTGGTTCCATTGCAGTGTCATTCCCTCCTTTGTCTCCCACTCTAAGAATCATACCTGATTTTAAGATCCTTAAAAGAAATATTTATATTTATGTTGTTCTTTTTTGTTTGTTTATTTTTGTCATTTCTCTGTGTAGCCCTGAATGTCCTGGAACTCACTCTGTAGATCAGACTGGCCTCGAACTCAGAAATCTGCCTGCCTCTGCCTCCCAAGTTCTGGGATTAAAGGCATGAGCCACCACTGCCTGTCTTTTTATGTTGTTCTTAAACACCTATAATAATGCCCTGCATAGGAATGCTTCCAGAAAATGTGCTTTAGTGACAGAGAGTTCCTGCCCAGATTCAGTTAGTTTCTTTGCCAGAGAAAAGTTCCCAATTGATCTACCCGACTTTTCCCGCAAGGCACAGGTGCAGTAGTAAAAATCATGGGCCAGTATATTGCTGGTCAGCCCCTAGCTCCCAGGGCAACAGATTCACAATCATACAGTGTGGCCTCATGGGGAATCTTTTTCTTAAAGTTGTAGTCAGGTAAATACTGGAGGATTTCTTTTTCCATTCATACCATGCTGTATTTGTAGCTCGAACATTCATTAAAGATGCATCTGAAATGCTAATGATAATTACACCCAAAAAGATAATAAAGAGAAGCCCAAGGCTCACATAAATGCCAACATTTAATAATTATGCATACTTTTAGCTTTCCTCCTACATTTATCTTAATTTCTGATAATTAGTTTAGTAAATCTGAATTTTCAACATATGTGAATTTAATCTTAAGATTTGTTTTTTGGTTTGCTTATTAGACCTAAAAACAATATATATGTCTCATAAATGTGAAGGTGCAATTATCTTTACATAGAACAGATGCCTATATAGAGGGTTTAGTAATGTGACTTTTAACACAGTGACAGGAAGGAGGCAGCTAAATGATCATCATCAACCAGGAGTGATTCAACTAAATAGAAACCAAGTATTAATCAAAAGGTGCCTCTGTCTCAAGCAAAGCAAACCCATGAAGACTGTGGGAAGAAAGAGGAGCTCAGCCTTGTTGACAGGAACAGCTGACACCCCTGCAGTAGGCAGGCTTTCTGGAACCCAAGGGCAGGTCTGCCCAGTGGCCCATCCTTAGCTCCAGCAAAAACTGTGCCCAAGGCAGGATGGACTGTCCAGTCAGAGTTGAAGCCCAGGCTCAGGACGGCTGTGTGGAAAGCCCTGCCTAAGGCATGGAGGCAAGAACAGGCCTCAGAACTCACTGCCTCTTTCCTGTCCATTTTTGACAGTGTCTCCTACTATGGGTAAAACTTCTCCAAACCAGAAAACATTGTATGCCAGGGTCCACTATTGGGGAGACATGTGAGAGCAAGAGAAGAGCATCAGGTGGGTCTGAGAAGGTTGGTGCACAATAGCTTTTCTTTAATTTTAGAATAGTAATTTGAGTTTAGAAATATGGAATTATTTCCAATTACTCTAGCTCAAAACCTTAACATTAGTATAAATTTATTACATCTTTTTCCACATAGAATTTCCCCAGGAGAAAAGAAAGTAATTAATTTTACTAATATTTTAGTTTAACTTTATTGTCTACATTCATAAATGGGAATCCCTAGAAATCAATGAGGATTGTATCAGTCGCGTGCTAATTCACAGACAAAGAGGAAAGGACTTGCTGTATTCTGAGAATCGGAAACTGCTAGAAATGTCTTAATGCTCCTGACATTTCCACAGCAAACCTGAGTACTGGCTCTATGTTTTCCACCTCATAGAGACCGGTGCTTACAGAGAGGAGGGAAGCATGTTTCCTTGAAAAGTTATGCTTTTATCCAGGCATCCAAATATAAAGGCCTAGCATGGATGCTTAATAAAGTTAAAGCATGCTGGTACTTGCTAAAGTGAGTATCGCAGTTGTTTCTATGGTAAAGTATCCTGTAAGCACTTCAATGGCTTACAGTTTCAGTGGGATCAGAGTGGGACAGACTTGACCTTGTGGAAGCTTCTTGGCTTGAGCAGGGAGTAGAGTAATCATAGATGAACTGCAAATGGGTCCTGGTGGTAAAATGATAAGTGATAAGGTGGTAAGAAGCCTTCTAGTGAGGGTCTTGGTCCTAACATTCTACAGCTTCCTCTATCAGCACCAGCAGCTTGGGACTGAGTGTTGACACAAGAGGGTAAGGGGACTGCTGTGGTCATGTTGAAGACCCTAAGCAGAGCAAACAGTGACAGCTGTACACATGTGGCAAATGGCCCAGAATTCTGTTTCTTTGTCTTCAGCATTCCATCCTTTTTTTTTTAAGCATTCCATTGGCTCAAAGGAAACCTACAATAATGAGCAGAACTGAGAGAGATCCTAATTGTTTAATCTTGGCTCCTTTCCAATATAAATCTCTTCTTGTTTTTAGTTCTTGGGCCCTTGGCTGTGACCTTTCAAACTAACTCTCTTTCATGCAAAGGATTTTTTTTTCTCTTCAAAACAGCATTGCTAGGACATTTTGCCAAATGCTGGTATCTCCCTTATTATTTTTTTACTTCAACATGCAATCACCAGCCTGTATTTTGTGAATAGCTGAGGATTAGCAGGGGATAAGGATGCAGGACCCTGAGTGAAAATAAGCAAGCCAAGTCAGAAATGCAAGGCTAATCCCTTGAATTTAAATTTTTCTTGTTATGTCAGCATTCCTGGTACTAATGCCTTAAAGATAGAATCACTACATTAAGTTAGTTTAAGCAATGGGCTGGCGTAATGCCAGCCACGGAGGAAAAAAAAATATGTACCTTTACACAACCAACAAATGGGGCTGAATCTTAGTGTTCCCAGGGCATGTTCTGCATGGCTGTGAGTTAAAAAGGCTCAGAACCCTAGTTCTCACCCAACAGTTAAATCAAAGGACAGAGTAGAGCATTCTTGAGCCATGTTCTGATAGAAAGCCTGAAATGCTAACAATACAGACACAGGAACCACGGGTCTTGGACTCTTCATGATCAGAGGGTACCTGAGACTCACTGGGTGGGAGAGCTAGTAGCCAGGTTCTAGCTTCCCTGAGTCTTCCCACTGCTCTGTTCATATCACTAATTAGAAGACAGTGATGGGCTAAGAAGGGAAGTGACTAGGGCTGACAGACCGTGGGACTGGGATCACCTAGACTTTGCCAATTGAGATTTGTCCACATCTTTCTTTTAAACTTGCACATGATAAATCCTCATTCATCACACATCACATAGATAAGCTATATAATTGGCAGACTGAATTTTTCTCCTCTCATATATTTTCTTTTGGCCTGCAAATAGAGGTCATAGGAGGTCTGTTGTTTAAGACTTAACTAAAGAAAATAGCAAGACTCTAATTGCCTCCAGTAATAACTTAATTATACACATGACTTGAGAAGGAAAGAAAAATAATATTTCAGGGGTGAAATCACATTACAATGGATCCTAGGAGTAGGTAATTTATTCCACTGACCTTGGTTTTATTTGCAGAGTTTCTTGAAATAAGAGCGGGTAAAGTTTGGTAATGTTTTATTTATGCAGACATTTTCATAGCAGCATTGCACTTTGCATTGGGATTTGACAAGTATAACATGGTTATTTTTCCTTTTTTAGGAAAAAATTAAGATATTATACGATGAGTGACAAAAATAACCATTGTAAAATAAAAACACAAAACACAACCAATATTACCAGGCAGACAGACAGACAGACATACCAACACCCACACATATAAAGATAGGCACACACATACAGGCGCGCACACACACACACACACACACACACACACACACACACACACACATGAGAAGCCATGATCTAAGCTGTAGATGCTTTCCAAGCCAGGAATATCAGGAATTGTAATAAATATCCATTTGACATTAAAGGGCTTTTAATGGCAAAAAGTCATTCTTAAATGTTTACCTTAAAATATATTAAAATTTTCATTTGAAAATTATTTTAATGTCTATTAGTGTTTCTCTGCATGTATGTCTATGTGCCCTGTCCATGCACTGTCTGGGAAGGGCAGAAGAAGCTGGGCAGCCCCTGGTTTAACTTGAGTTAAAGGTAGTTGTGAGCCTGCATGTAGGTGCTAGGAACTGAGCCCACATCCATTGTAAGAGCAACAAGTGCTCTTAACTGCTGAGTCCTCTCTCAAGCCTATTTAATTGTTTTAAAACATATTCAAATTTTATTTTGAACAACAACATTGCTTTCCTTGATCTTAAAGGTTTCATAATGATCCTCTGCACACCCTTTCCTAGATATCCTCACTTTATTCTAGTTGTGTAACTGAAAACTTAAGGGAGAAGATGACACTGGGAGAACTTCTGATCAGCCCTAGCACAAGGTAGACGGCCCACTGGGTCTGCACCCTTCTCTTCACTATCTATTATTATCCAGCTCACAGGGGTGCCAAGGCACAGAAATGTGAATATCCTTACTATGACAATTCCTAGTAATTCTTTTCTGATATTTTGCATTTCCTCACCTCTGTTCCATAAAGCACACCTTGGTTGGGAAACGCACTGTGTGTTGTCTGTCTACACAAGTTGGATTGCTCCATTCCAGTATCTCTTGTTGTCAAACTATATAATGTCAGAATATAGAGAAACTCATTTTAAAAGATTTATTGGTCTGACTGTAATTTTAGCAGTTTTAAAGACTAAAAAATCATATAGTCTTTAGTATTAACTCAAAGTCAATAATAATATATATTACATACTAGTAATACAAAATCAAATTTCTACTGCGTATTTTCTACTCTAGGATATAGAGTATCCTCAACTTTTGTCAGAGTTGGCTGATATTTTGATTCTGCTTATATTGCCCTCTTCACATAAATACATAGTACAAAATGGAAACATATACTTGTAGCATTTCTGAAGATTCTCTCCAAATTGCAAGATAATATTCATCTAGCAAATGACTGTTTATGAAGCTTAAGTGGGCAACAATAAAAGAGCTTTTAAATTAAGATATTCTAACACAGCTAAGTCCAAAGATACACTCAGTTAACATACATTCTGAAGCACAAGGGTGGAAAATTTCACACTCAGTCGTACTGGTCTGAACAGGGCAGCTCCTGGGGTACACAGTGCTGGGTTGTGTGCACATAACAGAGGCAGCAATGGAGCCACATGGTACAGCAGAGGTAGGCGCTGTCAAATACCTTGGGTTCATTATGTGATTTGTTCTAGAACTAATTTTTGGTCACTGCACATTCAGAAACATTTTGCAAAGTTTCCTCAACCCCACATTCATTTACCTGACTCCAGATGGGAAGAAGCACTCTGCTCAGGGAGCTAGGCTTACAAGAACTAACACCAACACAAGAATTCTCTTTGTGTATAGTGATCAGTACATTATGGATTTTTAATAAAGCTTTTGTAATATCAGAGCTTTTGTTGGTATTTAAATTTTCATAAACTAATTTTTGAATGGGAATATATGATCACTGCATTTACAGAGGAAAATTTTTATAAAAGAAAAATGTCAGCTATTGATATAAATACTCCCACGCAGTCTCACTTATAGAAAACTAATGCCTGATATAATCGTACTTTCAAAAACATAAAATAAGCGATATTTAGAAGAAAAGAAAAAATTATGTTGTGGATGAAACCAATGTTTAAATAACAATTTTGCTAAAAATGGTTTCCTTAACATTTTTGTGGGTTGTTCTAATTAAACCAATAACCTATGGTAGGTGTATTTAAATGGAGAAGAAAGTTTCTTAGAAGCTGGTCTGGGCATCCTGCCTTAAAAGCTTAGCTATCATCACAGGGTGGGTTGTGTAAAGGGAAATCCATAAATGCCAACCAAAATGCTTTAGATTTTAGTAGTTATCCAACATGTCATTGCCTAAAAATGTTTTCTCTCCATAACTGCAGACTATGGGCACGAGTTTAACTGTGAGGGCTTTGAGAAGGTGCCTCTGCTGAGTTCACAAATGTTCTTAGAGGCCATTTTTACCTCAGGATTTATAAGTTAGGTATTATTGATCTGAACTGTTTTGGTATCAGACACAACTGCAATGATACATTCCCTAAGTATTTCAAGGTATTAGATATGTCAAAGGACTCAAAGTACCTGGAGAGGAGGGAGTCATATTAAATGTCCATTATGTTATCATTTAACTAAACTTTTAAGATGATGCTGTAAAGTACTTTATAGGCAGAGAGCATGGGCAGCCACGGACCCCCACCCACAGTTACTGACCCAGAGAAAATTATGTACAAATACCAAGGTGCATGGCAGACCTGTCCCAGTGTTCACTTGTAGCTAATCCACCAAGTCACCTTTGTCATGAGTCTAAGAGCCTATTATGTAATGACTTGATCTTCCTGGTATACCGTGAAGTTACATTACTTAAAGGTATACGACTTGTGAGTAAGAAAATAGCACTCACAAAGTTATGAAATAATTGATTCTTTTAAAACTGCATTGCTCCTTGTTTTTCTACACAACTTAGAACCTGACTGTGCTGTCGTTTTTGTGTGTACAGTCAAATTTCAATATTTACAAAAACCATCATTACTATTAAGTTAAGAAGGTTTGTTTTTAAACAATATGGGTTTATATCTATGTCTACACATAATAATGCCTTTTTTGATTATTAATGGTAAGTATAAATTTAAGACACCTGCATTTGGTACATGAACGAACCACTGAGAAAAATGAACAGGCATAAATCATCTGGGGAAGATTAGGTTCTAAGATTTATTTCTATATTAAGACAATAACCAAGTGATACCTATGTGTTAGTAAAGTAGCATCTTATTGAATATATTTATTTTTAAATTTATACTCTCCTTTAGTGAATAACCCAGGGGATAGAGCTTTACTTCCTGTATCACTGACAACTGAGATTGTCTCGACTTCACGATGGGTCTGGAAGAGTGTCTGAGATGCCTCTTTCTCTCTGAGTAACAGAATCAGGGCACCAAGAAAGTGTTTAACCTTATGGACCATGAAATGAATAACTGATCTCGGTTTTCTTCCTGTATTGACTGCTAAAAATCTCAGGGGTGAATAGTTTACGAAGCTCTGAAAAAATACATAAATCACTCAGAAGATATTTTATGATGTAGGCTCACCTTTTACTACACCTCACTCTCACTTTCTTTGTCTTGGCTCCTATTTCTTCTGTCTGTTTTAGAAGAACGAATACTTCTTTATATGCCACCTAAAATCCCTTCCATAATAAAAGTGTTAATACTACATGATGTTTAAGTTTTCTGTCTTTCCTCTTTACAAAGGTATTTACAAATTGCCAAGCAAACTACCGATGGTTTCTAATAGGGTAGACCATTGCACCTGATCATTGGAAGAAAAAGGAGGACACAGATTGAACTGTAGAGACCAGGAAATATAGCTGCTCTGTGCACTGGACAGCAGGCAGCTGCTTTAGAAGGAACTCCTAGCTGATACTGCCAGGATACTTATCTCATAGTACGCTACAAGCAAAAATGTATTGTACCCACTGCCTTCAACCAGGCACTGACTCCTGAGCTTTCTAAGCAGCCTCAGATGACTCTGAATTGAAAGCTATCCTCAAAAGTGCTCACTCCTGAATGCTGTCTGCCTTCCAAGAAACCAGAGAAGCCATTTCAAGTGCCTTATGTCATTGTGACTTAGAGTTATGTGCTTCCAAGAAGACATCTAGAGCAAATCTCCCTGAAATAAATGATTGCTAATCTTATAGGGCAGTTTGGCTAGATCGGCAAACACCTATGTGTCTAGTGGAACACATTTCTTGGTGCAATCGTGAGGACAATTTTAGAGATGATTAGACCATGAGGGCTCTGATATAATGCATAATTCAATTCACTGATGATTTATAGTATTACAGCATTCTTAGAAGATCGTGAGATTTAGGAGATGGGCCTTGATAAATATGAGTGACTGGGTATGTCCTGGTAGGTAGGATACATAATTACATGGATCCCATTTTTATTCCTTTCCTCTGTTTCTTAAATTCCATGATAGGAAACGCTTTGCTCTACCCAAGCATGCATACAGTGACAGGCTGATCAACCATTGAAACTAAAAACTCAGGTAAACTCCTAAGGTTCTCTTTTGTCACAGAGATGAGTAACTAATGTGGCAAAATTGGTTCCAATTGTTGGATCACTGCTATATTTCAAAAGCTGTATAGACTGATTTTTAAAGGTGATTTAGAAGAGTTTGGAGAATAGGCTAAATAGAGATAATCAGCAATTCTGGGTGACTCTGGACCCAGTTACTCTGGTAGTGCTGTGAATAGTGAAGATTTGTGCAGATGGGGATAGAGAGCTAGCCCAGTAGCTAGGAGACTCCCTGCACCAGCAGAGGACCTGCATATGGTTCCCAGCACACATGGGGCAGCTCACAACCACCTGTAACTCCAGTATAATGGAATCTAATGCTCTGACTTCTATGGACACTCTCACTCACAGTTTAAAAAGTTTAAAAAGTAAATTTGTTATGATGGGGCTTTGGACAGAAGTGAAAACTTTAGGAATTAAACAAAAAGTTCATATTACAATGGGGAATATAAATTGTCTAATTTTTCCATGTCCTTAGATTTTTAAATGAGATTGAATTTAAATATAGAACTCCAAAACATATACATTTAAATATTATTTAGGACTTGGTGTAGTTACTGCTCTCTCCTTTTAGCCATGTTGACAATTAGGTTCGAAAAGCAGATACAAAGTAAAGGACAAACATTTTGCTCAGAAAATAAAATGGGTGGTTAGAATCTGTGGTCAAAGCATCAGTGACTGACAGAGAGATCAGTTCCACCAAGATGAACTGGTGTCCTTTTCTTTGAAGTACAACAAGGATGATTGAAGACCTGACTAGACCCCATCTAGTACAGGCTGCAGAGTGCAAAGTGGTCAGCTCATCTGGTAACCCTTGCTTTGAGTATACAGTTTCTCTGGAGTGTCTTCCTGAGGCTACCTTTCAATGAATGTTCTAGGTTCAACACTTAGGTATTCAGAAACTGATATAGTCTTAAAACAATTGGGACTAGGGTGATATTCACATTGGCAACCCTTTTTGACTTTAAGTCTGGGAAGATGGCTTTTCAAATGTGAAATATGCCACATCTGTAGGGGTCATGGAGGTTTTCAGACAGATTTCAAAGCAAGACCTGGGAGCCTAATCTATGTACGACAGTGCTTGTGCCCATTTAGACGGTCTTTAATATAGATATGCATATGAAAGCAAGATGAATCATAAATGGCTATAGTGAATTCAGGAAGTCAAAGGCACTCGAAATGGAATGCCTTCCAAAGATGACCATAGGAAATAAGTGCATAGTTAGAAGAGCAACCACATATTCTCCAACTCAATGACTCTGAGCAAGAACTGTCTGTGACCACTGGTGTTCAAATTATGATACCATATGTACATCAGATAAGACATAACATTAAAAACCCTAGTGTCTTCTCTGTTGGGTCCTAATGTAACTTTGAACTAATCCTTCCTTGTTGTTCTCCTGCTTATCCCGTATGAAATGGAAATATTCACTCTGTGAAAGCATATAATTGCATTGTATTTTATAGAGATTCTAAGAATTTTCCTTAAGTATCACAGAAGATTTTGGATTCTGTCTTAATTTGGGTTATTATTGCTACGTTGAAATACCATGACCAAAACAAGCTGGGGAGAAAAGGGTTTATTTTGCTTATGGTTCCATATCACAATTTATCATTGGAAAAAAATCAGGGCAGGAACCTAGAGGCAGGAGCTGATGCAGAAGCCACAAGGGAATTCTGGTTACTGGCTTGCTCTTCGTGGCTTGCTCAGCCTGATTTCTTACAGCACCTCTGACCACCAGCCCAGAGGTGTCTCCAGCACAGTGGTCTGGGCCCTCACCCATTAATCATTCATTAACAAAACATCCTACAGTCTTACTTACTTACAGACTAATTTTCTGGAGGCATTTTCTCAATTGAGGTTCATTTTTCTCTACTATAGCTTATGTCAAGTTGGCTTAAAACACACATAAAAAACACATGGCATCACAGACTCCAAATTTTGAACAATGAGAAAAATGTTGGATATCTCCTTTCCCAGTTTTGCCTCCAAA
>NW_022196898.1:104351213-104374056 GCF_008632895.1 Mastomys coucha | reverse complement strand
AAAACAAAAAACAAAAAACAAAAAAAAAAAAACCTGTTCCCTCCCCCTTCCCCTGCTCACTAACCCACCTTCTCCTGCTTCCTGGCCCTGGCATTTCCCTACACTGGGGTGTAGACCCTTCACAGGGCCAAGGGCCTCTCCTCCCATTGATGACTGAGTAGGCCATTCTCTGCTATAGATATGCTGTTGGAGCTATTAGTACCACCATGTGTACTCTTTGGTTGGTGGTTTAATTACTGGGATACTAGCTATGACCTGTAACTAAAGAAAATAATAATAAAAAAGGAAAAAAGGAAATAATACCTCAAAGGTACATTCCCATTGTTGCCTTTTAAGGAGGGTGAAAATAATAGCTCTCATCTAAGACCTTACACCATCACCTGTGAGGATGTTTCAATAGATAGATGAGCCTCTGTCTATATGGAGCTGTACATACTGGAGTGCTTACAGGCAAAGCATATCTCTTGCTTACATTAAAAAGCGTGTATGGTGAAAATATTATAAGCAGTGGGAGGTGGCATGGAGCAATGGTTAGCTGTACTACTCTTTTAATTTTCTCTTGAAATATGATGTGTAATTTATATATAATTATAAGTAAAATACTTAACAATACCCCAAAAAGAAAAAAAAAAGAAAAATGTTGGAACTGTTAAGACTTTGATCCTTAAAGTTGTTCTGTGAGGTCTTTGCCTCACAGGCAGATGTGAGTCAGGATGGGGGTGCAAAAGGTGTGGTGTTATGATTTGAAAGTGATGTGTTTGAGTTTCAAGTTGACAGAATGGACTTATGATAGTTCATTTCATTATTTAATTGGATTGATAACTCCCACCCAAAGAACTATGCACATTGGAGTGAATGCATCTCTGAGGGTGCTTTCTGGGAAGATGAACTTAGAAGGGCACTGACCTAATAAATTGCTTGATAAAAGCAATTGGATTATTGGGGCTTTGTGAACATGAGAGGTAGGATCTGATTGGGAGAAATAGGTCTTCTAGTATGTCCTGTGGGGGTGAATCTTTCTTTGTGGCACCCCTATTTTGTTTTTCTGCTTCCTAACTATTATGATGTGGTTTGCCTTGAAGCATCACATCTTTCCCACCATGATGGAATGATGCCTCTGAAACCGTGAGCCAATATGAATAGTTCTTTCAGTCATGTTGTCACAGGGAGGGAAGTGATCACACACAGGTCACACACTGGATATTGCTGAGTTGGTTACTTTGCGCAAAGAAGTTAATTCATGACAAGAAGAAATGTGAGGTATCAGCTTTATCCCTCCTGTATAAGGGAGGCCTAAGGGCTACAAGTCCCTTAAATAGGTTGCACTGGCTTGAGTGTCTTATAGGGCCCCTGAGTCCTCCCATTTTCCTTATTGGTCTCATACCTTCCTAATATTTCTCCTCATAGACTCCTTTGGTAACGCAAATCCACCATCTTTGAGAGCCTGTTTTCTCTTTCCTATGTACCTATGTCTTTCCGGCACCCCTTGAATTAGGCATTTTGGAATATGCAAAGTAGAAAATGTGAAATCTGATTTCTAAATGAGCATCAATTAGATTTTAATTTTTCTATCATCCAGAATTAACACTGGGACCTCTGACTTGAAGCCAGTTTTTCATCACTACATATTATTATTATTTTTACTTAGCATTGCTTCACATAATTAGAAATTTCACATGATTAGAGATTTCAATTTATCAGTGTTATATTATAGATATCAATAAAATATTAATTTCCTTATTGAATACATTTGCTAATTTTTCTACCTTAATAACAACTATGACACAGTACATTTTTAATTTCCTGAGTTTAACTCAAGGGCCTGACTAGTTTTTCAAGTTAGAAATTAGTAGTAAGACAATTATGCACTTTGTTGGGGCAAATTCTGTATTAGAATATAGATATGCCAATTTGCCATTCTTCTTTGTTATTCAGTTGTTTAATAAACAATTTAAAGCCATCAACAGCACCAATAAATTCCATCAAGAAAGTCCCCTATGTGCTACCTGGTAAATAAGAGCCTCTCTTTGTTTATCTACTTCCAAAAATAATGTTTTAAAATCCAAGTCACCTAACTACAAGATTACCCAATGAGAACAAGCTTTGTTGACAGCAGTGTAACAGACACAATGTATGCATTCTTGCAGCAATTGCTCAGTTTATCTTGGTGAGTAAAGGATTGGCAAATCATTTGGCAAAGAGCCATACATTCTTCTAAATTATCCAGATAAGCCCAAGTGTCTATGCACATCCACTTATTTTTGCTCATTGAGAAGAAATGTTACTTAAGTAGGATTAACATTTTATGGCATTTATTTAGTTCTTGAGTTGACTGACAAGCCTATTAATGTATTCCATGAGCTTTATTAATGTAATTGGAAAATGTCCCACATGCCAATCAACTTATAATAAGTAATTATGTTCATAAATACTGTAAAATTATTAGCTTTTAATTTGATTTCATGACATACCTTCAAAACAGTTGCATGGATTTTCTATTTCTAAAGGAACAAAATATACCATCAAGCATTCAGCAAGCACATTTGTCACTGCTCAGGGGTTATGAACACCAAATGACCTGCAGAAACTAGGATTATCTGAGAAGGCATGCAATCTCTTTAAAAGTGTTTAATAGTGTAATACAGCCTCTACAGTAAAAAGTTGAAAGTCAACACCAGTAGACATAAATAGGTGCTAGGACAGAGCATGCATCCCATTGTCCAGTTTACATGGGTGTGACACAGGGGAGAGAGAACGAATTTGGGATACACCCAGAAATATTGAAAAATATAGCATGGAAACCTCCAGGTTGCAAAGGACAAGCCAATGTCACATCCGGACTGTTCTATACATTGCTATCCAAATATTTCCTTTCAGAATAAAAAAGACCCAGCATACATTTTTTTTTCTGGAAATTTGAATAAAAAGGCAAAGAAGAGAAGAGACCAGAAAAAGTCCAGAGATGAGATGTTTCTGTGCTTTGCAATTTTGCATCCACTTTGAAGTCAGACCAAACCCTACCCTTTAGATTTCTCGTATAATCCCCATGAAAAGATGGCCTCTGGACTGTAGATGTAGGTCAGTGGTAAAGCAAGTGCTAGAACACTGACCACCTACCTCAGACATCCATCTTATAAAACCAGGTAGAATCTTGTGAAAATCTGACTTTGAAAACCACACATCACTGCAGAAGGTAACAATCTACAATCTAGTGGTTAGGTTTCCATTTTAAACTGTCTCCTTAAACCAAATTGTAGAATTAAGTAGTTGAACCCCATTGTGACTGAAATATTTAATAGCAATTGAAGTTTTGTTTGCATTGAGGCTCTTCCGGTATATGAGGGAATAGAGGTCATTTACAAAGGTTATAGATGAACGCTGTGTTGAGGCATTAACCCATAAACCAAATTCAGATCCAGCCTTGAGGGAGATGTGTGAAGATAGCAACAATGAGTCTCCCATTCAGCGTCACCAGGCACCAAATCCTGGGATGGGACATGCCATCATCTATTTTGTTACTAACTTTACTAGTGATTACTACAGCATTGTTTTGAGATCCAGAGAACAAAACATTTCCATGAAGACAACACATACATTTATAGGACAAGTGTATTATGTAAGGTACAAATTATGCATGTTTTACCCTTCTTGGATTAAAGTCATATGTTTTCTTGAAGGGTACATACATTGGCAGAACCCAGGGCTATTACGCTAAGTATGAAATTGGGACAAACAATGTTTTTACAGATTATTAGTTGACTAGTGTGGTTATCTGCTGAAGCTCAATGAGACATAATGCACTGTGAAAAGCTTTCCAATTACTCTGTATTTATACTTAACTTGAGTTACTCTAGAAGGTTATGCTTTTCATTTTCACTCAAATGCAAGAAGAGAGAAAATGTTCAGGAAGGTTGGGGAGGCAGCTTTTAGAATTACCACTCACAATTCACGACCCTTTTACTTTTCATCATATCTGCTCTGGGTTTTTAAGTACTTATTTTAATGTATCAATTATGGATTCTCCAAGATTTATTTCAGAGATGACTCAAGGGAAGATATGAAATATATCACATACAAAAATCATAATGTGGTGTTAATGGCCACTGCCTGTTCTTGTAAGTGGGGATTCCTGGATTTAAATCGTCATTACCCTTTAATGGAAACTAGAAGATAATTCACAGGATAATGACAAAACATTCTTGAATACTGATAGCTGTTTCTGAGTCAACTCAATACCAATGCTAAATAGTTCACACAGAAATTCCACAAGGTAGCCCTTCTGGAACATGGGTCTTTTACTATCTCATTATTTCATTTCAAGCTCATCCCTCCCAAGAAGCTCGCCAGGAAACACTCACCTTGCACAGTGAGATGAACTTGCATTGTCCGCGGTGTGTGTTGGGTCTGCACAGAGCAGGTGTATGGGCCATCATCTGTCACATCGACATTCTGTATCTGGAGGCTGTAGTCTCTTTTATTCAATGTGGAAATAGAAACTCGAGGGTCCACTGACCACTTGTCACCTCCAGCAAAAATGATACTTGACCTATTGAGCCAGGCTCCCTTTGATGCTCCATCTTCCAAGTAACACCTAGACAAGGAGGGAGGGATGGAGGAAGGAAGGGAGAGAAAGAGGAATGGAGGGAAGGAGGGAAGGAGGGAAGGAAGAATGAGAGACGGTTAATCAAAATGAGAATGAATAACAGCATCTTTGTTGTATGTGTATACCTGTGCTTCAGTTCAGAACCAAACTCTCTTCACATTCTCTCTGTTTATATAATGATTAATAAATATAAATGAAATCTATGTATCACATTTCTACATGAAATCACACTTCTTTGACACTCTAGGAAGTACCAGAGGTCTTAGAATGTCATCTTTGAGCTGGTCTAGCTCTTGATGAAATGTACCAGCTACAGTAAGCATAAGAGCACCACATAGCTAATAATTCTAAGAAAACCTGGCAAGTATCAAGCTTGTAAATTGAACATTAACCAAAAATTTACAAGGTTTAAGCTATTTTTACCAAACTGCTGCTGTCATCAGTGTAAGATCTTTAGTGACAAAGCTGTCTTGTCTTTTCAATAAAGTATTTACTAACTTTATTTTTTTTCCTGTGAGTCATTTATTTATTGACAAACTGCTACTACATCCCTATTTATTGCTGGGGTGTGCATAATCCTTGTTCTCTAGAAGCTGCTGTCTAGTGACAAAGACAGGTAAGCAGTCTGCTGTGAGTGTACAGAGAAGATAGATCAGTGAAATCAGACACAGGTGCATGAGAAACCTATACTTCTCAGGCCCAAAAGAGTGCCGAGCTGGATATTGCAAGACTTCCTGGAAGATGAGCTATCTGAGAAGTTCAGAGGGGTGTCAAGTCATGGTATCACAGATACCACTCTGTAGGTCTTAAGGTGAAAGAGCCAGATGCACTAAACTAGAAATGAGCAAGATGTGTGGTGTAGGAGAGATGAACAATGGGATGATGGAGACCAAAGGCAGCAGGCTTGGTGACAGTTAGTGTATCATAAGGTGAGACCTGAAGCCAGACCCCAAATCAGATTCCAGAACAAGATTCAGAAGCATAGTCCTATGTTCAATAGAAGGCAGCAGGAAGAGCCAGAAGCAGAAGGTCTGGATCACAGGCCAGTGATTTTGACTGAGGTCTGAAATACAGGAATTCATTTAAAAGGTTCTGTTACAAATTAAAGGCTAGTTTTCTTAAATGAGTACAAAGTATAGCTGGAGAAGGAGATTTCGTATAACTGAACAGTCTGACAGCATTTCCAAAGAACGCCTTAGGGGATTGAACACAGAATCTGAGATTGCTACAAAATTGCAAGTTGAAGGCAACTGGCAGCCACTACCAGGTTTAAGAAACGAATCAGGGGGTGAAAGTTCTAGAAGAATCTAATTTGCAGTCAGCTTCCTCATCTGCAGAATCCAAAGCAGTAGGGGTTGTAAAGGTCATTTTTAATTGAAAAGCTTTTCCTTGTCTTCAATGAAGAAAATAAAATCTCCTTAATGTTATAATTCAACAATTGCAATGTATTAATTCTTAATAATATACAGAAAGAAGATAGAGGGGACAGTTTTCTCATTAAACAAGATAATATCCATGCTAGTGTCATGCTGAACTCTCTACATTTAGTATAGGGTGCTTAACACAGCCCTGGAGGATAAGGCTTGCCACATCTTTTATCTTTAGAAAATAAATCAAGATGTGTAGGTTAAATGACTTCCCTAAGACACTCCATTGGTGGGTGGGTTGTAGAACCGCATTTGTAATCAGGACTTTTTTTTTTAAATCCACATCTGATGATGCAATGTAGATCAAAGACTTTTCAAGATGGTTTTGGAAGTGGAAAGGTGATTAGAATGTTGCAGATGTTACTGCGAGTAATTTCTTATTTACCAAATGTGACCGATTGCTAAACCTGTTTATTCTAAAGGAAGCAGAAAATTAATTATGAATGGGTATTTTCCCATGGAAGTCCAATTTGGCGACTCTGCTGGGCATCTCCCTTTCTCTAGAGACCAACAAAGCTTTGCTTGCCTCTGAGGTCAAGAGGACTCCCCGGAGTAACTGGCACACCCAGCCTTAAACTTCATCTCTTGTTCTGGTGTAGCAGAGGCCACCATGGAGAGACACTGACCTTTGCCAAGCAAAACAGAGAAATAGTCTCTGTTCTGCTGTGTGCCCTTGGCTGGGAGAACCACAGTCCATAACTGTCACTGGCTCCAAACCAACCCTCTTCCTGACACATGCTCAGGAAAATGAGAGTCAGTCAAAAATATGACTTTTGATCAGTTCCTTGCAATTCAATACCTTTCTTCTCAATCACAGGAAATGCACCAACTAAAACTACTGTATACACAAATGGACTGGTAATCAGGCTTAGGTATGTCATGGGAGTTTCTAAACTCAAAGGATGTGGGCAATGAATGCATATAGCTTTAAGGTTAAGTCAATGATTGCAGAAAATGTGTTAAACAGGCCAGGTTCACACTCACATGTGTGTGTGTGTGTGTGTGTGTGTGTGTGTTAGATTTAGCATGAGTATATGGAGTCTTTGAGAATAATGAGAGTTCCTGGTTTTCCTGATCATTCTTCCCTGTGTTGTCCTCCATGAAAGCATTTTCCTTTACAACATACACAGTTAGCTGGTGTGTTAGAAATTCACTAAGGCCGGGTGGTGGTGGCACACGCCTTTAATCCCAGCATTTGGGAGGCAGAGGCAGGCGGATTTCTGAGTTCGAGGATAGCCTGGTCTACAGAGTGAGTTCCAGGACAGCCAGGGCTACATAGAGAAACCCTGTCTCATAACAAACAAACAAACAAACAAAAACAAAAACAAAAAACAAACAAAAAAACAACAGAAATTAACTAAGGAGTGGAAGTGGACCAGGTATGGTGGGATGAGAGTGAGAGCCACCTGAGATATTATGATACATACTTATTCTTCTGACCTTTAGTAAGCAAAACCTTTTGCTTTATGACAAAACAACTTGGAGTCAACAACTTAAAATCTCCATAAAACCTGGTCTATATGGGATTTACAATGCAAATGACACAGCACATCCCCAGTTGCCCAGAAAAGGGTGGGAAATATTCTGAATGTGTGTCCCTGCCTACAAACATGCAACCAGATTCCTTCTGCAGACAAGACAGAGGGAAACTCTAACACTTAAATCAGGTCAAATCAAGCCCTCCTATTTCTCTAAAGAAAGCCATGATTCCCAGTGGTCTCTAACACGTCCTGGGTATTGAGGTATTTCTGACCCTAGCCTACCGTGCTGATTGTTTCTCTGTGGCTGTTCTCAGCCAGCCAGGAGCAATTGCCCCAGGGAGTTGGCAAAAGTTACTTATGTCACAGGAAGTCTCTTCCACTAGCGTTCTCTGTTACTACTTCCATATTTTACTAGTATTATCACTAAATTGTTTAAGGTGCATATTTACTACATCACCCAACACCCCTCCCAGAATCCTTATTGGACATGTGGTTTACCTGACTAAACAGAAGAGTGATGGGCAGACATGGGGAGGCATCAGGGGAAAGTCCAAGCCAGTTGTTCTTAACCTTCATAATGCTACAGCCCTTAAATACAGTTCCTCATGTTGTAGTGACCTCCAACCATAACATTGTTTTGTGGCTACTTCATAACTGTAGTTTTACTACTGTTATGAACTGTAATGTAAATATCTGATATGTGACCCCAAAGGGGTCACGAACCACGGGTTGAGAAATCTTGTCTAAGCTGATCACACATTGAAAGATCTGAAGTAAGTCACAGCAGTACTGTTTGCCTTGGCGAGCTTTCCAAACCAAGAGATGCTATGTAGAATGTTTTAGACACTTTACATCATCAGATGAGTGAGTCAGGTACTACTTTGCTTCACAGATACAGAAAGAGACAGACAGCTTGGGACCTGAAAAATGAATCATAAGCCATAATGACATAGCTTGTGGCATTGTAGACAGTTCTGGTTCATTTTGCAGGGATATGCACGCAAAGGAAGGGACTGGTAATGTAAGAATGTGGTGGTAATAATAAGGTGAGGTAATGCCTATTCTCTGGCCTAGTGTGAACATTAAGTGCAGTAAATGGATAGAGGAGGTGGTGACACCTATTCTCTGACCAAAGCCTCATGGTTTTATGTCTCTGGATTGTATTCTCAGGATCACTTTGAAGAATAGACAAATAATCCAAGTAAAATGTTCTAGACTGAACATTTATTTTATTAAGTATAGTGTGTCTTTCTAGAAAAAAAATTTTTTTCCATTTAAAAGAAAACCTGCTAGGCTACTGGCTTTGTTGGGAAATGAAGAAAGAAGACCCCCGAATACACTCAGCACAAGCTGTGTTATTTCCCCCACCAAATACACGCAGAGGCTTATATTATCAGTTAGTCAGTCAGTGTATTTCACATTCATGGTGACAAACGTGGGTATTGGAAAATGTATGAAACATGAGTGTGATATATTCCACTTTGCTTTGGCTGTTAATCTTACAAATCCAGGCTGAGGAATGCTTTGCTCCTCTGAACTCTTTAAGTAAGTTTCTTTGCAGATGATGTTAAGATGGGAAGCTCTGGGCTGGCTGGGTATGAAGTCCTAGCTGTTCCCACTGGTGAAACAATTCTAGTAGATTCTGATGAAAATACTGCTCCTGTGGGGATCAAATCCTGAAGGTGGGAATCAGGGAACTCAGTGAAATTTAGCTTAATATGTTCCTATCACAGTCTAAAATTCTGCTAAGAAAAAAAAAAGTCACATGACTGCAGAAGAACAACTTCTTCATATTGAGGCATCCCATCATATGACACCATGGAGGAAGGCTGATTATCTCTGTAAAGATAAGTCAATTTCCTCACAATGTGTTGATTAACGAAAGGAAAAGAGGAAGGAATAATACCCCACTTCCAATCGAAGCTACTTGAGGATGACTGTAGTGAAAGGGTATACCAGTTAGCCACACTGCTCTCTTCATTGTACCACAGAATGCCTGCCACATAAACATCTCTATGTGTTTGCATCACAAAGTCTAAACATGTCAGAGAATTTTCAAAGGCACATCAAAATTTACAAAACCCTATATAATCCTCATGATAACTTCCCGAGGCATTATCAGGTGACAGATACTTCTGTCACTAAGCATATTATGTATTTTTCATTCTGACCTGACAAGTCTTTGAGGTATGTGGGTATGGTCAAGCATTACTGCTATGACCATTCACAATGAGAAAAATAGTCACAGAGCAAAGGAATAATTCTAGATGGCATGCATATTGAAATCTGTGATGGATAAAATATCATTAATACAGTACATGCATATTAAGTATCCAGCCCTGTACTCAGTATTATTGATGGGATCTGCACACTCACTCTTCATGGGAATGATACCACGTTAAAGATGTATTTGCTTCTCCTATAGTATAAGGAAAAATTACTAACACAAATAACATTGATTTCTTGTTCTGTAAAAGAAGAAAATCTATATTGTATATATTTTATTCAAGTTATCCTTTGTGATAGTCTATAAATGGGCAAAGAACTGAAAGCCATAATCTTTCTTTTCTATTAGATTCAGTGTATCTGGTTTTATGTTGAGGTTCTTGATCTATTTGGACTTGAGCTCTGTGCAACGTGATAAATATGGGTCTATTTTCATTCTCCTACACACAGACTGCCACTTAGATCAGTACCATTTATTGAAGATATTTTCTTTTTTCCATAGTATGTTTGTTGGCTTCTTTGTCAAAGATCAAGTGTCCATAGGTATGTGGGTCTACCTCTGAGTCTTCGATTCTATTCCATTGATCAACCTGTCTGTCTCTGTACAAATATCATGTAGTTTTTATCACTATTGCTTTGAAGTACAGTTTGATGTCAGAGATGGTGATTTCCCTCAGAAGTTCTTATATTGTTGAGAATTGTTTTAGCTATTCTGAGTTATTTGTTTTTTCCAAATGAAGTTGACAATTTCTCTTTCCATGTTTGTGAAGAATTGTGTTGGAATTTTGATGGGGATTGCATTGAATCTGAAGATTGCTATTGGTAAGGTGGTCATTTTTACCATGTTAATCCTACCTATCCATGGGACAGGGGAAGAAGGGGGCTACAGGGGAGAATCCCAGAGGGTCAAGAGAATGAATGGAAATAAGCAGCCTCAGGAGGGGAACCCTCTGGAAAGGACCAGAGCCCAGGGAGGTAAGAAACTCTCAGGACTCAATGGGGGTGACCTTAGCCAAAATGCCCAACGTTGAGGAGAGGGAACTCAAAGAGTCCACCTCCAGTAGACAGGGCATCAAGTAGAGGGACTGGGTTACTAACCCACAGTCAAAAGTTCTGATCCAGAATTGTCCTGTATAAAAGAACTGCAGGGACAAAAATGGAGAAGAGATTGAAGGAAAGGAGGTCCGATGACTGGACCAACAGATCCATTTCATGAGGGTGAGGCACCAAGGCCTCACACTATTACTGATGCTATGATGTGCTTACAGATGGGAGCTTGGCATGGCTGTCCTTGAGAGACCCTACCATCAGCTGACTGAAACAGATGCAGATACTTATACCCAACCAATGGACTGGTCAGGACCCCTATCGTTTAATTGGGGGAAGGATTAAAGAAGCTGAAGGGGAGAGGGACCACATAGGCAGACCAGCAGTCTCAACTAACCCAGAGCCCAGGGAGCTCCCAGAGAGTGAGCCACCAACTAGAAAAATACATGGGCAGGTCTGAGGTCCCTGGCATATACAGAGCAGAGATCTGCCTGGTCAGGCCTCAGTAGGAGAAGATGAGTTTATTCCTCAAGAGACATGAGGCCCAAGGGAAGTGCAAGGCCTTGTGGGGAAGGGGAAGCACCCTCTTGGAGGCAAGGGGGAAGAGCAATGGGATGAGGGGGTAGGAAATGGGGCAATAACTGGAATGTAAATATATAAAACCCTGATTTACATAGAAGGGGAGGGCTTGCATTCTGGAGAAGCCCACTCAAGTCTCCTTGTCCTGATAGCTTTAAACATGTCTCACGTTAGACACTCCTGTCATTTCCACACTTTAAATTTTGAACTCAGTGAAGCAAGTTTACTTTCTCTCCACATGACCTCAAACGTGAGACATCCAAATCTGGAAGAGTTCAAGTCTTTTGCTAACTGGCAGGTGCTCCAAACCACTGTGGGGATTTCTGCCTGCTTTGCTGTCTCCATGGCAGATGCTTCTGCAAGAAGTTGGATTTCTGCCTCAGGAGCTATAATGGGGATGCATGCTAGATGCATCCTACATTCAGATGCCTGCAGGAGGGTTTGTCCTATCAGGGGCTGGCAGTGAAGGTGGAAACCCAGAGAACAGAGCTGCAGTTCTGAGCTGCATGGAAGCCTTGCTGTTTCTGCATTCTGTGTGGACCTCACTCCCAGTGCAAGTAGCAAAAGCAGAAGGAACACATGCAGTAGCTTCTCTCACTCCCATCAAACATCCTTTGCATTCAAACCAATAGATGGGTTGCCATTGCATATATGCAATGTCAATAAGGCAAGCAGCTTGCGGTGCATGTACAGTCAGACTCTACAAGCCCCAAATAAAACACTACTTCTCAGTATCTGTGAATACTGATGTTGGAATAACAAAATGAATTCTTTTTTTTTCCCTCAACTACAGTTTTTCAAGTAAAAAGTAGTTTGAGAACAGATTTCATTTTATAAACAATAATGACTCACAGCATGAATGATTAAAGCCAACCTTGTAACTGCTAACTAAAGTGTCATTAATGCATATTTACTTGTTCTCTAAAGAAAACTAAATAAGCCATAACTCAATATGAGCTATGTTTTAAAATATAAACATGGGTACCACACAGAGGGAAAAGTGGTTGTTTACTATCTTAGTGGACATTCCAGAAACAACTTTAAACTGATTTTATCCCCTCCCAAATTAAAATAAAATATAAAGTTGAACACAATCTCTAATTTTAATCTTATTAGATATTATTTTTTTGACAAAGGCAAACTGTCATGAAGAAGCTATTTTCCCAGCTTTCTCACCTGTGTGATGGGGTTGCTAAGCATCTCTACCTGACTGCTGTCATTTGGTCTAAGTTAGCCACTTTAATATATCAGGATTGAGCCAGGTGTGTGCAAGAATACAATTAGCAATGGCTATATTGTCTTACATCAAACATCAGGTTTCAAAGCAAGGCCAACATGACTCTATAACCTAGAAGAAAATATTGATAAGACATTAGTGTGCAAACTGTGAACCATCATAAACATTCCATGTCTGGAATGTTTACCCCATACTATGATCTTTACAAACCTGTAACGTCATATTACTATAAATATACCCATTTAAAAATTTTTTCTCACTTTAAGTGAATCCAAAGAATTCTGAATAACAGTGATTTGATGTTTATTTAACACTTATTTTATAAAGTATATAGATAAGTCTTACTTCTAAAGGAAAAGCTAGTGGTTTACTTTTTTTGGTCTCAAACTGAATTTACTTCCACTTTTAGTACATAATTTAGTCCTAATTAAAATTTTTGATATTTAACAACTTTTATTGTTGTCTATCTTATCTGCTCTAAAATTAAACACATAAGCCAGTGTGAAAATAACTCTATGATCATAAAACTTCTAAGACAATATTCCAAATAAAATAAATGTCTTATTATTAATAGTAAATAACTGATCAAAGCACATGTATCATGGTAAATTTTTATTAAATATATTTGTACTTTAAGAAGTTAATAATGTTCCTATTAATGAGGACATTTATCTGGATACATGGGGCAGGGGAAGTCCTGATTTTGCTTACGCAAAAAGAAGGCTCAGAATCAAATCTTCCTAGAGTTTCGTGTTTGTGATTGGAAACTGGGAGAAAATCTGTTTTTATAAATAACCTCCGCAATGGGTGGACCTGTTGTGACCCTCCTTGTGCCTTCTACCTTCTAAGAGTGATGCATCATGGGCACTGGTCTTCCAGGTGAAAGTTCCACTGAACCTGTAAAAGAATTCTTGCTAAAATTATCCCTAGTATAAAATGTCCCACAGTCTCCGGTATTTACCGTTTTAATACCAATATCATTACTCTTCCCTCCTGTTTTCAACCCATTTGTCTGGCACAAGTGTCTGTGACTCAACTCTTTGTGCTACAGAGGTTGTATGAAAAATACTTGAGAAGTAAGTAGCATGTAGGAGCATGAGCCACCTCACAGGTGGACTTACAGGTTAGTTGTGCAGTGTAGGACCAAACTCTCCTTTGGAAGCTGTGGGCATCTAAGAGTACCATGTAAGTGCTCAGTCGTTTCTTTTTCTTCTTTCCTGTCCACTTATTTTCCTCCAGACTTTCTCATTTTAAGATTTAGTTTCTGCTTACACAGGTAGGTAAAGAGCCATGCCTGGGAATCCTCTTCATGCCCTCCCACAGACCAAAGCCATGCCCCAAGGACACTCTGAATGAAAGACACTGTGACCTGAAACCACATTAAACCTGTGGTAGAAGTTGCCTTTCTCAAAATTAAAACACAACAAACGGAGATACTGCAGCCTGAGCTGCAATTGTCCATGCTTCAGCTGCTTAAACCTCATCTACTTGGATTTATATTTGATTCGGCCAATGTGATATTGTTATTGTTTTCCCTATAACCTGCACCTTGGTGGAATAGTCTGACTGTTTTGTCCTTCGGTGATCCCACCTCATGAGTCAGAGTTCAATCCCTCATGAGGAAAAGGCAAGTTTGACACTCACAGCCTTCACGTCCACCCACTTTCCTTGCTGAACATGCTGATACTCACTTCAGCATAATTTATAGTTAGTGTAGCACCGATCTGAGCAGCATAATTAGCTGTACAAAGGCACATAAATGATAGGTTATGGAAGAACAATGGGCACTGGAGGATTACAAAATAAACAAAACAAAAACCACAAAACATCATGGCTTAAATTGAAATTCTTTTTCTATTGAAATATTCTTATCCTCAGATGCTGTTTTATTGTTGAATTGGTTTCCCATGTAAAGGGCCCCATACTGTATTCTCAACAGTTCTCTACCTTGGCCATTAATCTCTCCCAGGAAGCTGTCAGAATCCTTTATGAAAATCGAAATGTACTGTATCCACTTCTCTTATCTTTCATAGGGCATTCTTTTGAGCAGCCTGGCAAGTTGGTTAAGCAGGAACTGCAGTGTAAAATCACATTAGGAATACAGCCACAGTCAAATTCTGTTACTGCACCCACGATGGGCTCTGATCGATCAATGCAGGCCTATTGTTTCTCACTTTCTTATTTTCCGGGTTCCTTCATTCATGATTCTGTCCTAATTCCACGTGTGCCGAACTGTTTAGATACATTCATCTTTTTTTCTGTCTCTAATTTGCCTCTGTAATAATGAGCCCTTGGAAGAAACTACTGTATTTTCTTCTTATTCTTTTTTTTTAAATCATTAGTTAATAATCTTTTTTGTATTCAGATCAGTTGTGTTCAGTTTTTTTCAAGGCTTGCCTGCATTTTATGTGTATCAACCATGGAGGGAGGATAGACTATAAAATATAGACTTTATGGATACCTAATAGATTTTAAAGTGGCATTTTATAAAGTTATGAATAAATGGATAGATAAAATTTTGCTTTGAAATACACACTAGTCCAATAATGAAAGGAAACTGGTTTTGGCAGATTATACTTTTGATTTTGCCAAATGCCAAATTGTCTTACTCATAATAGAAAACATTTGCTTGCCATCTTTAGCGATGGCCGAAAGTCATCATTATCTAACAGATGCTGTGTGGCCCTGGCAAGATGGGTTGGTCATCACAGTGAGGATACGTGGGCAGAGATCCTTAAACTCCATTTTTATATTTAAACAGAGGAAACAGGGTAAATCAAATGTACTTTTCCAATCTTACAGAGAAACAAATATTTCAAATGAATGGAAGTGTTTTCCAAATTCATTCCCACTTCAATGTCTTTGATGTCTATGTAAACAAACTGAAAAATTAAAAGAAACAATAGTATGCTTTGCTCTAAATACATTGGCAATCTTAAAGGAGACTAAGCAAAATATCTCACAGATCACCATAACATCCTAAGATGTTCCTTGGTTGATGAGCACCAAGAGGGTGGCTCATATGTCACCACTCCAGAATAAGAAAACCAACTAGAGAATGAGGCAAGTAAGGTGGCTGACTGTAGGTGGGAATAATTTTCAGAATTACAGATGGGTGAGTAAGAGTGAGAGACCAAAAGGAGCACAGAGGAAAGGAAGAAACTAGGAAGGGTAGTTGTGTGGTTGCAGTATGTCTGCACAGGATGGAGAGGGAGGAGCAAGGGTCTACTCTAACACCTGTGGTGATGAAAGCCAGATGAATGCACATGTTACAGGCTTGAAATACTTTCATTAGGCAATGAATATGTGTTCAGGATAGATAAGGGACAGACTTGAAAAAGTGTTTATGAGGACATTTAAAAAAAAATATTACACCAGAGAAGTGGGACAATAAACTAAATGAAATTTAAATTGTATAAAACCATTAAGCGAAATACTATTGTCTGTTTTCTGTACGTAAAGAAAAGAAGATTCCAGAGCTATGGGGGAATTTTCCCAGTTTAGGAGAATCAGAAAACAATAGTGTTCTGAATGTTTTCTTCATCAACCTAACTTTGCAATGATTTATCTTCCTACCTATACATCCATCTGTCCAATCACCTGTCCATCCATCCATCCATCCATCCATCCATCCATCCATCCATCCACTCACTCTAGAATCAACTTTGATTATCTCTACCAGAGCTCCTGGTATTGTTTTGTCAATAACAACATAATTCAAAGAATTTAAGGCTTGGAAGTCATAGTCAAGATCCAATGGTTAGTTCTGAAAGATGAAAGGTTCAATGTAATACAGAGTGAGCAGGTAAAGGGCTCTAGAAGTCAAAAATAAAGATGCAGAAGACACCTTGAGTCACAGCAGCCAGAGGAATGGGAGCCAGGCAGACACAAGTGCTTTCTTTTCCTGTGAGATATGGGCAGCATCACTGAAAGGAGACACTCGTCTAGCAATTTCGGATTCAGACTTCAGGAAAGAGGAATGCATAGGAATTAACTACGGTAGGTATTAATATTACCTATCACATATTACATCACATATTAGAAAATTTACAAACAAAAACTTGAAGGTTTAGCAATTTAATATTAAGAAGAACAGGAAAACTGTTTCAACAACAATAACCACAACAATAACAACAACAGCAATAAAAAAAATGGTTTTAAGAAGGCACACTCGTCCTTGGTGCCTTCTAATTCGAGACACTGGGAGGCAGACTGGTGGTATCAGCCAAGATTTTTCTTGTGCTGGTACTCAGAGTACTCTCAGGAGACACCTGACAGTGTTGGAGGGGAGATGGTCACTGGGCATGTGGAATGCAGATGTAGCGGCAGGAAGGCCTGCTTCATCACTAATCAAATCCATTTTTTTCAAAGGAGTGGACCCATGCATAATAGGTCTTAATGGCTTTCCAGCCTCTGGTGGCTTCATTTCTTCTTAATGCTTATAAGTTTGCTTCGTCTGGTGTGTTAGTTATATACAACAGGTATTATTTATAGATAAAACCAACTGATGAAATTATCTGTATAGTTTGAAGTATTTGAAATGACACATTTCAAATGCCCCATTTGTCTTTCATTGCATTGACAAGTATTATTTGATTCTTGAGAATTTCATGTTGAAAATTTTGTTTACAGTGTGTCTTCCACATATTATATTATTTGCAATAAAGTTCTTCATATTTTAATTATTTTTTGTTATCAAAATAAAATTAAGGAATATTTTACTTCCTTTATTTTATTTGGATGTATGGAGGCAGGGAACCATCTGATACCATGAGGTTTCTCTGAATGAAAAGTTCGTTCCAGCTCAGCTAGTTGGTGAGCCAGCTTTATCAATCTGCCTGTTTCTACCCTGCAAGGCCAGGATTGCAGGTGCCTGCACCCAGGCAACTGGAAAAATCAAAACGTTAAAAATAAAATCTATACCAGCACATCCTAAAAGTACATAGTGCAGTCATAAACTAATGCAATAAAAAAAGGCTTCTGTCTTGTAACTGTCAATCACACATCATGATGGCTGAATAGAGATTACCATCAATTTTTCTATCATTTACTTTATGAAATGTACTTAGCAAAGCTCAAGACACTATTCAAATATACAAAGGTACTTTATAAAGTTAGTGTTGCTACTAAAATTTTGCTAAAGAGCAGATGCCTCTTGAGAGAACTCATAGCTTGGTAAAACAAAAAGGTTGGAATGAGAGCAGGAGGAAAGTAAGTACAAAGGAATCCAAGTGTTTGCCTCTGTCCAGAAGAGACCAGAACAACCTGTAAGAACCCCATCTCCCTCAATACCAGTGAGATACCCACTGTCCAGAGTAATGACTAGATAGATAGATAGATAGATAGATAGATAGATAGATAGATAGATAGTAGGTAGGTAGATAGATAGATAGATAGATAGATAGACAGATAGATAGATAGAAAGAATCTGGGAATGAAAGGAGACTCTTGTATGGGGGAAGTCAGTTCACAATTGCCTTGAAGTCAGTGCACCTAGGGACAGTTAACAGAGCACAGCACAGGAGTCAAAGCTATAGAGTCTTCTTCATTCCTTCTCTAGCCACAAATAAAAGCATCTGCCCCTGGTCTCCTGACATGTCTAAGAGGACAGATTTTAGACTTTCTGAAGCTTGGACAGAAGCACAGCAGTCCCTGAAGCGTGGACAGGTCTACATGTGTACACTCACATGGATCTGCCAGCCTTCTGCCTATTCACCTGAAATCTAAGACACTGCAGGCCAGATTCACTGTGCATCTTCCCCAAGGAACAGCCATCAGTGATGGAGCAGAGGTCTGGCTTCAGCCTTAGCACTGAAAGAATAAACTTCAGCATTTGTAAGTTCACTTTTATGTTCACCTTCCACCCAGAGTTTTTCATTAAAACCATCAGCATCCTGTCTGTCATAACACTTCAGTGGATATCAACAGCCATACAGATCGCAATGAGCAACCTCCCACCTGGATCAGTCAACTGCAAGCACACCAGTATGGTATGGGAGCCTGTGTTTTCATATGCTTAGCTTGAATCACTCCCTGTGAGTAAGTAAGTGTTGATAACACTGAAATGGGTACATTCAGTTCTCATGAGTGTTTAGCAGTAAACCAGTGTGTTGGAGATAGAACCTTGTGGCTCATACCATGTGCTTGCTAGGGAAAAGCAAAGTCTTTTCAAACATAGTAATAATAAACACAAATAAAGTGAATAAAAAGATGCAATTTTTTTCATCAATTGAGGTTAGATGTGAAGATAAAGGTTTCTAAGACTGAACCTCAGTACCTTTTGGTTACACCGTGTCCTGCAAGTTCACCATCTGTGGATTTTGATGACTATATAACAGCATTTGGTCTAAGGTACAGCTACAGAGAAGAGTGGGACTTTCATTAATACTATGTGTTATAGAGTAACTCAAAAGTCAAGCCTGAAGACAAGGACTCTGATTTTAATTCTGGTACCATGGAATTCTTACAAGGAATCTCATGTTTGCAAACTCTCAACACTACATATGATCAGTCTTCCCCCGTGGACATCCATGGAATCATCATGGATAATGTGTGTCTCTGAGAGACCAGCAAGTATCACTTTGAATTTCTCTTTCATGCAGATAAGGCAATGGAAATGATGTTCAAGAATACTCACACTATTTAATAGGGGAATATTTATGAGGTCTCCAAATGAGAAAGAAATAACACAAAAGTATCTCCTTACTTCCTAGACTTCAAACTCAGCATGGGAAAGCAATCCAGAATTAGTTGCTGGGGATGGAGCATGCTGTTGTAAAGCCAAGATTGTACCTGGTATACACTCCAGTTCTGGTTTTATCCTGCCCATTCACCTCATTTAGAGATTCAGGCTGTAGAGAAGAGTAAATGGAGTAGTTGCTGCACCAGGACTAAATCCAAAGTAAGCCGCATATCATCCTGTTTGCTCCACACAGGTCATCTTAACTCTAAAACCTGGTTTCACAAGCACTGACATAAATCCCAAGGCACATCCAAGCAAAGAATTAGTTCAGGGTCCATGAAAAAGAACTGAGCCAAACTGGGTGTTATTGCTTGTTTTATTAATTAATGTAAATTAGTGTAGGGATTTATAGTCAAAAATATAAAATAGACTTGGGAGGAAAACTCAGAGGTAAATCAGTGGCCTAGCAAGGGTGAGTGAGTCCCTTGGTTCAATTCCATGTTCTGTCTTCTCTCTTTGTCTCTGTCTCTCTGTTTCTCTCTCTGTGTCTCTCTATCTCTGTCTCTCCATGTCTCTCTCTCTGAGTTTGTGTGTGTTTTGTGAAGGCTAAAGTTATGTTTTAAGTTTCAATTATTGGGCTATAAGAGATCTATAAAATAACAATGGCTCTAGCCTCTAATCACTATTTGCTCAAGGAGAGAAAAAAGTGTGAGCCCCACTTACCCAAGGACAGATGACTTCCTGGAATGCTGGGGCCTGCTACTTGTAAGATAACAAGTCATATGTTTTCACTTCTGTAAACCAAGCCTGGCTGCCCAACTGCAGAGGCTGTGCTTGATCACTTGGAGGCAGAAGGTACGTCAGGATGTATGCTTGCCCCCATTGGACAAAGACAGGGAGTACACAGCCTTGTGGGGTTTGCCTTTATACATATCTGCCTATGTTAATTCTCCAGCATTCTCTAGGAATCTAAGATATGGACCTGGCCAGTGTCCATCCTCCTGTCCAGTATTTAGTAATTCTTGCTCCAAATTTGACTAATGAGAGAGAGAGAGAGAGAGAGAGAGAGAGATACAGAGACAGAGACAGAGACAGAGACAGACAGAGATACAGAGACAGAGAAAGAGACAGAGAGAGACAGAGAATAACACATAATAATAATAAAAAAGCTTTAAAACAAGAGAGTATACAATCTGTATTTCACTTCTTTTTATCCTCTTTTTGTTGGGTGTGGCAGTAGGCACCTTTGCTCCCTGAGCCATCTCACCAGCCCCAGATTCTGTGGTCTGAAACAATAGCTGTATGAAACTGATATGTAACTAGGAAGTGCTTATTCTTCCACAGTTGAGTAGAATACAGTATATATGTTAAAAGTGTTTGGAATACTAATAGATTACTACTCTATGTGGTTAAAACTGTTCTCAATAAATTATGACAGCAATTACACTGAAGATGTTAATTGGGTTTGAAACAAATTGAAAATTTCTACTTATCTCAATGTTAATACAAAATTATTTATCTTGGATAAAATATCCATGTGAATAAAATATTTCCAGGCAACCTTTATGTGTAAACAGCATTGTTGTGTCTGGCTTTGCCAAGCTCAAATGGAAAATTCACAACAATCCTGCCATTCTGCCTACTGATTAATTTTCCTGAAATTCTGCTTGTATTACCTAGTTCCCACTATACATCAAACAGCTCCTCATGGCACAGAGAATCAAATTCAAGGGCATTGTCCTGGAGTTCACAATATTTTACAGCCCAGCTTCCATTTACTTCTGTTAGAACCTTTCAAAATGACCTTTATATAACGGGCAACTCAGACCCAAATAATTACCGCATGGAGCCATTAATGATGGATTTCCCTGAAACATCCTCATTCTATTTGCCACACTTTAGGATTTCACTGATCCTTTAATGTCCATTTTAAATTCCTCTTTGAAGTTCTCCTTGCCTCTTGTGCCATATGCACAGCATTTCTACTGAAGTGTGCGTAATTAGCATAGGTCATGGAAGACCTTTCTAGGAAGTTTCTATCCACCCACATCCATGGAGCATACATAACCAGGATATTCTACAAATTAAATTGTTAGATGGCTTTAACGCCTGCATACTCCTTTCTACTACATTTCCCGTAGGGCCATCATGCTTTTTAGCAGTGCTATGGTTTGAATGTAAAATATCCTCTCTAGACTTTTGTATTTGAACACTGGTCCTCAGAGGATAGAATATTTTTGGGAGACTGTGGAAGCTTTCAGACGTGTAGCCTTGCTAGAGGAAGTGGATCACTGCAGAGGGGCTTCAGATTTTTGTAACCCGGATCCACTTCCGGTTCAGTCTCTGCACTTTGACTAGGGATTAATGTGACTGGCTTCTACCCTCTCATACCACCACGTTTACCACAGAGAGGACTGCTTCCCCTGGAGCTGGAAGCCAAACTAATTCCTTCCTCCTTCCTCCTTCCAGGTGTTTTCTGCCAGGTAATTTGTCACAGCTACAGGAGAAGTGACTAACATACAGGTCTTCCATTTTCTTACCTTTTACGGATCTGTATACTAACCGCACATTTGCTATTTATGCCTGATTTCTAATTGGAAATAAAAAGTTGGTATTTACCTCAAAGCACCTAGATAAAAGGAAACAAAAAAAGTGACAAGAAATAATAAAGATTTGAGCCCCAAAGAGTTGGGAGTCTCTTATGGTGGCGAGCATTCCATTGAGCTAACTTGACATCATGCTCCTGATGTCATGGTAATCTTCAGTCTGGGGATGGTATTGATACCTATTGTGCACAAGAAAGCCAGGAATATAGAAAACAACAAGACCACTGTCATCATGTCAGTGGAATGATTCCATGAAACGTGGGACACTGTATCTTAGAAGGAGATGAACCACAAAATGTCAGCACAGGCTGAGGGAAGCGCGCCTTGTTACCGCCCTTCCTGGAGGTCTGAGTCTAGTGCATACTTGTCAATACTAAAGGTTAGCCTGATCACTGGCATCCTTTAAAAGGTTATTTGAAACAAATGAGAAAACATGATTTCACTCCGGTTTTACATGGTTATGTCAGGGGGATTGGTGGGGGAAATATATAATCAGCATGACAAAAATCCCGGGGGGGGGGCGGCGCTTTCACATACTCCCTCTTTAAAATGATTTCTTCCTTTATTTAACTACCATTTTACAGTCTCTCACGTAAAATGAGCAGGAATGAACATTTACAAAGGAAATTAAACCCTCTTGATCTACCCTGGTCAGTGGTCAGGCCGTATAAGTGGGGAATTAGCCTGCAATCATAGATATAATGATACCACATTATAATGAAAATCTGCCCTGGTTGGCTCCATTCAATATACTTAAAAATCCTTTAGAAATTAAGTTGCACCTATTTCTCGGATAATGATATGTTAAATCAGATCTGATTATTGCATTTACAGATGCTAATTTGGGAGGATAAAAGTGGCTCCCATGTATTTTTCTCAAAGGATCTACTGTTAAAAAGCCCAGATTTTTAGCCTGCTTTCTCCACATTTTCTAAGTACTTTTTCTTTTTCTTTT
>NW_022196898.1:104335556-104351131 GCF_008632895.1 Mastomys coucha | reverse complement strand
TTCTCTGTGTAGCTCTGGCTGTCCTGGAACTCACTCTGCAGACCAGGTTGGCCTTGAACTCAGAAATCCACCTGCTTCTGCCTCCCAAGTGCTGGGATTAAAGGCGTGCTGTGCACCACCGCTGTCCGGCCTAAGTACTTTCTCTAACTCTACCTTTTACTCTTCCACTTACTTTTGGAATAAATTACCCCACTAACCCCAGTGCTGAACGGACATCAGAATCACACACAGTTTAAATAATCACCACCCCAATGTAGCCTCTAGAAGTTTTAGTTTTTCAAAAAAGAATGCCTGGGCCTGGGGGGATGCTTGGCAGTCCATAGTACCTGCTGGTCTCTCAGAGGACCTGAGTTCTGTTCCCAATTCCCAAGTCAAGCAAACAAATCCCAACATCTAAGGAATCTTCTGGGCTCCATGTACATACATACACTGGTACACACAAACACACATGCACATAACATTTGAAATCCTTTAAAATGGTGAATGCTTATGATAAAAAGAAATCATGCAGTCACAGCTACCAGTTAAAACTTTCAGTCTCCTTTCAATGAATTGTTTACTGTTTCTTGCATATATCCCTAAAAAAAAATTCCTGAACAAACTATTCTTCCATGCATACCCTCAATTAAAAATGTTAACATAGTAAGAACATCTCATGTGTAATGGTCTGAAAACAACTCACTTTTCTCCTTGATACATCTAACTCATCTACATCATTCTGAACTGTCTGCATGTAGCAGGTCTTTCCTTTCATATGCCTGAGTTTTCATCCACAAACTAAATATAGAAACAGACGTAGATAATCCATTTATTGAGCAGGGTGCACTACTAGGAAGCTCTGAGGCTATCCAGAGTAATTCTGTCTAATACCAAGAATAATGAGGACTGAGAACCTTCATTCTTTTGGTTTGAGGCTGGTTTATGTGTACTATATTGTAGAAGCAAGGTGATTCAGTACTCTACTACACAGAGGCAGAGCTGCTAAGGCTGTGTGAATATTTCTCTCTTTAAACTGACTTCTCATATGGTGTGTTAGTTAATTATCCCACCACCTTGGTACTTTGGGGAATAATTAATATATTTTATGAAAGGATACACACATATATACATGTTGCAATTAAACTTGTTATCTGGATATTTAAATGTGTGTGTGTGTGTGTGTGCGTAACAACAATTATAGAGGGAGAGGTCATGAATTTGAAAGATTAAATGAGAGACAAGAAAGTAAGGAAAGAAAGAAGGAATTGGAGGGGGAAGGAGAGCAGATGACACAAACACAGGCATGAATAAGAATGTCCCCAAGGCCTCATGTTTTGAACATTTAGTCCCCATTGGTGGTGTACTCTTTGATAAGGTGTAGCAGGAGGGGCCTTGTTGGAGAAAGTATATCATTGGGGCCTGGCTTTGAGAGATTAAAGCCTTACCCTACCTGCAGTCTGCCCTCTACTTTGTGCACAAGGTTCCAGACGTAAGCCCCTGTTAATTGAAATTTTATGTATAATTCTCCATGTTATAATTATTTACTTTAAATTAATAAATATTAAATGGTACAATACAATTCAAAATAATCAATTAGGTAGAATTTGGAAACTTGCATTTGAGAAAATGAATTGAGTTTAGCTCAATATATCCAAGAAACTGTATCAGGATATTAATCTTTATGTTTGCTTCAATATCAGTTTTGTTTGATCACAGAGAAAAAGCAGAGATAGGGGAGAAAACATCATTTAATATGGCAAAGAAGAAGCAAAGGTCTTGGCGTATTGATATGGATAGGCTTATTTATGTGCATCACGATAAACATGTCTGACTTGAGAACAAAGCTTGTACCTGTCAGTACATTAACCCAATAGTCATGCACAGAACTGAGGCAGAACACTAACCAGACACCATCAAAAGCCAGGACTGAACCTCAACCATTCAGATATTACAGTGCCAGAGAGTAGGAATAATGTTCCAAGCCAACATGTGTGTGCATGTGTACTGGGTATTGTTAATTTCAAAATGAACACTTCCTGTAATATCCAGTCAAGTTATTCCTTGCGGCCTGTTAGGGCAACAACTTTTTTGAATGACAACATTTGTAAACTTATTTGAGTAAAGTTTGGGATATTACCTTATTAAGACATATTTTAAGTGATTGTTTAGCTTTTATATGTGCATAGAGCTGGAGGGACAGCTCAGTGAGTCACAGTGCTTGTTGCAGAAGCATGGAGACTGAGTTTGATCCTAAAACACATGATAAAAGCTGATGTGAGGTGGGTACTCACAGTTCCAGCACTGGGGAGGTTACTGTGATGGCCATAGCCAAACTATGTGTCCCCAGGTTCCTATCAGAATGTTGGACTCAGAAAACAGAGTGGGAGATGTTCCCAAAGATGACACACAAAGATGACCTCTTGCCTCCACATACATGCACATGCACACACACAGACGCACACACACATGTATACACATACACACACATGCACACACACACACAGGAACACATCTACTTGTGTTCCTAGATTATCAGAATAAACATCATTATACCCAGATTTTCTGTATGTGTTCTGGGGAATCAAACAATTTACATACTTAGCCATCTCCCCAGCCATGAGTGTATATATAAAGTATTTTGTAAATTATAAATACCCAAGTTTTTCTAACTTACATAAAATAATTAAGTGGTCTTTTAAGAAGCTAAGTGAATACAAGATCTCAAGGCTAAACTTTCTGTGAAACAAAGGTACTTTCATAACCTGATAAAAGTTGACCGAGCCTTGGTTTTACAGGTGGGAAAGTCGTAAGATCCTGTATGATGAGAGCCAACGGGTATGGTGGCTTCTCTGTCACATTGTACTATGTGGCAGAGAAGTATAAATTAATGCAACTAAAACCAACTATGGTTTGAAAACATAGAAACATGGCTGAGCATGCATAAAGGATGTGAGAAACAACCGCATGTAAAATCTACATCATGTGCTGTCTGGATGGCTCATCAGCTAAAGATGCTTATCCCTAACCCTGACAATTTGAGTTCAATCCCTGGGACCCACATGGTGTTAAGAGTGATCTGACTCCTGCAAGTTGTCCACTAACTTTCATGTTCATGCTGCTGCACACATTGACACCCATGTGCATGTGTGTATGTGTGAACATATATACACAGAAATGAATGAGTAAATAAATGAACACATAAATAAGACCCTTCATAATGCTTAATGTGATTATGCTAGCAGAGAGCATGCAAGTGTGCAAGTGATTTTTCTTACGACTTTATATTCTGTAGGATAAATCTAGACTCAACCAGCTGGGTTGTTAATATAGGACAAGAAATAATGGGTTCTGTTTGTTTCCCTTTCAGAGACTGCAGATGTACTCAGGAACTGTTCAGGTCCGAGAAAGAAACAAAAATTTCTCCACTGATGTAATAGGGTCTGACAAGAACACAAGAGCTGTGAGCACATTATTGTGCTGAGATGCACTTATAGAAAAGTAATGAATGGCTAACTGTTATGACACTTGGAAATTTCAAATAAATGCTACCACCCTGCCAGAAATGTACCACAATGGCAGGGAAAGTCCACATGGGGCGGTCCCTTTCACAGTAAGTGGTCAGGAGAAAGGGGAGGGTAGTTCAACCATCATCCCTGCTACCAATCCCTCTCCTATGCCTCTCAGGAAAGCCAGGCCCATGTTTTATATCACTGCTGAATTTTGTGGAAAAGAGAAACCTAACATTTTAATTTTGAAGAATATGATCATATTTTTCTTTGAGTTAATTTAAAAGATGGACTAGTTGAGGAAATGACAGATGTGCATAACTGAAATTTTACCACACAGCAAAATTAATAATTGTTTATGAAATAATTATCTTTTCTCAGAGACTAACCATCCTAGTTTGATATATTTCCAGTAAAGCAAAAAAAAAAATGTATAAAAATAGTGATTCTATCCTGAGGATGTGTCTGCTCACATTTTTCCTTTGTGTACATGATTTACTTCAATGTAAATAATGTCTAAGTTCATATTTTTCTCAGGGTGTTTATAGCACAAACGTTTGGTTGTTTATTGTGTCATTATCTTCAGACTGTGTGACATGTAAAGCCTGTACAGATGACTCTAGGAGAAGTGGCAGCACAGACTATATATAGTGCTGATGTTCAGCGTTCTCAATATCACATAATAACTGGTTTCTCTCGAGATCCACATGCTGAGATGGAGCCATTGGTAGAACAAATGGTGGTCAGTTGCACAGAAGACACAGCTGATGGCTGTAACTATGGAGAAGAGCCTCAGGCAAACTCAGCAGTTTTCTCAGGTTGTCACATCAAATGTGCTCCCAGGATGCCTGGTTCCCTCACTAGCCTAACATTTCAATTTAGTGGCCTGCTGCCCTTCGTAACTCTGGAGCATTACTATCTTTCCCTTCAGAAATGAGATGTGTGCAATCATAAGTCACACAGAAAGGGACTCAGACACATATCACTGAGACCATCAACTGTCCACTGCAACAAAGATCTTCAGAAGAACCCACTCATGACACCATTAGAAGGACACACCCATGGCCATTCATATCTCAAGAAAAACACAGGCTAGTTTAAGTAATACATAATATATCCTTAAGTTAATATGCAGTGTTAAGTGACTCTTGGGTATTAAGTTTACTGAGTCACTAGGTGTGCTAAAATCTCAGTACATTTCTTCCATAGTTATTTATTTAATAAAAATACTTACAGGGGTTCATTAAATACCCATTGTACAGATTAGAGGAAGAACAATGAGATAACACATACAAACACAATGACATTGATGCTCCTCTCAGAGATTCCTAATTGTCATTATAAGGAAATGTATTCCTCAGTATATTGAAACACTATTATGTGAAATAGTCTTGGGAAAAATCAGAATTATTGTAGGTTTTGGGGGTTTGTTTTGTTTTGTTTTGTTTTGGTTTGGTTTTTTGTTTTTGTTTTTTGAGACAGGGTTTCTCTGTGTAGCCCTGGCTGTCCTGGAACTCACTCTGGAGACCAGGCTGGGCTCGGACTCAGAAATCCACCTGTCTCTGCCTCCCAAGTTCTGGGATAAAAGGTGTGCACCACCACCACTCGGCTATTGTAGGGGTTTTATTGTTTGTTTGGTTTTGTATAGAGGAAGTTTTACAGATTTTAGTGCTACCATAAGACTAAACATTTTTCAGAAAACATCCAGGAATGTAGGCTATGTCAATGCAAGTGTATCTGCTATTTTCTAATTAAAAGCAGCTCCCTTTCAATGTGTGTAAAATTGTCTGTTGGACCTATGGTGCTGGAGTTTGTCAAAGCATTTTATATTTCATATTTTTTGTCAAGAGATGGATGAATGGCAAGCCTTGTTTGGGGCAGTAATTGTTTTCTTATGGAAAACAAGCTTAATGAATTGAAAATACCATATATTAAAAAGCTGCTCTCTAGCACAGGTGGAAGTGGCTTCCTGCTAAGATACTTGGAGTGAATTCTCATAAGCTGCTATACTTAGAGGCTCTGAATCTCCTATGGAGGATACTTGTACTGTCCTGGTGAGAACTGAGATATTTCCATCCTTCTTCACATGCCATGGGTGAAAGCACATACATGCTGCTTTTGCATAACAGTGGATATGGGTGGTCATGAGCAGGAGACTGGGCCAGTCTAACTCTTCCCTTACTGCTCTTTCATGAAGATCCATTTGTTACCTCTACACTCTGGACTTGGTGCTTCGAAATACACAACTGGAATAGATATAGATGGCATGAGAAAATATCAGCATTTTCCCATAATTTCTGTAGCCTGATAAGGAGACTCAGAGCTTATAAGGAGGCAAGTGGTGACTGACATGGTAGCAGAGCCATTGACTCTCTGCTGCTCCCAGGAAGCTCAGATGTGCTTCCTTTTTGAAGAACAGAGAATCAGGAGCTCAGAATAAGACCTTTTGGTTCTAGAGGAATACAATGAATCATGCATTACTAGGCACCTATGTAGAGATGTTGTTCTGGCCTCAACTGGTCTCTCATTCTGACTTTCATTCTGATCATTCTTTATTCAATATGTATTCCAGTGGCAGCTTCTGCTCTGTTGCATAGTATGTATTGAAAATGTACTGAACAGTCATGTTAAGAACACAGCTGAGAACTTAAGGATTTATTCCCGTGAATTAGAACTCCATTGCACATGGCAGGACACTGAGGTTGTCAGGATAGGTAATGCCTTCAGTTTCATGGGAGAACATGGCTTTCTCAACACACCTATTGCAAGACACCAGAAAGGATAGTCCTGTTGAATGGTTAATGTGAAGACAGAGTGAAGACTGTTGCAGGCAGGAGGAGCCCAATGGGAAAATGCCTGGAGGCCAGGGTTGGTAGAGAATAGACTATACTTGGGAGGGTAAACAAGTCTTAGCACAGGATCTCAGGATAAGCCAGATCCTTCTGGGCCCTAATGACCACCCATTCTAAAGATAGTCCTCAGGCAGGTAGCAAAGATTCTACTTTGGAAAATTCACTGTAAATGTATAATAATACTGTACAAGTCACATGATCTTGAACATTCTTAAATGTAAAAGGGCCAGATTCACCTACGTCAGTGGAATAAATATGAAGTGAAATGTATCCTGAAGCAATCACAAGCACAGATGGGAGCATATTCAGAGGAAGTTCACACTTGAATTTAGAGCTCACACTAACCCTTGCAGTGAGGTGAAGCAGCCATGAACCTTCACCCTGAGTTCTGCTTACAACTGCAGATCTGTACTTAATATAGAAATGGGTTCTTAGGAGATGAAATGGCTTTCATTTTCTGAGATGAAATGATTTTGGTTTTTCAAAGGACAGGCACCAAAAGATTGACACATCAAGACAAAGGGAGGGGTCAAAATTCCCCTGCCAATGGGAGAGGGCTAGGGAGCACAGAACCAGGCAAAGGGAGGGATCAAAATTCTGCTGCCAATGGGAGAGGGCTGGGGAGCACAGAACCAGAGACAGAAGAGAATGCTTGTTCTCTTGTATCTTTGGGAACTTTGATGAGGAATGCAGATTTGTGACTCCTAGAACTGAGAGAGCATAGTCTACCTGGTGTATGTGCTTTGTTCCTCGGGCCTCAGAATCTCACTAAAGCCAAATATTCTTGGTGTGAGCATGAATAACAAAAAATGTTTTCATGCACATTTCCTTCTTTGTAAAACCAGAAAATGACTTTATTCCTAATGAGTGAGCTACTTAACTATTTGAGGCTACACCCTGGAAGTATACAGGCTATGGATATGTGACTCAGGTAGATAATGTTCCTTCTTACAACTGGAGGAAGTATACAGGACAAGAAAGGAACAGAAATGATCAGTGCTTGGGCTTGATCCCAGCCAAAAGTCAGAGGCGTGGCAGAAGCATTCGATGACTCAACATATTTTGTTTATGATCCATCACATCTAACTTGATACTTTTTAATTAAGTTCATTTGCAAATGACACATTCCATATTACTGAATGTCAGAATATGTGACTTTATTGTCAATTTAATAGATAAAGTATTTTCAGTCTTTAATTAGAACGTGGCAATTCATTTTTAGGAAGAATCATTGAGCCTTTACAGCTTTGTATTGTGCCTCTATGGCCACACTTTCTAGCCTTTCCAGTATCTCTGCTAATGCTAAATCAGTGGCCCCTGCCCCTCCTTGGCCCCCTTCTCCTTGTGAGGGCTGATATAAGCCACTGTCACACTTCACAAAAGTACTCACAGTTTATATAACCCTCTTGAGTCTGTTTTTAGGAAAATAATAGCGTAGCTGACAGAAATGAACTATCCACTGCTGCACAATTTACCATGGAGTGTTGCATGTCATTACCTCAGGAACACGCAGTATGGCAATCACTCTGAGCAGCGATAACGCATAATTGTATGCTAGTCATAAATTATAGGTGAATGGCAGCCTGAGCTAACGAGTGCCAAGCTGCGGAACAGGCGCTGTAGTGATTAGAAGAGATGAGGTTACAAATGCATTAATTACTGATATATTACAAAGCTTTTCAAATTTAAAATGGCAGATTGTGGAAGTAAACCCAAGACTGGGACACCTAGATCAACAAAGTATGTTCCCTAAGGAGGCTTTGTCATCCAGAAACTCAGAAGGGTTTGTGAAGTAAGAGGGGAGGGTAGAGAAAAGTGGCAGCCGAGATGCAAACAACCATCTGCAGAGACACTTTGTTCAAGAACATTTCTGCCAGATTTAATTTATTTTGAATCAATTTAGAAAGAACTTAGTTATATTTAATCTCATTTTTTTCCTTCTTTTGCAACGTAAATTCTATTTATGTTGTTCTCTGATGTGGAAAATGTCATTCTCCGTTGACTGGCCATAAGTACCTGTTCCACTAGAGGAGATTTCAAAAATATTTTTAAATGCCATAATTTTATCATTTTATTTCTTGTTTCATAGATCTGATATATTCAACTGGTATACTCAGGGTGCTGTGAAGTTTCTATTTATCCAGATACAGCTGAATTCTGAGGTAATTTATGAGTGGGAATTCAAACTAGTGAACACATAACTACCCTCTCCTCCCCAGTAGACATTTCATTTTATGACGTATTATATCGTCTTGCAGCTTATTGTTGCTTTTTGCTTCAAAATCAGAAACACAATACTGTGTCATTTTAACAGTGAGTTTTTAAAATGTTTTCTACAAAATCTCATAGTAGGACTCATTACAAGACGAATGACACTTGGAAACAAACAGAGCCAGGGACGCAGAGTGTTGGGAATGTGCAAAAGTTTCTCTAATGTAATAATAAAGTAGAAAGTGTTCATAGACAGATTTCAATCATTCTGAGTTCTCTGTCACCAGGCGACATTTCCTACCTGCTTCTCATGAACTGATTTTCTATGATATATTAGGATCGCTATAGTAATCATTTCTACAGAACAACATGATATATCTCAGCGCCTCAGTGACAATGGCTTGCCTGCGAAGCAAAGACTTCCTGTGTTTGTAACTAGCTTTAAATCTTCAAAAGTTACCACCTCTGTATGACCTGGCTGAAAAGACCTTCCATTGCTCATGTTTTTATCAAAAAAAAATTTGGAAACTTTCATTCAATGTTTTCTTACTCATAAAACGCATAAGAAGGCTACCATAGATTAATTGACCTTTAAATAAATTAGCAAATTGATTTTTTTTTCTGTTTTGAGATTTTGTGTGCCATTCTTCACCACAAAGATAATTTCTCCCTACGTTCTTCTCTGTGAATGTGGCTTTTACCAGTCCCTTGAGGGTGAAAACTAAGCTTCAGTACCTGTGTGCTTTTCCAGATGAACACAGTATCTTTAGTATCAAGTGTCTATTAATTACTTATGAAACATAGCACAGTTAACACTTAACGCACATGGGGTTACCTAAAGCTAACGTCTTATGAGGCCAGAGTCGGTTCCCTAGCTGTGTCCTCCGTCTCACAGACTGATGCTCTTAAACTCTTCCTATACAGTCACCATGGACGGAGAGTCTTACCTTCTCTAACGAGCAGGAGTATGTAAATATTTGCATCACCTTAGTAACATACAACTGATATCTTATGCTAAGATATTTATAATGGATCAATTGTAATTCATGTATTGGTGATAATACATTCACAATAAGTATTATACTATTGGAATATGTTCTACCAAGCAGCTTGTGAATAGAAGCATGGTACAAAGATCTTCACGTTGGCTCACTCAGTGTTCTCAACTATCTTACGGTATGAGGAGTTGAATATATCCAGTATCTAGTTTTCACCATATACAGAGGAAAACAAAGAAAATTGTGTGATTGAAAAATTCTGTGAAGCCACCATATATGCTATGATTTGTCCCAGAGTGTGTGCTGTTGTCCTGACACTGCACCAGCAGTAAGTGATGGATGACATTACTTAAACCTAGTACCTCATAATCCAAAATGATGTTTTCATTTGTGTCACTATCTCCTTAGATATAAAAAGAAAGATTTTAAAAAAGAAATCCAAATGCTGGTCCTTAAGAGGACCCAATTCCTGGAATGTGGGAATAGTATCTTATCTCGACAAAGATTCCTTGGAGATATATGTATTTAGTTTAACAGTTTGAGATACTGGGGTCATCTTGCAGTGTCTGGTGGACCCAGTAAAACAATGGCAGCTCTTTATGGAGCAGGTTGTCTTTTTGTACCAAAATGAGACTGAGGAAAAGCAAAGAAAGACTAGAGATTTGACAGCATGGAAAGAATATTCCAGGGAGGCAAGAAATGTGTAGAGATACCAGGTCAAGGAACAATTGCAGCAGAGTGGAGAGTAGCCTGGATAGAGTGGGCGGGGAGCAGCTTTCTGGATTCAGTTCATTTTATATATGTGAATTATATAGTTTAAGACAGCGCCTTATTCATGATCTTGCCTAGGGCTTCACTGATAGGAGGACAAAGGAGTGAATTCACTTTACAGCACGTTTCTTTCCCTGCCATGCTCCCCTTGACTTCTATCTCTGTCTTCATTTCTCCCTTTTGCTCTCTCTTCCACTATAGTAGGTGATTCTAAACTTTATATTTTTCTTTGGTTCATTTATTGCCTACATTTTACTATAGGAATTTAGCCTTGCCCAGAGGTAATGGAGGCAAAAGTGCTCTTTCTCCTCACCTATGTGTTTTCTCTCCTCCCCACAGATGCTCACATCTCTGTACAGCCATCCCTTCTGAGGAGCACCTGAGCCAGGTTCTTCCAGAATATCTATAGCATTGATTTCCACATAGTGACTTTTCTCTCAATAATTACCCATTATCTGTTTGGCTATTCAAAATAATTTTGAGATCTTCTATCTTAACAATATTTCAAACTAATTACGCTACACCTGATGCAAAACAAATATTCTTATGTGAATAAGTAAAATGAATAACATGACAATTATGTTTACTTACTTTGATGATTATAAACACGTTGGTATAGGTTCTGAACTACATTGTTAAATTTGTTTTATTTGTGTTTTAATAACAATTAAGTGTAACTACTCTAATAAATAGTAGTATTCAAAATAAAAATATTCTACATACTGATGAGGTTTAAGTTGTAAACATACAACACTAAGTAGTTATGAATACAGCACTGATGAAATTAATACTAAGATTTATAAAGTTAATAGTGGGATGTCTTGATCTGCTAGCAATATGTAATAATTATTTAAGGGCAAGATATTTCTGAATCTTATATAATTATTTTTTTTTAGAAAAGAAAATAGCCTGTTTAATATGCAATGATGGAAAAATCCTTTTAGAGTCATTCTACATCTGATTTCATTAGAGAGCAGCATCTCTATAAATTCTGAAAGTGTGACAGGCTAGTACTGTTACTCACACAGTGGAGAATACACCACCTTCTTTGTTGTTCTGGATGTTCAGGGTTGCGAGTACAATAGAGACCTCCTGCTTACGGAGTTCCAACAGGATGCTCGGCATGAGGAGAGACCCTAGTTCCTTTCTCCACTGTCCATTAGTCCCTAAGGGGCTGTTTTCTAAGAAATTTATATTGAATCATATATGACACAAAATTTATAAAGTTTAGTTAAAAGGTATTTTATACTTTTTCTAGAGGAGCATGCAGTCACCATAATTTAAGAAGTAGGAAACCAGTGGAACTTTATTTAGAAGGCACATGGAAGTCAAGGAAGTTCCTGTCCAGTCAAGCCCAGCACCTCCAAAAAATATACTGCCTTTGCTTAAGTCATGGAGAGTTTATCTCACATTATGAGGGTATGTCCAGGGACTTTAATAATCTAGAAAACCGAGGAGTACAGGAATCCTACTGATGAAGGCAGAGTAGAGATGGAACTGGGGCTGTCTACTGACATGGTAGACCCACGGGCTATCCTTCTCACCCACTCCTGAAATAAAACTGTGGGAATCATCACAGCTCTGAAAGTGTGGTCTGGGCATGTGCAGACACTTCTAAGTGTAGAGGAAATACCCTGGCTACACCCATGACCTCTGCACTGTAGCCCATGCCTGTGTACTCTAGTGTGTAAGCTGTCAGACACGTTCCTACTACTTTAGTTTCTTCTCTAGCAAAACCAAGGTTTTAGGTGGAGTAATTTTTTATTAGATATTTTCTTTATTTACATTTCAAATGTTCTCCCCTTTCCTCTTTCCCCTCTAAAATACCCTCTATTCCTTCCCTTCTCCTCCATGCTCACAAACCCACCTTCTCCTGCTTTCTGGCCCTGGCATTCCCCTACACTGGGGCATAAAGCCTTCATAAGACCAAAGGCCTCTCCTCGCATTGATGACTGGCTAGCCCATCCTCTGCTGCATATGCAGCTGTAGCCATTAGTCCCACCATGTGTACTCTTTGGTTGGTGATTTAGTCCCTGGAAGCTCTGTGGGTACTAGTTAGTTCATACTGTTGTTCCTCCTATGGGGCTGTAAACCCCTTCAGCTCCTTGGATCCTTTCTCTAGTTACTCCATTGGGGACCCTGTACTCAGTCCAATGGATGGCTGTGAGTCTCTACTTCTGTATTCATCTACAGAGGTGGATTTGTCAGGCACTGGCAGAGCCACTCAGGAGACAGCTATATCAGGCTCCTGTCAGCAAGCACTTTTTGGCATCTACAATATTGTCTGGGTTTGCTAACTGTATATGGGTTGGATTCCCAGGTGGGGCAGTCTCTGGATTGTCATTCCTTCAGTCTCTGCTCCACACTTTGTCTCTGTAACTCCTTCCATGGGTATTTTGTTCCCCTTCTAAGAAGGATTGAAGTATCCACACTTTGTTCTTCCTTCTTCTTGAGTTTCTTGTGGTTTGTGGATTGTATCTTGGGTATTCTGAGCTTCTGGGCTAGTGTCCACTTATCAGAGAGTGCATACCATGTGTGTTCTTTTGTGATTGGGTTACTTCACTCAGGATGATATCCTCCAGATCCATCTATTTGCCTAAGAATTTCACAAATTCAATGTTTTTTAATAGGTGAGTAGCACTCCATTGTGTAAATATACCACAATTTCTGTATCCATTCCTCTATTGAGGGACATCTGAGTTCTATCCAGCTTCTGGCTATTATAAATTAGGCTTCTATGAACATAGTAGTGCATGTGTCCTCATTACATGTTGGGATATCTTCTGGGTATATGCCCAGGAGTGGTATAGCTGGGTTCTCAGGTAGTACTATGTCCAATTTTCTGAGGAATCACCAAACCCAAACGTATTTTCAGAGTGGTTGTACCAGCTTGCAATAATACCAGGAATGAAGGAGTGTTCCACTTTCTCTAGGTGGAGTAATCTTAAAGATAACATGCTGTTAGATTCTTTGAAAATACACACACACACACACACACACACACACACACACACACACATGAATGTCACTTGTTTGGGATAAGTAATGACATTGAATCATTCATTTGTTCTTTAGAAAAGAAAATTCTAAATTCTGGGAACAGAACTGTTGATCTCAATATCAGCACCAGACACAGTGCTGTGCGCCCTCAACCCACTCCTACCTTCAGCCACAGAACTGGACTCTACTAATGGTTCCTCATGAGATGAGAACAGATGTCAGGGAAGACACATGCTGGGCCATAAAATGTGATAAAACTCCAAATCTCCCAGAAGAGAAGTTGATGTTTTCATGCAAACACTTTTTATTTCACTGTTTTTGTTCACTTCAAGAACTCACATGATCTCAGTATAAATTCAAAACGGTCACAAGTTGGCAAACTGTTGGTGTGCACAGGAGCCCAGAGAGGAGATATATGTAGGGGAGAGGACATCCTTCACCTTGCTCTGAAATCTCAACTTACTGGAGGATTTCCTGTGATTATGTGAAATCTACATACAGGGTCTCATTGGTCCTTATTGTTAATACCTGGTAAGTAAATTAGGATGAACGAAATTGGTATGCTCCTGGAAGAGCTGGCAGAAGTGTGTGCATGTGTGTGTGTGTTAATATGTATATATGTATGTATGATTGTATACCTGTGTGTTTATTAATATGTTTGTATGTATGTATATCTGTATGTATGTAATTATGGATATATATGAGTGTGTGTGTTTATGTTCCTTATGTTATCTCAAGTACAGATAACTTCTTTAAAATGTTCTTTGCAAACAAACACACTCTCTCCATGATTTCCCATAAAATGTTTTTGTTTTCAGGTCTGTGTCTTTCATGGTTTCTGTTTTGTGCTGTGTTTGATTGAGAGAGTTTTTTTCTTTCAAATGCTTTAACGTCATTGCCTCTGAGATCAACAGATCTATTTTGAGTGAAAAGTCATTAGAGTCAAAGGAAACCTTCACTATATTTTTCTAATAGATTTAAATGAAAAGCTCACACAAGTTACTTAAAAGTTGAAAGCCAACGTTTACTCAGTTTTCTGACTGGTAAACTACCTCTATAATGTATTTAAGGTGTTAAAAATCCAGTTAACTGGAAATTTTATTATTATAGATGCCTAGGTCAGTGAGCTATAAAGGCTAAAACTATAATGTTCCAGGTTTTCCTAAATTTAAATGTCTCTTGGATGATGAAGGCACATTCTGCTATCCTTGAGATAAATTCACTGCCTGAGGGGAATCTGGTCACTTTCAGATAGTCCAAGAGTGGGAATCATACAGACTTTGTAGCTGACCTCTTTAAAAACTCCCCAAAGGAGCTGAACCTAAACAACCTTCACTTTTAGTTTTCTTTGTTTCATGTAATGGATAGATAAAATAATTTTCTAAAACACACCCCACACCCACCAGCACCACACCACAGAGCATGTATCTGGTTGCATAATTTTCCTGTCCTATTAAAAACATTAAAGAAAATTTTCTTCATAAAAATTGTAGTGGAGAAATATTATAGAAAATAAATACAAGGCAAAGGAATAAAAACAATTCTTAGCACCGGAACAAAACAGAAAGAGAATAAGTGGGCATGCTATCTCAGATCACCCTGTCTGTCTATCTTTGCCTGAAAACAAGTCTTTGAAGCTGTTGCTGTTTGGAGAAGGCAGGACAAGCTTGGGTGGTGGTACTGATAGGACAGTTCTGGAAAAACTCAGAACTAATTTGATTGACACTTAGTAACTTAAAAATACCCTCAGCTTCAGAAATCAGGGCAGCTTCTTCATGATGATAGAGAAAGGTCTCCCGTATAAGTGAAACTGTATGAGATACAGAGACCAGTGCTTAAGTACCAGAAACATTTTGTGTTGTTCTCTTTAAACAAACAAGGATAAACTGTTAAGTTAAAATGATGCAGATATATCTTTACCATTAGGAACTTTTTTTTCCTTTTTCCTAAGCTTTAATTCTTTTCACCTATTTGTATAATTGTTTGGCTATGAGTTCCTGAAAACATCTCCCCATTTTCTACCTTGGATTCTGTGATACACTGTAAGGAAAGTGGAGACAATACAAAATGTCAGTTCTGAGTGTGTGACTAATGCCCATCAACTTATCCCATTTAGGAAGAGGCAAAAACAGGTGTGGCAAGCATAACTCCCAAGAAGCCAAGATTAGTACTTGGAAGGCTTTTATCAATCTTTGACTTTTAAGTAATACATGTGGATTGCTTTGATAAAAAAAATTTCTATCAAAAAAAAAAAAAAA
>NW_022196898.1:104330911-104335546 GCF_008632895.1 Mastomys coucha | reverse complement strand
AAAAAAAAAAAAACAACAGAAGTTCAGATATAAGCGATATCTGATAGGATCTGTGACCATGTTCACCATGGGAGCTGCATTGTTTTACAGAAGACTGTGTTTTTCAAAGATGATTGTAAATGTTCCACATGTTAAAATTTCCTGTAAGTTATAATGAGGAAAATATTATCTAACTGCCAACTAAAGCATGTTGTATCTATGTGAGTTCATTTAGCTCCCAAAAGAGCAAGTTAAAGATTGTGCAGTGTGTTTGACAGATAGCCACCTCCTCACCCCAAGGATGGAACATGTGGAAAGTCAGGATAACAATGCACCTGGCCTCCAGGCCTTATACTGTGGTCTCTAGCCACACAGTTTACAAAATGAGGTCCAATTCCCTTTTCTCACAGGGTGATAAAGCTCAACATCCATTATCCAAATAACTAACTTTAGGCTCAATTTTAACATGCTGTGATCCAGTTTCTCCACTGGATACTTAATCCCATCCATACTAGTCATCCATCCTGAGCTCTGAACCTTTGCCCTTGCCCAGTACTCCTATGCCACTCCTCATTCTGAAATGTCCTTCCTGTCCTTCACTTGGCTTTCTCTTCCCCCATCTTGAAATTTTAGTCATCTATTCCAAAAGAGATCCTCCCAACTCTCAGATCAGGCTTTAGTCAGCAAAAGAAATTAAATTCAATGTTGTCCCCCAAGCATTTCTGTGTATAAATATGTCGTGTTCTATGGCATAATAACTTAGAATATAGCAGAAAGTACAAAGACAACAGGAAAGCTGTCAGTCTAGACAACCATAAGTTTCATGATAAATAGAAGCTTCTCACAATTTGAGAATGTATAGAGAGGATATTACATAAGATGCTTCCCCAGGAAAGTTTCATGGTTCATTATGCAATGAAAGTAGAACATGCATAGCCCTGTGAAGGATAGAAAGGAGTCTTAGGCAAGACCACCAGAAATCAGAGGGCTCCCACAGAGGAATACTAGCTGCATTTGCTACTATGTGGGGTGAAGATGGACTTTGAGAACAGAGATATTGTGCACAGAGCTGGGCATCTGAAGAATTATCTTGAGGGTTAACCCTCAAGATAACAGTGCATTACAATGGAGCAAGTGATGACAAAATTGAAAAGACCCTAGAAAAAGTATGTTGAACAGCACCATTTTAGACACAGTAGAGAGCATCAGAGGAGGATTGTAGTGGACCTGATCACTGAGTGAGAGACTTGCTTAGATTTGTAAAAAGCCTGTTGTAGATGGAGAAGTCATCATGACTCTAGTGCCTGAAGGACACAACATGCAGTTAAGGGCATGGTTGGTGTTCAGTGGCGCCTGTCTCAGCAGGAGTGTGCTCATCTGCTGAGATGTGGAATGTAGAGACAGCTTTGTGGAGCACAGAGAGAAAGATGAGGCACACTCACTGTTTAATGCTTGGTATAAACCTGGAACAGAACTATTCTGCCTTCAGTTGGATTAACAACTCACATATATGAGCCTTCTCTATACTGGAGGTGAGCAATAATATTAAGTGTATTTCTTCATGATAAAGATTCTATAATGTGGGTGGTCATCTATATGCAGGTGAGGTCAGGCACAAGATAAGGTGAGAGCCTGTGATTGGGCAGTGGAAAAAGAAGACAGGCTGAGAATTTTAGAGATGCAGACAGAGAGTATAGAGGGAGAGAAAAAGAAGGGAAGGAGAGTAGAAGATGAGATAGAACCTATAGGAGAGGAAGAGGAGCCAGAACCATACAGTCCTGGGAGCCATAAGTATTGTGATTTCTTAGATCATTAAACAATAAGTGGGGTACGTTTGCCCCATCTAGGTGTGTAGCTTGTGTTTATATCAATTGAATTTTGAGTTCATTATGTGGGCGTTTTGTGGGTTGAGAGTTTACTAATATAAATCTGATTGATAAATTACAAGCCTCTAGAGTTTTGATTTTACAGGGGCTGGGAATGTGGGCAGAATCCACAGCAATAGAACAGTGAGATGGACAATTGCTGAATGGGGCTAGCCATGGAGGCAGTGAGACTGCCAGGGCCAGAGAATAGCCAGCACTAGCATAGAATGGTATCTTTTTAATATTTCCTGCTACACTATAAGATAGTGATTTGAGACATTGTTACCATCTGGTTCTTTCAATCACAAAGTGAAATCTTTTTACCTTAAATCTTTATTAATTAATTAATCTTTTTACATTAATCTTTATACATTGAAAATGTAAAAGAATTTCAGGATAATAAATCAAAATTCAATACTGTACAAAAACGTGAATTTTCAAAGTGAAACCTGTTTCTTCAAGTACATCTCCACTCAAAACTGGTATATTGTCCAACCTTGAACCTATGATGTCAATACTGAATGTAAACACTTCTTTGAATTTTTCTTATCAGCAACTTCCATCAAGCTACATGCCACTCTCCTGCATTCCATATCTCCTCGATCAAGGAACCAAGGCTCCTTTACTCTGATATGAGGTGTGGACAAGGGCAGGGTGCCTGTAAAGATTCGGTATAACTAGCCTAGAATTCTGACTGATCACTTCAGTTGAGCACTCTTCATGCCTGAAATCACACTGCTATTGATCTTCAAATATCTAACATATTTTCCCTTTGTCTTCCCTGCTTTGTAAAAATAGCTATGACATCGTTTACTTCCTTCTAACGATTTCTAACGATTCTTCCATCAAGGATGAGTATTTATCCGAGTTTCATAAATGTTGACTGATTAGCATGGAACAGGCTGCACAATGTTTGGATACAGAAAATCTCCAACTGGTTTCGCACACTCCAACAGAGGGACGGACGGCCGGAACAAGATGGAATTAGCTGACTGAACTTTGTTCAGTTAGAAAATGCCTGTTGCTGAGATTAATTTAAGAAGATAGCAGCTATTATAAACAAAGAAAAAATTACAAAAGTGTATTTCAATGGGGGAAACCCTAAAGGGATTAACATCCACACACAAGAAAATATTAGTACAGATGGGAAAATGAAATGTTCTGTCTTGCTTGCGGACAACTGGCTTGCCCACTGCCTTTGGTTCCTGGGGATGTGCACACAGTTCTCATGATTTCTGAGAACAAAACAAACCCATGCACATGCTACATGCCTTTGATAAATCTGACAGAACTGTTCAGTCATTCAAGAAACATGGGACACTATCAGTTGATGAGAATTAAAAACATTTTGCAGTAAAAATCATTTTTTTTCTGCTCTTAGGAAGTATCTGCAAAGTTCAAGCAAAGATGAGTTCAAAATTAGAATTATTTCAAAACAATAAGTCAAATGAAATTTCTCTATTTTACATTGATGAAGATACAGATATTTTGACAAACATAGTCTGAAAAAAAAGTAGCATTCCACAGAGAAAAAAGTATTCAGATTAAAATCTCAGTAGAGACTTGCAGAAGTCTGTGATGACAGGGTTAGTCCCTTTGGATCATGGGTAAAGGGGGCACCTCCTTCATTAGCAAGCATTGCATAGTTCACTGCCTCAAAGAATCTTTGAGGTTGGAAGTTCAGACAAGTTTTATACCCAGCAAACAAAATCAACTGCAGTTCTACCATCCCTAGCTGCCCTTGCAGAAGTTTAGTTTGCCTTGTGAATACATAGTGCTTCTGAGACAAAGACCTGGAGTGAAGTTTCACAATGAGAAGTGAACAAAGGGGAATGTGTGTAGTATAGGGAACATCCCCACCTGTGCAGGAATCATAGCTCAGCAGTGGCACTTACACGGTACACAGGTGCAGTGTGTCAGGAACATCCCCACAGCTGCAGGAAGGGGCTCAGCAGTGGCACTTACACAGTACACAGATGCAGTGTGCAGTGTCAGGAACATCCCTACCTGTGCAGGAGGCATAGCTCAGCAGTGGCACTTACCCAGTACAGAGGTACCATGTGCAGTGTCAGGAACATCCCCACAGCTGCAGGAAGTGGCTCAGCAGTGGCACTTACACAGTATACAGGTGCAGTGTGCAGTGTCAGGGACATCCCCATAGCTGTAGGAAGCATAGCTCAGCAATGTCACATAGTGCACAGATGCAGTGTGCAGTGTTAGGAGCATCCCCACAGCTGCAAGAAGGGGCTCAGCAGCAGCACTTACAGAGTTCACAGGTGCACTAGACATACACAGTGTATGGTAATGTGCAGGAGTGCATTGTAATCTCCCCATATTTCATGATAATCAATTAACTTTTCCTGACTGTAACTTCCACTATTCATAACTCCCCCTAAAAAACTTCCCTCTCTGTTATGTATTCTAGCTGAAAATAGTCAACTACTCTTCAAATAATTGTCACTTAAGTAAAGCGTTCATGAAATTATTCCATGAGTGATTGAATATGCCTCTTTCAATATGGTGTGCTCTTCTGAGGTACAGATACAGGAAAGACTTTGGGGTGGGGTCAATTATTGCAGCTACCACCTGTGGCTTATATTTTTCCTCCCTCCCTCCTTCCATTCTCTTTCCTCTAAAATTCTGAGTCATGCTTCTGACCCACAAGTGGGTCTCCATAGAATGTCCCAACTCCCCAGAATTTTTCTGCATAGAAGAATCATCAGCCATACTCACTCACAGGCACATGTATACAGTCTTGTGAAGTCAATGCTCATGCACAGAGAGAGAGAGA
>NW_022196898.1:104317113-104330479 GCF_008632895.1 Mastomys coucha | reverse complement strand
AAAAAAAAAAAAAAAAAAAAAAAAAAAAAAAAAAAAAAAAAAAAAAAAAAAAAAAAAAGCTCAACGTGAACACGGCATTCAATGAATATCCCATGATCCTTTAAGGAAATTTTCTGAACACTGATGTTTCTGAGCATTGATATTTTTCCTAATAATAACACAGATAAATCAGTCTTAACTATGCTTTTGTTTATATAAGTATAAACATGCTAAATGATAACAATAATCACATCAAATTAAAAGGAACATTGTAGAGTAGCCTCAGCATTACTATAAGCTTGTAGCATAGAGTGGTTCCATTGCCCTGAACTCCCATTAGGTGAGTGGCATCGGCAGAACTTGGACTCAGGCTGTCTTTCTACTGGATGTAGACTCTCAGTACTGTAATATTACTGTGAGGAGATCTTGGGCATCTTCAAATCATAAGGATAATATTCTCTTCACAAGAGAAAGTATAACCCTACCTACACATCAGCATGAGTCCTAATTGTTTGGGAAGAACTGGCTTTGTGAAATGCTCAGAACACTAAAAAACACAAAGTGTGCTGAGTTTTCCTTGAACTGTCTCCATTCATTTTATTTCTTGAAAACATTTCCTATGAGTCTATGAAATTTAAAAAAAAAAAAGCTCAAATCACTGTGGCAAGCATTTTATGTGGGAAAGTGCCTTAATCTTCACAGGGTTATTATATAAGAAAACTGGGGGCTATGGAGGGAGGTTAAGTAACTTGCCCAAGTTAACCCAAAGAGATATTGCCTTAATTAGAATTTAAATGTGGGAAGGCTGATCCTGGCTTCCATGTGACTGTTGTATTTCCCAGAGTTTTCATAAGGATGCAGAAGGTTGTTCATTTGTGATATTGTTGAAGGAATAGCTTGGAAAAGGTACAGATGTATACAGTAAATCACCTATATATTCATTTTTTTTAAAATGATTCTTATTTTCTATGTATGAATGCCCTGCCTTTGTGTATATTTGTATGTCACTTATGTGCTTAGAATCTGTGGAGGCCAGACAGCTGAGTTGAATCCCAGAACTGGAGTTATAGATGGCTTTGCAGTGTCATGGAGGTGCTAGGAATTGATCATGGGTCCCATGCATGATTAGCAAGTACTTTTAATTGCTGAGTAATATACACTGTTTCATCAAATAATTTAGATATAGAGGTCATGGTGCAATATACACAGTTCAGTACAAGAAAGACCATCTTGAATCTGTTAAGAATTTCTTTATTTTACACCTGTGGCTCCAGAGTTCTAGGAATGATGGCATTTATAGATTGCTTAATCACTCTCTAATTGGTAGACAACTGGTATTGTTTTAACATATTTGTCAGTATGATATACTCAATAAAATACATTTTGTCAACCACCAGAGCTTCTCATGTTTAAACAGGGGTAATTTTCTTCATAGGAAGGAAATTAGAATGGGAAATAGTTGAAACACATTAGCTAAAACAGAATAGAACCATTCTGTGAAAGGTAAGGTGGGAAAATCTGCAGGACTTGGGAATCCTGAAACACTCATATATTTTTATTCTTTTACCTCAATCTTATCTGGAAAAGCAAAGCTAATTAAATTTGGGTTCAGTGTGTGAGAGTTCTGTATGTGGAAAGGTAATTGTTTTTTATCATTTCATAAAATATAGCTCAGCTACAAAAACATTTAATCCTCTAAATCCAGGATATTTATCACTGGCTTAAAGTTGGGCTCCAGGCTTTCCCCACAGCTGGCCATTAATCTCACAGATATGCCCCACACAATAGTGCATTATGGGATTTTAAAAGAAGCATTTGTCTTGGCTGAGTGAATGCCTAAGCTTCATTTTCTACTTCTTCAGATGTTACACCTCACTATGAGGACATGTCCTTAATCATGTCTGGTTTGCTCTGCAGATGAGTCTTCTCTCTGCAGTCCCTTCCAGTCCTGTTTTTGCTGGTTCCCTTCCTATGTCTCCTGGTTTCCACTTTTATTTTTTTGCTTTCATTTTTATGTTCCCTTCCATGAACATATGACACAAAGGGTTTTCAAATTCTAGACACATGAGGCTTCCAGATAGTGAGGAGTGTGGTGGAAATGGCCTGCAAAGAAGGGTGCTTCAAAATGTCCCACCCTTCCATTTCCCAAGTGACCTATAGCATGAAACAGAACCCCCAATGCTCTGATGCTCCATAGGTGCTCCACTAGAGTCTAAGATTCTAAAGGTCCACTCTCGCCACGGCCTTTAAAGTATTGCTCTCTCATGTTACAATTCTGTTGCAGATAACTCAGGATCCTTTAGCAGCTGCAAAGTTCTGAGGATCAGGAAGAGAATGTAGGACCCACAGCAGAAGGAATGAGGGGGCAGTACAATAGTTTGTAAGAGGGAAATCCACAATATCTGTTTTATTACTCAAAAAGCAGAAATATTTCATGAAGCTTTAGAGCAATAAAACAGAAATGTGAGTGCTTGGGAAGTCAAGAAGTTTCCAGAAAGAGGCATTGTCATTTTAGTAAAGATGCCTTAATAGCCTTGAAAGCTCAAAGAGTTAAGGTCCAATCCTTCCCCAGACCTGTTCATTCAATATGTGCTTTAGCCTTAGCCAATTAAACTCAGATAAAAGAGACAAGATGTAGGGAGGTACTGAAGGAGCTGCTTGAGAGTCTCAACAAAGAGAGAGAGAGAGAGAGAGAGAGAGAGAGAGAGAGAGAGAGAGAGAGAGAGAGACAGAGACAGAGACACAGAGACAGAGACAGAGACAGAGACAGAGAGGGAATGTATCAGCAGAGACTATGAAAATACAAACCACTCCATGGGATATGGGATGAGTAGAGAAAGGGGGTTGAAGAGGAGACTGGATAATCCTAATCAGTGAGTACACCTACTGACCAAAGATGTCTGGGGTTGGGGGAGGTGCAGAAGGAGAACGGGTCACTGGCTTCCACACTCCTGTTACAGGAGAGATATGTCTAGAACATTCTGTGATCTTTTCGGATTGCACAGGGACAACATCCATTGAAGAAGACACCAGCTGAAGTAAGTTCCCCACAACACTTCAACTACTGAGTATCAGGAAAATATTTTGTGGCACAAAAGGGAAGAAAATCATATCCATCCTGGCCATAGGAAAATCTCAAATATTGGGATGAATTGGAGAAATTAGGAGATTTTTTTATAAAATCAGTTTTATCAAAGCCATTTATTTTCTGAGTCTCTTAGCCACTTTTCTGTGTAATTAACTCTGCGAGTTTGTTTATAACATAATCAGCTTTGCCACATGGAACTTGAAAGCATAGTTACTCATTCAAAAGGATGCATTTTGGGTATTTTAAAATCATTCAGAGATTTTTCTCCAACTCTAAGCTACTAATGAGAAAAGACTCATTTCTTGTTCACTACAGCCACTCAGTTCCAGACCATGGATGAGCACAAACAAAAGACCAACGTGAAAGCTGTAACAGCAGAGGAAGTTTGTGGTCAACCCATACATCAGATGCCTGCTGATCTCGGATTTGCCCTTTGGACAACCCTAATGTTCACCCCAAGTCACACAACACATAGAGGCCAGAAGCCACAACCTTTTCTGTAAAAGAGAGGTTAAAAGTAAGCAGGTATGACATGAAAGGAGAACAAGAGAGAAGAAAGGCTGGGGTCCCAGTAAGGAAAACATAACAAGGAAGAGAGTACAAGATTAAAGAAGATAAATGGCAAGGGCTGGTAGATACTGTTACTATAGGTACAGAGCTTGGCATGCAGCACACAGAAAATGTATCCATTATAAATCTCCAAGTGTCTAGAGAAAGCCAAAGGAACACAAATTGTACACAATTTATTGAACACAATAAAAATGGCAGAATACATACCCAAGGCTAGGGACATCAGAATCTCTGGAGGGGACTCCCACAACCAACACTTCAGGAAAGCAGGGCAATCCCTAACTACTTTCTAAACCTTTGCCCTTGTACCCACAGATAAATGTACAGATAAATCCTCACCCCTCATCAATGAATCTTCACTATGCAACAGATGGAGACCATCGCAAAGCTACAACTAATCAAAATGCCAATTGTGGATCCCAGTCCCAATAAATATAGCTACAGAACACTCCTTCACCTAAGAGTTAGGGATTCTTGTGGCAAAATGGGCAGAAGAGTCCAAAGACCAAAGGATTGGGTACTTTTCTGTTAGCTTGCAATTCCTAGTAATGTTAGAAGTTACACCCATGAAGTATTATCAACATGAGTGGCTGAACATGAGCTGAATGAGGACAAAAATTGACATGTCAAAGTAAACTGGAATAAGTAGTCTTTCTCTAGGGAACAGTATAACAATAGGTTATCCAATATCAAATGAAACACACATAGAGGGAATATTAGACTAAACAGGTTATATATGCATATTTAGATTATATGTAATCCAATATAATTAATGGATATATACATATATATCCATTTTGGATATATATAGTCTCAAAAGCAAAAATGTTCTGGGCAGCAGTGGTGCATGTCTTTAATCCCAGCACTTGGGAGGCAGAGGCAGGCAGATTTCTGAGTTCTAGGCCAGCCTGGTCTACAAAGTGAGTTCCAAGACAGCCAGGGCTACACAGAGAAACTCTGTCTCAAAAGACAAAAAAAAAGCTAAAATGTTATAAGAAATGTAAGAATATGGCTGTAAACATATAATGGAAACATGGAGTAGAGACTAAGCAAAGGCTACATATCTTCTTGTCAGATTGTGTCCAAGATATGAACTCACACCAGTCATTCCTACAATGAGTTCTACTTTTGAAGTTGTAAACTATTACCACACACATGAGGAACCAGGTCTAGTATGAACTGATTTGGGGCAGAGAATTGAATTACTGAATTCAGATGAGAAAGGAGACAAAATTGGCTGGCATAGCAGAAAAAGAAAACATGCCTTATAAGAGAGCTTTTAAGTCTCTAGAGCAATACCATAGCTCCCTGTGGTGACATTGAGCCCTGGCCCTCCAACCTGTTTCTTTATGAAAGCAGCTCTTACTGTATGATATGGACCTATCTGTCCAAGATCATGGACTCTACCCTGTTTCTATACACTCCAGAAGACTTCTAGAGGCAAACAAAGTTATTATAACTTTCTTCTCATTTCAAGTATCTAAACCATTCTGAGACACCTAAGGGTCAGGAAGAGAAAAATAATACATATATGTAGGGTAGAATCTGTAAGAAAAAGCAGTAGAAAGGAAGATCCAAGGCATCGAAATCCTGCTTCAATTTGTAGACATGTTTTCCTGAGCTGATCCTGGAAGAAGTTTACAGAGGTGGAAGAGTCCCCAAGTGCACATAAGCCACAACCCTTGCTTGCCAGCTTTCCACTCACAGATGTTCAACGAAAACAACATAAATTAGATCCGCGTTTTAAAAATGCTTCAGTAGCTGTTTGCAGAAGGAAGGAAGACAAGTGGCTATTTCGAAAGCTGATGTACAGGGTCAGAATACTCAACATATGATAAAAATTAATGAGCCGCTAAGATCCAGCTGCAGGTTCGATCAATCCAACAGCGGCATTTTGTTTCCTGAGTAGGACAAATGAGTAATGACATTCCATGGCTGGCACATTCGTGGCTACAAGTGTTATTAATGATTTTAATACATCTTTAAAAATGACCCAAGTCCATTAAAAATCCTTCCAGCGTGTTCTTTAAACTTCTGGAAATAAAGTTTACAGCTGAACATAAATCGCACCAGTAAATATATTACTGAGAACATTTAATTATATGTTTAGTTGATTGGTCAGTATATCCTCCATAATCCTTACGAGAAGCCCCTAATTCTCCTTTGTAAAACATCAAATTTTCTGATGGCACATTTGAGATTTCTCAAAAAAGGTCAGTTTTCTCATATTTATAATTTTATCTCAGAGACTGTTTTTCCAGGCTCTGGACAACATATAAATCCTCATGTATGTCTAAGTATCCTGGCTGTTTTCCCAGACCCTCTCTGATCTCTGATGTACCCTAAGGCCAATTACCTTAACTTGGACAATGTACAAGGTCTATCACTTGATGTATGCATGTTGTTTTAATTACTCTTAAAGGCTCTCCTGTCTACACAGCACAATGTTAGTGTTAACAATTGGAGTGCTATCAACATTTGCCTCTAGTGTGTCTACAACATTCATTTTCTGTCAGAGCCAGATGGCTGTGGCACAGCTTTAAAAGTTTTGCTAAGAAACAGCAAGTTGGCTATGCTGAAGTTGCTGGTTTTTACAGGAAAGCCAGAAACTACATAGAACTTCATGATCTCTGCTCTTGCTGCTACTCTAAGGGGAAAGGAAGCTACTTTTGCCAGGGTATTAATAACTTCAGACTCCACAGTTGAGAAAAGACGGACCTAGAAGGCCTATGTCCGCTACCCCACCAACACAAACCTAAATAAATAAATAAATAAAAAGAAAGAAAGGAAGGAAGGAAGGAAGGGAGAAAGGGAGAAAGGAAAGAAGGAAGGGAGGAAGGAAGGAAGGAAGGAAGAAAAGTAACAGCCTAGATAGAAAGCAATCAAAGAGAACTCTTAACATTGTGATAAGGATGCTCAAGTGTAGCTCTCCACAATTGGATATGGGTGGGGAAGGACTCAGTTTTGTTTTGTTGTTTTGTTTTGTTTTGTTTTGTTTTGTTTTTCCAACCTAAGGAAAACACTTTGCAGTCTGGGTCCTTTAGTTCTTTTTCGTACATTAGGCCATGAATTTGTATGGAATGGGTTCCAACAGCTCAGGCTCTTTTCCATTAGTTCTCACAAAGTGTGTTTCTCTGGGCAGCTCAGGCTGGTGCTTCAGCTGAACCCAGGCGCCCTTCTCTTTGGCTTCCTTTTTCTTCAGCTCTTTCTCCCTCACCCGCTTCAGGAAGCTGCCTCTGCTCTTTCCAGGCTTGATGTGCTCAATCTGCACATTGATCCTCTTGGCTAGAATCTTGCCCTTAACTTGCTTATTTACAATGATGCCCACGGCATGCTGGGTAACATTGTAGACTCTTCCTGTTTTGCCATGGTAACACTTGTGGGGCATTCCATTTTGAACAGTGCCTATTCCCTTAATGTCTACAATATCACCCATCTCGTAGATTATCATGTGTGTCGCCAAAGGAACAACTCCATGTTTCCGAAAAGGCTTAGAGAATATACCGAGTGCCTTCCTCTCATCTTTCCCTTTGTGTTGGTCATTTTGGTGAGCTACTGAGAAATGGCTGAATTTTTTCATGCTCCAGTGGGCAACACAAATTGGATTTGTTTTTTTGTGGGGAGAGGTTGTCACAAGCATTGGGGGTTGGATCTGGGAAAACTTAGAAGTAAGTGCTCAGAGTTCATGATGTGAAATTCCCAAATATTTAATAAAAATATTATGTAAAAAAAGAAAAGCTAAATTGCATCTGCCATAGGTACTGGAAAACGTCAAATTTGCAGAGAAAAAGATGTTATTGTTAAACAATGATCTACAAAGCTGCTGCCCTTGCTTCAAATTGTATGCAATAGTTTTATTCATAGAGTTTTGGTAGTAATTGTTACAACTCAAGTGGTATATCTGCACACACCCTTCCAGTGATACCTTTGTCTTTCCCATCTGCCTTTAAGGGCATCATAATATCGAATGCTCACATCCATTAGGCTATTCTTCAAAAATTGTTGGTCACAGACCGAAAATTCCTGCCAAAATGCATCTTTATAGTTTATTTACATAATTTTGAATGATATTGTGTTTCTTGTCATTTATCACTTCTATAATTGTAATTTAGTTAGTAATTTAGTTATATTTTAAAGTATGTCTTTTAGAAAAGCTCTGGTCTACCACGGTCACAGTTTGGTAAGATATACAATATGAGTTCTGTCTGGATATGCCACTAATACTTTTTATTTTCACCAGAAGATCTGGTTCCCACTAGGAAGGCTGACAGGAGGATCAAGGACAGTCTCAGCTAAGTAGAGCATCTTGTCTCATCTGTACAGACTCTGCCTGAACAACCCAAACAATGAAGGAAAAAATTAACGTTACAAATTCTTGATTCCTTTCCATGTTTTTCATGAGGAGCACGTTCTCATCACACCACCTCCATGTGACTACTTCTTAAATACAGTAATGGCACTCCCTCTCTTCTTGCCCAAGGCATCTACATAAGTCACAACCAGATGGTGTTCTCTGGCCCTCCTAGTTCAGTGCATTCTACTCAACAGTGTTCCCTAGAATCAGCATTGCTTATGTCTTTGTGTTTTCTGTCTTTAGAGCTGTTGCCATATGACAGAGACAGACAGCTGGATACCCTATGTATTACACTGTATGATTGATCCCACCCTCCTCCTTAAGGACCACAAACTCCATAAATCATATCTGAGCGACTGTACTGACCTGTAGAATTTGCTAACCTCCCCTCCCCCACTGCTCCCTTATGCTTCATTAGAGCTAACATAGTCACATATCTGGCTTCACCTCAGTGTTTGCCTCTGTTACCTTCTTTGGTTCTATTTCCTCTTGAGAGGAGCCTGAACACACATTAATTACTCTGTGTGAAACACTCTTTTCATGGTATGTTCTGGGGCTCCTTCCCTAACACCTTCTATATCTGGAGTGTCAGCATTCCCCGTTCATGTGATGGCCATAAAGCATTGTCAGACAGCAAAGGACCTGGGTTCTTCTTTTGAGTTTCTTTGTTCATTATTCACTCTCTCTGGTTTTATTACCTAAAACAGAATGAATTTAGCTGCAATGTGTATCTTCATTCATTTACTCCAGTAGATTAAAAATTATTTTTAGTAATAGACAAACATCAAACTTTATATTCTAAAATGTACCTATTATGGATGCTTACTGAATGACAAAAATAGGGGAGCTACTTCATTTATAGCATTATTCTACATTAAATACAAAAATAACTTATTTAGGTTTTATTTTGGAAGAAGAATATTGAAACCATAAGTTCAATAGTTAAATATTATACATGGGCACCTATTAGTTTTACTGCAGAAATTAAATTGCAGGTGATATTCACATATATGAAAACTAAATGTAAAATATGAGACTGTATAAACTGCTTCAAGATACAAAGATTGTCACTGTCAAAAATATCTTAAACATGTGAAGGATTTACTAATGTGTGATAGTCTTCAAAACGCCCCAAATAGTAAGTTGAGAGCAGAACATCCCTATATAAATGACATGGATCACATTTGTAATTTTAATATTCTTAATAGTTTCAGTTAAGCTACAGATAGTGAAAAGATTCAGGTGACATAAATTTTGACAATACATTTTCTTTAGCTCAGTATATCTAAAACATTATTTCAACATGCAATGACATAAAAATTTAATGAATGTTTCATAACCACTCATATTAATTCTGTAAAATATAGTATAAATTTTAATGACACATTGTAGTTCAGTTCATAATATGCACATATTCAACATTCAGTAGTCACAAGTGGTCAGTAATGTTTCAGAACACTTAAGCAAATACATATTGCCCAAAACAGCAATATGTATCAAACAAGTTTCCATGACTTTATAAACCTGAGGAAAATGAGAAACAAAAGACATTCAATTGTGCTAATGTCTCAACCCCTAAGAAATTTATTCTCCAAGTTGTCCAGAGCCAAACTGAAAAAGCTTGCTGCCATTACAGAAGTTTGGGTGCAAAATTTCCCAGATGGCTTCTGATATACCCTATGGAAGGGGAGAAGAACTATTAGAGAATTTCCAGGGTCACATCAAGGGATACTAAATTCCTAAAACAGCTGAAGAGGTGGGGGTCACTACATTTATAACTTTTTCTCATTAACTTCACCTTACAGAAACTATGGAAATCAGCTCACAGCATGAAAAGACTTGACATGTATGTTTTCATGTGACGGTGCCCAACTGCAAAAGGAGTAAGGTCACTCTTTACCATAGAGTGAGTCAGACACCAGCACAGGCTACATATGACCGAATTAGAGAAACCAAAACCCACTAACGGAAATAGAATTAAAGGGGTCTTAGCTTGCCTTCTCTAACCTGCTTGATCTTTCTTACTGGGAAGATATAATGCCTGGTTTCTGTGACTATAATGCCTGTGACTAATTATGCCAAGAGGCCTTATATCAGCTTTTGCTGTCATTGACAGTCAGCAATTTCTTTCCCTGATCACCAGCTACCATTCACAATTCTAGTATAAGATTCTACAAGAATTCTCTAAATGGAATTAAACTGAAGTTTTGCTTTAATGGTATTTATAAAATTCTATTGTTTTTCTGTTCCTACTAGCCAGACTCGATCTTCATGATTTGGCAGTGATTTAGAAAATATTTTTTTTTTCAGATTAGGAGTATCTCTGTATATATGTATCAGTCAGCTTCTCAGGCCATAAAATGAGGTGGCGAATAGACATTAACCTGGAGAAAGGACAGCATCTGTATAAACCACCAGGAAAGCCTTCTGGACAGAAGGCTTTCTGTGTGGTATTGAAAGATGGTTTTGGTTGGGTGTGTGTAATAAGTGCGTGAGCTGTAATATAAGCAGGATGCAGGCAGGGAGCCTTTTGACAGCAATCAATTTGTGTTTATACAAGCATGTGTTGTATTTTGTCTTAATCTTGAGATTATGCTTTCATTCAAGTTAGCCATAAAGGCCACATCTATTTTTATGGAGATGTTAGGACCATGCTATGCTGCAATGTTGGGCCTTTGCTGTTCTTTCTTTGCCAGTGGCTCTCCACCTTCCTAATGCTAAAACAATTTAATACAATTCCTTATTTTGTGGTGATCCCCAACCACAAAATTATTTTTGTTAGTTCATAACTATAGTTTTGCTACTGTTATGAATTGTAACGGAAATGTCTGTGTGTTCCATGATTTTTGGTGACTTCTGTGACCTGCTCAGGGGTCACGACCCATAGGTTCTCTTTACTTTTTCTCAAACTTGCACACAGAGATGATTTGAAGCTTTGCTGGGACTTCTGAGGACCAAGTCAACCATCACAGAAAACATCATAGTCATTACACTGGACACTACCTCTTCTAATTAACTCAGAAGCTATCTCACATTTTCCCACAAGCTTAGCTTCAGTAGCAGCCATCCTCTACCAAGGCTAAGGGTGTCTTGCCTTTGTTATCTTTTTCTTTCTCACCCGTCTTTACCTGGTTGAATCTTTAATCTTTTATTCCCTCAAAGTTCCAGGCACTATAAAAGGATTAAGAGACAGAACAATAAATAAGAGCATCTTTGCTTCCAGAGGGGCCCCTACTGTGTCACATACATTCTTCACTCATGAGCTTTGACCTGGCATTATGGGTAAGTGCTTTCTAGAGGTGAGGCTGAGCTCTTGGCCAACCTCTCTCCAGCCTTTGTTTTCCTTGGTCCTTAAAAAAAATCGTTTCTCCTTTTATTCCTGTAAAACTGAATTTTTCTAAATTATCACTGCTTGCTTCTTTCAAGATGACTGCAGTCTGTTTCCTTCTCAGTCCAATTATTCCTGGATGCGACCTGAATGGCAGCAATGCCTCCTCTACCAGACATCTCTCAAAATAGAACATCGAGGTTCACTTCTATTCCTAGCTTCTGGTTTACATCTCCAATAATTTCTTAAATCAATTTCCATTACCCACAGTCAATATGGCTAAAATCAAATTTCTTGTTACTCCAAAAATTCTTTTCTTTTTACGTCTCTAAGTATCAATATTGTCCCAGTCACACAACATGGAAATCTTGTAGTGTTATATGAATATCTGGACTTTGAATCTAAAAAGGTGTCCTTCTAAAACCTGCTGTTTTTGTTGTCTTTTACAACTTTTTTTTTTTTGCATTTTACTTACAGCTTTAATATTGGATGAGTTAATTTATTATTTTTGTAGCTATTTATTTTTGAGGTCATAATTATGTCATTCCCTTCTTTCCCTTTCTTCCATCCAACTCTGTTTGCTCTCTCTCAAATTTGTGGTCTCTTTTAATTATTGTTTTACATATGTATAAATATGTATATATGTATTATATATGTGTGTATGTGTATGTATGTATGTGTATGTATATATGTATATGTATTTAACATGCCTAAAATATAAATACAACCTGATTCACATGACTTGGAATTGGACACCTTCCTTTCTAGGAGAGAATCCAAGCTGCTTCTGCTGCTGCTCTAGCTTTCCCACTGTCTGACTTCAAAGCTTGCTTCTGGTTTAAAGTCTATGCTCCCATCCCCCACTTTTCACTCCCACTACTCTTGACAAGCTGTAGGCACAATAGCCAACTTGGTATATTACAAACTGCAGCATTTGATCACCTATGGGAAAGCAGTGCCCTCTCTTCTCTCCTGTGCTGCTAAAACCTTAGCAATGATCAAACTCAGATACTCTTTCCCACAGAGATTTCCAGAATATTCAATGACACCACTTTCACTCCTTAAACCAAGATTACCATATTCTACTCCCCTCTGAACTTCCTAAAAGCAGAAAACATGTTGTTTTATTTCTTTCTAACCATCACATTGTTTTATTTTGGTCTAACAATCCATCACAGTACCTTTGAGTGTGTTTTTACTGAATGTACCATTTCTTACAATCAGAACAGCTCCAGGAGCCATGCATTAACAAGCACTGCCTTTCATTTCTTCCCGCCTTATAAATTTCTTGTGTATTTAATTGGGAATATCTAATAATCAAGGTCTATTTTGTAGCTATCCACAACAATTTTGACAGTGATATTTCAAATTTTTATATAAGCTCTGATATCGTGTTTCTGCTTCTCCAAGGTTATACCAAGGTTATACATATTACTGTTTAACATTCATACCATTGGAATATTCATCTTTTATTTGCAAAACAACAATTTAAAAATAAGTGTTTGATACCTTTAAATTGAGAAAATAATTCTAAGGGGCAGGAGGGGTGTCCCAAGTGTTAAGAGTGTATATTGCTTTTGCAGAAAAACACAGGTTCAGTTCCCAGCACCCATATGGCTACTCACAACTTTAGTTAAAGAATTTAACACTCTTCTTGCTTGCCCATGTTCCTGAATGTATGTGGTATACGTATATGCATAAAGGTTCATACACACACACACACACAGAGAGAGAGAGAGGAGAGAGAGAGAGAGAGAGAGAGAGAGAGAGAGAGAGAGAGAGAGAAATAATAAATAAATACAACTTTCAAAAAGCAGAAAAGAAAATGTGAAGACAGCTGTAATTATGGATGAGTCTAGGGGTTTCTACACAGGGGATAATACACTAGAATTTTTAGTGGAGATTTTAGTCCCAGAAAAAGATTCAGCAACTGAGCTATGTGCCATCCCCTCTAGAACACTGTCAACCTAATATGTGTTATACTGGATAAGGAAGCTGGGTCCTGATGCTAACCCTGACGTTATCTGGAAACTGATTTTTTTTTTTT
>NW_022196898.1:104284601-104317103 GCF_008632895.1 Mastomys coucha | reverse complement strand
CAAGTCATTGAAAAGGAAGAGAGCTAAGCAATCAACATGACCTCCCTAAATGACCTTTCCTTCCTAGATCTTCTGCCCACATAGGAAGGTCCCATGTCTTCCACTACTTACAAAACAAATCCCTAAATACTTGTTATAATATAATAGTTCCTATAATTTAAATCTAATCTATTCATCTAGTCTTACAAAACTTGTCTCTTGTATTTCTCCTCCACATAAGATACCCTTTCTATCCATGCCTACTTTTTTACTAAGTGGATTCTTACTCATATATCAAATCATTATTTGAAGAAAGGATGCACTCCTTATAACATGTTTATTATTATACAGGCGTACACTTTACCTAATTATGTATTATTATCTCTACTTAATCACTTCATACATATTTAAACCTTATGTTACAGTCTAAAGAGCAGAATACAGTGCATATGAATTATTGCTTTTGATTGTTTAGAAAATAAATAAATACCATGACTACTATATGCATATATGTATATGCTTTACATGCATATCCAGTATTATATATTATGCCACAGATACTGTATATAAGAAGAATATATACTAGGGATAATAAAATTCATAGGGATGACTTTTCTATTGCTGTGATCTGTGTGACAAATATCTTAATGCATGACCCAAAACATCACAGGATCAGGATCATTTTTCTCAAATGTGAAAAACATGATTGAATGGGGTGGTTTCTGTCTCTCCATCTAGGAAGCATGCAGACAGCAGAATTTCATCTCCTTTTCAGTTTTGCGTCATGGGTAGATATCAATTTCTAAAACATTCTTTCTGAGTCCCAATTATTTTGACATCGCAAAATTACAGGGCTGAAAAGGAATATAAAAATGCCCACTCCAGGCTTCAATGAGGCCATCATTACTTGGGAAAATCTCTTCTATAGAATTCAACTTTGAACAGGGTTTCACAGTCTACCCTATCCCTCAACGTTTCAACTTTAATAATGTCCATCATTAGTTCCTGCAGACAATTTGGAGATTACTTTTCATGGTAATTGAACCATTACCTCCCCCTCTTCCAGCACTCTCTCTCTTTTTTTTCTCTATTCTGGGAGGATGAGATAATAGCAGATATTGTAGAATATTTGAGTAGGTCAGCATACTCAGAGGCTGTGACAAGTGGGTCTCAGCTCCAACATGAAGCCATTTCTACAAGCATCTGTTTCATATGCGCTTACTGATTCTGCCTTCTGGAAACCTCTAAGATGCATTTTCCCGTTTCCATGGCCTACTGTACATGCACCTTGAAACTCAGCTCCCCTCAGATCTCTGGCAGTGCCTTGCTCTGAGGTCACATGGTCAATAGACACTTCCTTGTGTATGGAGTCCAAACCATTCTCCCTGAGCTTCAGGCATCAACTTTAAATGTCCTTTCTCTGTCGGAGTCCTGTGTCTCATTCAGTCTGTTTTCTTACAAAGTCTTCTGTTGCAAATGTCAACTCCATAACTAAGGTTTGTCCCATGCTGGGAATGTGCTGTTAGCTGAGTGTGCCACAGACCCCTTAGTTATCATGGTGCCCTGTTACTATGAAACCAGTGCTAAAGGCATCACTCACAAGGCTGTGCAGCATTGCCTGATCTTACATCTGCATTCAAATCTAAGCCTGAGTCTATGATTCCAAGATTCCAGCTTATTCCAGACACATGAGCGTCATACCATTCACTATTTTAGAATGGTTGTCATACAAGACCATTTTCTTCATAAAGTGTCTTTAGTTTCTAGGTAAACTTGAACATTGGGTAAAGTTGATAAGTATGAATATAACTAAAACAAATATAACTTATTTGTTCTTTTTAAAGTATTAAATACTCATAATAATATTTGATTCCATGTAATAATATTTTTATTGAAAAGTCAAGTCGATTTGGAGGAATTGTTCAGAAAATTTACACCTGTTTAATCTGTATCAAATTAAAAAGTATAAATCTCTCATGTGTGATCAATAATATAATTTGAACTTCATTTCCTCCTACATATATTCCATTGTTCTTGGATTTAAAGCACTTTTTGTTAGAGTTAGTGATTGCTATGATGCATCTGAGGGGAACTGCATTTAACTTTATCACTTCTTAATTTGAAAAAAAAATACTTTTTTTGTACAGTATGGCATGAAGCCCCTTTCCTATTTAAATAGCACCAAACAATGAACCAATGAGCAATTTTCCAGATCATATAAAGGAGAGTTTATCTTGCAGTGTTTGCTCTTTGCTTTGCTGTTTACTTTATTCTTGGGCTCTCTTAGGTTCAGCACATCCTGCCTCTGAGACCTGGCCTGACAACAGAATCCGAGGCTCCATTCTGGAGTGTAGTCTGCAATAAGACCTCTGAAAACCTGTGTTCATGTTAATGTTGAAAAATCCAATCTCACATGTGAGGCATAACTCTGATTGCAAAGACTAAGTACATGTTATAGTAAAAAAAATCATGAAAATCAAAATATTAAATAATGTATGCCATTCAGAAGAGGTCAATGGAAATAAAAACCAACGGGTAACAGGCTCTTGTCAGGTCTTTGGAAGCAAGGAAGTTTACTGCAAACATTGATTATAGTCACTGCTCACAGCTGTCAGCAGTCCAGGGCATGATGACTGTAGAGAGCCAGCTGCCAGTAGGAACAAGGGAGAGGTCCCACAGGGTTAGAAGGAGGGTTAAGTTCTAGGTTCTGTGGAATTGCTTTTCAAGAAAGATACAGTCCTCAAAATACAGACATGTTTCCCAACCAAATATCCTCACCTCAAAAACTTAACATCAGAATCACACTATAATCTTCCAACTTACAGAGAATACATAGTTTTCTTAAATCAAATATTTGATTTTAAAATTATGAAAGTAATAAAAAGAGAAAAACCTCGATTTCCTAGTAGTAAATTTTTTTCCTTTTGTCACAGCTTTTCAAAAATTGACATAGTGCTTTTAATTCTCTGTAAAAAAATTTTAGTTTCTTTTGAAGGAAATTAACTTGAGCATGTACTTAAACTCTTTCTGACCTGACTTCACCTAGCTTTAAATGGGGAGAAAATACACTAGGAATAGTAAAATAAGTAATTTTTATCAATTACCAATATATTATCATTTCTTATCAACTTTTTTGAAAGATGTAGGGAATTATTACGAAGTACTAAACATGTACTACCACTATTACAGAGTAGAGAGGGAGGGTGACTGCTCTCTCCTTCCCCAGTACACACAATCCTTTCGTTTCCACTGAGTTCCGAGTAGTGTTCACTTTGCTATGGACAGGTTATGCCATGTCATCAAGGGAAAACCCTGACTGATGCCAGCAGGTGCTAGCTACAGCCTGCTCAGCTGCTATCTCCAGAAGCCTGTGGTCCAGTGAGTAGACAGAGATGGTTTTTGTTAGAGAGCAGAAAAGCAAGTGCACAATGACCAACTTGTTGTAATAGGTGCTCCCTCCATAGGCTCTTAAAGGATTGGGTGCCAGACTGATGGAATAAGGGAGCCATATAGGAAGAAGAAATAATATAAAAGTTTTATAGTTTTATTACTAATCAATAATGCCATATTGATTGTCTACGCTTAAATGTAAATCAATGCTAACTTTTAAAAATGCAACTCAGCAACTCATTAATTATTCTTTGCAAATGGCAACAAAGAGTTTAACACAGATCTCTTGTGGTTTCCTCAAACCACTGCAAAGGGCGTATCGCATGTCCAGTGTAGTATATTCCTAGGCTTACTAGCAGTAATGGCTGCTAATGGGTCACCCTCTGAAAAGCACAAGGAGAAAAACTACTGAGGAAGTTATGCTCATTATGTATCCATAGGGTGGTTTCAAAGTAGCAATTAGGAAAAGGCAGAGTTCAAATAGCTGCTTTTGATGTTCTGGAGTCAGACACATGCACACACATGCACACCAATGATGCAAAGACCCAGGAACTCAGCTCTGCACTGACACATTCACAGATACTATCTGATCCAGTAACAACCTATGCAGCACATGAAAATGTTACAGGTTCTCTCCTGCATCCTTGCCCTGAGTGTTGGGATGGCAGGTCAGGCCTGACAGCCCAGCTGCTGTTATACTCTACCGGGTTACTACTGACTCTTTTACAGTGCCTTGTAAATATCAACATTGGTGTACCTGAACCCAAGCTGGAGCAGAATGGCAGCATTCAGCCTTCTAATAGACACCAGAGCCAATGAGACTGCATGCAGACAACCATTAATTAGAAAGTTACATAACCAAGTTTTGGGAGGGTGGGTGATATGGCTAGACAAGGTAAGCATGATCAGTATAGCAAACAACTTTAGTATTAAAATCTAAGAGCTAAGATATGATGTTTTTAAGGAGGTAGAAATAGGATGCTTAGAAAAGGAACAGTTCTAATTGAGGTAGTGATGAACGGGCTGGAACACCGAGTGTCCACGGAGCACAGGGATCTCCCCGCTCATCTGGGTTCATTCACATAAGCCTGGTGCAAAAATGATATGAAAACTTGTGTACAAAAAAAAAAATCAAAATGATGTATTTTGTGAAATTTCCCAGAGGCAATTTAAGACAGAGAACTGAAATGTTGGAATGCCAGGACGAGACATTTTACTCTATTTCATAGTCGTCATAAAACCTATAATTGATGTTTTTACCTTATCATTATCCTGGAGCTTGAGTACCTGCTATGGAGTTACAGACCAATGAATCAGAAAATAAAGAGTGGGAAATGAAAGCATATGTTTCTCTCATTGATTGATCCTTGTGTGAACAAGCACAGCTGAGATACTGAGATGTAGATGAACTTGGGGTGACCAAGCTTTTCTCAGCCAGTGCCACTCTTTACAGCAGCTTCTCCTAGTGTTTACTTTCCATCCTTCTTTTTACCCACTATGCGTTTATTCATTATTATGTATGTCATGGTTTGTTACATATACCTGTTCATAGATACATATATATTACACATGCATATATTTTACATATTATTTAAATCAAATACTAGACAAATCAAATAACGCTTTGACTTAGAATATGATAATTAGGAAAAGAAAGTCATTCCATAATCATTTCAATGCTCCAGAGATCTGTATATATTGAGTCCAAGGACTTAGCATTTGATTAGTAAGAAGGAAACAAAGACAGATCTTACAATCTGTCTACTGTCTGTGGCACACCTAGAAACAGACTCCATGGTAGTCATACGAAGACTATTCCACCATCCCTTCTTCCTGGATTCTGGGGTAAGTGTAGCAGGTTTAGATGAGTGAGTTTCTGCCAGTCTCCCTCACTGGCTGCTCCTCCCAGGTGAAGCCTGACAGCCAAGGCAGCTGGCACAAAGCAACATGGTCACACCAGGACACAGACTGGGTCTGAGTACTAACAGTGATTTACTGAGATCCAAAGTTCTCTTTACTTGCTCTGGTACCTGTTTCCCTGTGGATAACTAGTGAGAGTGGAAAATATGGATGATGAATTCAGAGCACACCGCACATCAAAATCAGGAAAGTTGCACAAATCACAGATGGGAAGTCAGCAGTGGGACAATGCTAACCTAAGAGTAACTCTGCATCCTCACTCAAGTGACTTTTGATTCTGTTCTTCGTCCTCACAATTATTGTTATTAAATATCATGGTAAAGAATCAACATTATTAATCATTTTTAAATTTGGTAATTCTTGCTTTAATGTTAGAAGTATCTGGATTTTTCTTTTTGTCAGAAATATGTAAATGACTATCATTAAAACCCAGACTCTGATTGGTTGGATATGTTGTTTTTTCCATGTAGTTTTGTGAACCTTGACCATGATGAATGCTGAGTCAATCATGATTAAATATTCCCACCATTTAAAAAGCAACTAAGTGGCCTGAGAGATGCTTTGACTGATTCCAGTAATTATGAGCTTTTGTCATAAATAGTCACACATACGGACGCAGGAAAGATGTTTAGAGGCAGAAAAATCATGGAGGAAACCCAGTTGTATAACTAACCACCTGCATTTCACCACTGCAATGTGTGAATCCTCTGTCCTCTCATGTCTGAATGCTGATTATAGAGTTTACAGACATGCCTTCCAGTCTCCCAGGAACTTCTGTGCTCTGGCACTCATTCTTACAGGACAGGTGTCATCACCACCAAATGTATCAAGGGTTTAAATTCCTTTGGAAAGCTAAATTCGAGATGGGCTGCCAGGTTTGCCTCTATTATGTCTGCCATTTAATCACATCATTTATTTAATTTCAAACCTTTTCCAGTGAACTCACATATATTGAAATAAAATATGCAAATAAATTCCATCTCTGAAGAAGAGCAAATTCACCCGTGAAGCAGAATGGATTCCCATTTTCCTAATGCACATTGGCACTTCTGACTGTCCACTTACATTAGCCTAAGAAAGTGTCCCAGCTCTGTCTGCACCCAAGAATGTGTGAAAATAAGGCTTGCCTAGAGAAGGATTTGCAAGTCTCACAGGCCGAGCAGAAACATCCAGTGCATTTAAAATCCTAGAATTAGAATTCTCTAGCACAAAACATGATACATGTTCTACTAAAATAATTACTTTCCCTCCTGAGTGTCAGTGCCACAAACCAAGTGGCCTGCTGGCATTCAGTCCTGGGCAGTTCATGGCTCAAGAGGGCTATTTTGTGTCACAGAGGAAGGACAGGGCTGCAAGTGTCGGGTAAGTTATGCAATTTGACATTAAGCTCCCAATAATTAGCCAAGTACCTAGCTTCATAATGAGACAAGGGAGAGCATGACAGCCACTCACAGAACCACTTTATGAGACATTTCACTGAAAATGGTAAGTGTAGCAACCCAAATACTCCACAGTGGCCCCAGGTTCAATTTTCCCGACTTCTTCTAGGTCACCATGCAATGTACATTGGAACAACTTGTTATAACTGGGGTAGTCTGCCTTTAACAGATTCCTGAAACTCTGCTTTGAGAAGCTTCTTCTACATCCTCACCTCTCAAAGAGGCTTAAGCTTGAGCAGGGATGATTGCTCCTTCATGGAGGGTAAAGTAAGACATGATAGTGGATGGCTGAGATGCCAATCTTGTTATCAATGTGACTGTATCTGGAATCAATTAAAACCCAAGCACCTGGATGCACCTGGGAGGGGTTTGTTTTTCTTGATGGGATCACTTGAAGTGGGAAGACCCGTACTAAATCTGGACCATACCTACTGGTGGCATCCCATGTAAAAGGGCACGGGAGAACATGGCCTCACCCATACTGCCAACATGATCTACCTTGGTACTGACAAATTTCTTTCCTGAAGTTAGAACTTAAGACAAACTGAAAATTCCACCCCCATGGATTGAAAAACTATGGGACCATAGTTGAACTTGTTGAACCATAGCCTGTAAGCTACTCTAAAACATCCCCTTTAAATACACACACACACACACACACACACACACACACACACACACATTAATTCTGTTAGTAGTTTTGTTATTACTATGAGTTTTGATATATTTTATATATGTTATCTAGAGAAAGAGAATTTATATGTATAATATAAATAATTGTACAAGGGTTAGGGTACAAAATTTGGTTTAGTCTTATGTGTTTTAATGAGCTTCTGTTTCTCTATATTTTTCTTTACCATCATGAAATCTAAAACTATTCCCTTCAACGTTCAAAATTCTTCCTCTAACTAAGCAGTTCTTTTAATCAAAACTGGCTTGAGAGGCCTGGAATTAATGACAGAGGACCTGGGTTTCGTTCCTAGCACCCATATGATGGTTCACAACCAGGGATGTAATGTATGTTTTGGTCTCCACAGATGGTGCACAGACATATACACAGGTGAAGCACCCACACACATAAGAAATTAGATACACAATACAGGGGCTCTACATTTTTTAAAAATTGTTAAGGATAAAATGAAGTTTATTAGGGGGTATGGGAAGGGGAGTTAAGAAGGGAGTAGAGGCAGAGAAAGAGAGGGGACAGAGAATAACAGAGAAGGGTGCTTTTTTAAAAAAGATGTCACCATTTATAAACATGAGTTTAGCCTATAAGCAAGTAGTTCACATCAGATTCCACTCACAATAGTTAATATCCTGGGGCTTATAGATATGAGTGACCATTTCCTTCATAAGTTTTTACACATTTTCAGAGTTTGGAGTTCCTTTTTGAAATTAGTGTCTCAGAGTGAAGCCAGGCATTAAATCCATTTAAACTTCTTTTGCTCTTTCTAAGTCCAAAGACTGAAAACGTGCACATAAGAGCAGGGAATTGTGCAAGAAAGGAAGAAATTTTTCTCTTTTTCTATGTAACTGATTTTCTGGGTCAAGCTCAGTGTGAGCTTTGATGATTGGCAGATGAGAGGCCAAGGTGCTTGGAGGAGGCTGCTGTCTCCAACCAACACAGCTTTCTCTTGGCTAGGCCATGCTAAGCTCCAATTGTCCATAGCCACTGGCATGCAAAACTCAAGTATTATAGGCAGCAGGAGAGGGAAACAGAAGTTCTCATACAAAAGTGAATTATTAAAGAGTCCACTACTATTTCCTTTTGTTAAAATCCTGTATGTTTGGAACTGATAAGCTTAGAATCATTCTAAGTAATTTATCTAGGGCATATTTTGAAGATGCCTGCAATTATCTATCCATCTAGTAATTTTAGCTCATTCTTCATAGAACACATTAACATGATACTCTAGGTTTTGTTGAAATACTTTATTTTCCTGTTTTTTTGAGTCTTATAAGCCCAATGAACCACTTGTCATTGAGACATGTGAGGAATGTGGGACAGAGGGCAAGCACTGAAGTATGAGGGAGAGGTGATGAAGGAAGTCCACAATGTAGTTAAATACATAGAGACATTTTCCATATAACTTTACTGACTTCACTACAATATCGCTCTTATGTAAAGTTATGCTATAGGTCTCGAGTTGATTGGTGGTTGGAATGGATGTCAACTGTAAAGAAACACTTTGTAAAAGAGAGTAAACTAAGGATAGCAATCATAATGTGCCCAAGTCTCAGTTTAAAACTAGATCAAAGATCACTTAAAGAACTCTGTGCGGCAGCTGCAACCTGAGGATGAACTCTCAGAGCATCTCTGCTTCCCTCGTTGATAGTTACTTTTTTGTTCTAACAAATTACATCCATTTTCCTTTTGTGAGCCACCAGTACATTTAACATGTTCTGTGCAAGACTCTAAGACACAGGCCAAGTTCTAAGCTGTATGATACTCTGATTTCTCATTTATAAATATTTAGGGAGAAGACATCTTTACTGCTGGGCTGTTTGAAGGCTGCAATAAGACTCCTTCTCACAAATTCTGGTGATAAGGACTGATGAGTGATCACAGCTCACATGTAATAAACACCATGGTTTTGTGTGACCACAAGGTCTGCAATTGAGAAATTGCTAGAGTTGGCCTCTGGTGTCTCCAATGTGCTATGTGAGTTCCGTACGGAACATGGCACTTAGCATAGCTTGTCTGGTATAAGAGGCTCATAGTTACTCAGGGTAAACTGTTTTACCCCTGGGCATTTTCATTAAAACCACCTGCAGTGTCTGCTAGGTGTACTTGCTGGGTTGAGCTTTAAAAATCCTCAGAAGTCACTTTACATAGAACATAAAGGCAACACATTTGCACTAAACCCTTGTGCTAGGGCACACCAGTGTGAAGAAATGTTAAAACCACCTGACCCGCCATGCTTTTTAATATACCATCGGCTTCCTTCACAAACACTTCCCTGTTGCTGACATAAGAAAAGTAAGCAGAACTCAAATATAGACTCCCTTCATTGCCACCTCAAACCTCAAGACAGTAAGACATCCTGTGTCCCTCACATGTTAGCGACATCTTCCCTCCTAAGTGACCTATGTTCTTGTGAACAATTACATATGGATTCTTACATAAGACTCTAATTTTAGTTTCACTTAAATCTAAAAGAAGCATAGTTTTTTTCCTCAACTTCAGTTTTTCTTCCTTCTTTTTAAAAAAATTATTCTACTTTTAAATGCTGTTTTGCTAAATGTATAAAAAGCACAATCTTCAGATAAAAATAAACTTGGGAGAACATGCTCCTCAGTGTGCTTTCCAGCTGCCATCTGGAAACGGACATGTATGTCCTAAAGTGTGGGAGGAACTGCATGACATCCAAGAGGCTTCACATTCAGGACCCTGGATTCTGCTCCCCGTCACAGCCCATTAATATTTTGGATAGGAGGCATTATATGCCAAGGTACTCAACAATGACAACCAGGTGCTCTTCCTGAATTTGGCTCCAATATCTGCCAATCCAGACACATCTAAGTTATTGTAATCTTAGAGAATTAATGAAACAGAATATAGGCAATGTAATTTAAGGACAGCTCTAATTGTGAAGTCAGGCATAGTTAAATCAGGTAAGTGAAAAATCCCTAGCTTCTAAAGGCAGAGACTAGAATGTCCAATAATAAAACATCTCAGCTGTCAAAAGCACAAATGGAGGAATGACAAGAAAGGAAAAGGAAACCAGTGTGTGTGTGAGAGAGAGAGAAAGAGAGAGAGAAAGAGAAAGAGAGAGAGAGAGAGAAAGGGAGAGAGGGAGGGAGAGAGAGAGAGAGAAAGAAAGAGAGAGAGAGAAAGAGAGGGAGGGGGAGAGAGAGAGAGAACACAAGAGAGAGAAAATATGATTGAAAACTAAGTTATTATGTTACTGTTGTGTAAACCTGTCAGTTGTTTTTGCCATTGGATGAAAGGAAGAAGTGAGTCAAATGTGTTTATTTGCATTTTTAATTTAATGGCATAAAATAAAATAAAAGACAGTTATTAGTTGTGAGTGTGAGAACCTCTGACCGCACACATCAGCAAACCACACGTGTAAGTCAGATCGGATGCAGTTATAGAAAGACCAAAAATTTGTTTGAGGTACAGGGACAGGGAAAATAGAGTTGCTGGGTAGAAGGAGAAGGGTATAGAAGAACAAATGGTGCCCATAAAATGTCCAATTTCAAAATGTCTATTTTTGCCTCTATTTTTCTAATTAGTATAAAGTCATACTCTTCATTTTCCCCCCTTCTGTTCCTGGAGAGCCTGTGATGGAAATGGATAAAAAATGCAATTTCTGCCTTATGCAGAATACACAGCAATAGTTACCTGCCAGGCTCAAGGAAAGCACTGTGAAGTTCTCTCCTGACTATTATATTCCCTCTTAGAGGATGGTGGGGGGTTTACTCTCTGCAAATAGAGCTCTGTGAAACTCTGTCTAGTCTAGTGTAGACTATAGGAGGTCAGTCTTAGGTGTAGAAGGGACTGAGGCTTGGCACAGCAAATCTTGAAAACACATTCCTAACTTCAAACTCTTACAGTAATGGGGCACTAGACACAAAATCCCAGTTCTGCAGGTGAAGCAAAATATAACATAGACCCATGTAGTCCTTAGACAGATAGGAGAATCCAGAGGATATTAGTGAACTCAGCATGTCCAAGATGCTCATTACAAGCAAAGGCATATGTAAGATGCAGTGGGTATTAAAATAATTGAGAAAAACTGTGGGTGGGCAGATAGTTTCAGGAATGGGGAGTTTAGGTTTTCATAATAACATTGACTTTATTTACTAACTCAGAGACTAAGTGGAAAACCCTGAAAGCTCCCGGATGGATTTTAAGGTTAATCCCCTGGAAGGAACTATTTTCTACCACACAATGAGGTCATCATAAACAACAAAACGACCTCAAGCAGGACTCCAGATAGGTGCCAGGAATTAATGAGCTGCAGCATTTGCCCTAAAACATCTGCCACTTCTATGAATATACTGTATGTGCGCTGCACACTACAGCAATTAGAGAGTGAGATGGGGCATGGTGGAATTGTATGGCAATCTGGTTTGGATCCAGGGTTTAGGTGATGACAAAATGACTCATCCTCTACAGGCAGAACCAGGGGACTCAAAGCAAATTAACTTTGACTCCAAATTTAAGGAGTTTAAACACTTCCAGAACAGGTGATGTCGAGGGGCAATGGGATCCACAAAGGTCAAGGTAGAAAGGGAAAAACTGGAGGAAGTTCAGGACCTTTGGAGATAGTTTGAAGCATGGGATGTGTCCAAGGCCTTGCTGTGTTAATGAACTTGGAGCTACACAGAAATAAAAAGCAGCTGTCTGTACATCCTGCATTATAGTGAGGAAAGTGTGTTTCCAAAACTGTAGGTAGATCAATTAGACTAAGATACAGGCAGGCAGGCAACTCAAAAGCCTAGAGAAGAAAGCTTATCACTAGGGTCTCCACTAAACTGATCACAGGAAGAAAGACTGATAACTTCAGCATATGCAGAAAGACTTTGGTCCCAAAAGAATCATTCATGAATTCTGCTATATTCTTGGGGCAAATCAGACTTGGTCATACTTGATTATAACCTCATCTGTTCCTCCTATAAATCACTTCCTGTTTCCTTCACCCCATGATTGTCCCCTCAGGTAAGTACCTGAATCATTGTGAGGTAAAAGACAACCATTCTTTAGAGGCACTCCCATGTGCAGAGATTTTACATATTTGTAAGTTAATATAAAATTTTCTGTCTTTTGTCATGTAATCTTTGTCTTTTTGTCTATGGTGAAAGAAATATTCCCCTTTGTAAATGCCAATGATGAAGTATATAGTTTTATTTTGATAATAAAAGTGTTTGTAACCAAACAGATCTCTAAAACCAACTTAACAGTTGGTGATATCAAAAGTTATTAGATGAAGGTCATGCTCTGTTTTCCTAGAGCATCTAGAATGTTCTGAGATATATTGATTTTGATGCAGTTAAAATTTTCCTAAAATAATCTGGTTACCTCATTGACAGCATCATGAGCAACCATTTCTGAACATCCCCTACTCTGATATTTAATAATTAGCTTATATATTTTGTTCAAATGAAGCAGTCTACGGACCCCGGGGTTTGGATGTACTGTGATTAATAGGTCTGTTTTTACCTAAGAAAACACTTAAGAATTACATGGGGGCGGGGGGTGGAATTCCCATATCAAGAGATTCTCTGTGAACAAAGCAGGTGCAGGGACTTCACTGCTATTTAAACCTGGAATCTGTAGAAATTCAAGAGATTCACAATGAACATTCTTATTTCTAAAGCTCCTGGATCACTGACTAGGTTTTATAAACAGTTCTTCTGTTCTGTAGGAAGCATTTTCTAGATGCATCACCCACAGGACATCTCTCTTGAGAGTGGTTGATGTCAATACTGTCATCATGATAACCAGAGTGTGTTGACTGCTTAGTGTGTGCTGTGCAAGACTGAACTGTAGACATTATGCTGCTTGACATTTCTACATTATTAAACCTTGACTTATTGAAAGACACCTTGGCTATAAAAGAAAGTCTCAGAAGCCCCTAACTCAGAAAATGTTAACATTTCAATCTGTTAGAAACTCCAAGTTCAACAGCTATGTTCTCAGCCAATAAACGTCATTATACTTTACATATTTTCTTTTCTTCTGTTGAAAGATATGAAACAGACAATATTAGGTCTTGAAGACAAAATCATTCTTTCTGTTAAAGAAAATGTTAAATAGAAAAGAAAATCAGGTTCAAAACATCCAGTAAATCCAGAACACTATGAAAAGGCCAAATCTATTAATAATAGATATAGAAAAAAAAGAAAATACTCAGGTCAAAGGCACAGAAAATATTTTTCACAAAACTGTAGAAGAAAAACTCCTCAACACAAATAAGGAGATGCCTATCAGGATGCAAAAGGTATAAAGAACAGAAAATAGACAGGATCAGAACAGATTCCCACAATACATAATATTCAAAATACTCAATGTGCAAAACAAAAAATATTAAAGAATGCAATGGGAGAAGACCAAGTATCATATAAAGGATGTCTCATGAGAGTAGCACCTGATCCTAATGGAGACACTGAAAGACAAAGGCCCTGGGTAGATGTCCTACAAATTTTAAGAGACGACAATGCTGACCCACACTACTATACCCAGCAAAACTATTAATCTTTAAATAAAGGAAAAAGAAAAATATTCCATGATTATAATAAATTTAACTTACTTGAAAATAGGTGTTCTGAGATACAGATGTCAGAGCCTTTAGCTGTCATTGTTAGCACTGTTTTTGCCTTCAGTTCAAGCTCCTCAATTATTTTCTGTTACTTACCATGCATTCATGTATGTAAAATATTAAAACATTACTTGTATATTTATGTAGTGTGAGTTTCTTAAAACACACTCCAATATTATACTTTGACAACAAAATTCAATGAAATGCCATGTTTAAATGCTTACTTATACATTTTAAAGCAACACACAAAAATTACACTTTCACTAAACTCTGAATTTTTACAAGTACTTCTTGTCCAGGTATGGTGCCAAATGCTCTTAGCACTTAGGAGACAGAGGCAGGATCACTATCAGTTTACGAACTAAGTATCCATGAAGACCTCATTTCCAAACTCTACAAACAAATGATAAATAAATACATGTGTTCTTACTCTTAACTGTGAAATCACCTTTGTATAGAACTATCTACTACTTACACTGTTTAACGTGTAACAATTCTTCCTAACTATCTGAGGTTAAATTTCTTAGGAAACTCCACAAGGGTGGATTCTTAAACAAATACAGCTCCAAAGCATTGGGATTTATTTGTTATTTATATCACATTAAAATAGTATTTTATAAGAGTATATTTTGAAAAGTGGAAATTAGTTAGACTGAACTTCACATAGTATTATAGCCAGAATCTGACATGCACTCAGCATTGCTGATATCCACAGAGAAATATCAGTCTAGAGGTTTTGTTGTTGGTTTTTTCCTCTTCACCAAAAAGACATAATAATCATAAAAATGTGTGTACACATGAATATAACCTGTGTGTATGTGAACTTGTCATAGCAACATACTCATAAGCAACAATTACTGAATGCAATTGCTCATTTGGTGCTTTAATGAATACAACTGAAACTAGAAATGTAATTTTTTTGCCTTAAAAACCATGTAGCATACACAGCATAGCTCTTTGTCTTCTTTTTAAAGTAAACACACACATTTTTGAAAAAATATGATTATAAAATAAGTGTTTTATTATTCTAGAAGCCTCAGTGCTTATGTCTAACATGTCCTAAAAGTTGTGTCAGGTAGCCAGAACATGGTGAGAACTGCTCAGTGCCTCTTCTTCCACCATGGACAAGATGATCAGGAGTTCACAACCACAATAATGTCAGAGTGTCAGGGTTATGGTAGCTTTCTGCTGAATAGTGAAGATCCAAGCCCGAGTTTATTTTATTCACAGGGAAAAAAGAGGAAAATCAGCAACTGGGGCTTTTATTTTAAGCTAATTTTTTTCAATTTAGGGAATTAGTCTTCATTCTGAGACCATTTCATCTTACAGTTTTATATTTAATGTCAGTTTAAATTAAACATGTTTCTTAACATGTCTGGCTGATTTGTGTCGAAAGTTACAGAAATAATAACCAAGCTGACTTGATAAAAAGAATAGGGATTTAACTGAAAATATGAAATAAAATGTAAGGAAGCTAAACATGAGAGAATCTCATATTAGTAGTTTGGAACACCTGGCAATAATTTGATTGTAATTATCAAAGATCACCCAGCACATGGCTGGATTATGGCAGCCCATCACTTTCTCCTCTATGCATGACCCTCTTACAGTCAGAGAAGCTGAATTAGAGAAGTTGGCTTGGTTGGGGTGTCCAATTTTGAGATTGATAACCAAGCCAGATACTAAGGTGTAGGTACCTCTGCAACCCACTTTCCCTCCTATATCCATTGTCCCCACAAAATACAAAAAGCATGAAAACTACCTGAAAGACAACACACAGAGGAAGGCTTACAATTTAAAAATCACAGATCAAGGTGGCATAGCCAAGATTTATGATGGTTGAATCGTAAGAGCTTTTACCTACAGGGACAATATCCCTACCACTGTGAAGTTGATAACAGCTACTTACAAAAGCCCACACTGTTAAGCCTGAGGAGTTTGTGTTCAACACAAGAATGTTTACTGCATGCTATAAGTGGTCTGGCCTTTCTATTTTTGTGCCCACCCAGTTGTAACTTATGTGTTTGTTTTGGTTTTCTCCAATATACCTGAATTATCAACATAATTATTCATCAAACAATTTAGTTACTTTCTTTTTCAGCTTTGAGTCTGAAAGAATGAATGACTTACTGAATTCATCCCATATGTTGAATTGCTATTATGTATAATGCAGTCACTCAAATTCCATAACTGGTTTTGTAGAGAGAACATGAACACTGTACTGTGAAACATGAATACATATAGCTGTAAGTGTACTTTATTCATTGATACACATACATAGAATCCAAGGAGAGTTTGGAGAAGCAGAAGTGAACAGATAAATAACAGGAATGAAAGCAGACTTTGCCAATTGACATGAAGCAGCTTGAATGGGACAGAGTCCCAAAGCATGGTGGGACTGGGGAGCTGTGAGGCAGAACAGAGTCTAGCTTTGCCAGCTTTCTACAGTGTGCTGTCCATACATCCCACAACCTTTGGCTTGGTATTTGCCAAGCCCAGGTATCTACAGTAGAAGAAGATCTTCACAAGAGCATCAAACATTCCCTAGTACCTAAGACTTAGTAGAGCATTTGACAGCTTTTTTCTTTGAAGAATGCTTACTGAGAGAATGGGGGAGGGAACCTGAAAGATCAGCATCTGCAAAAATTCAAATGAAGTTTTAAACAGTCTAACATTTTTATCATCTAAGATAACTTAGAAGTTTTACCTCATCAGTATTTTTTTGCCTTTGGAAAAGCTCACAGCAGACAGATTCAGTATTTCTTGCAAATCTATTACAATCTGATAATTTTCTATTGTAGATAATTGGTTTTCTTTTAATTAGTCATAGTTTAAAACAGAAAGTATCTTTTGAAATGACATTAGGATGTTACTTTAAATATCAGCACAAAAATAACAATTTCACTTACACTGAATTAAAAGAACAGGAATTACTTAATTTCATGATGATTCCCAGATTGGCATAGATATTATATATTTACAAAATTTCAGCAATTTACAGGAATTGACCACTGAGAAGAATGGAAGCCCTATGAGGGTAAATATGTTTACTTACTTATTGATTTACTGACTTTTGGAAACACAATTGTGTCTGCCTTACTAATGGTACTGTGTAATTATGTTTGTAATGTGTGGACAACAGGATGAATAGAGACAAGGATTTCAGAATTACCTAAAGCCAGTAACAATGTGATACATAAATGAATAATTGAAGGTTTAGAATGGTGAGAAACCTGTAGAAAGTCTACAATAGCACATACAGAATTCAAGGTCTAGAAATAAAGAACAAACCTTCACATTCTTGCTTTACATATGTATGGTTTGGTGGACACAGAACAAACAAAACCGAAAAATTTAATGATTAATTTGTACTCTAACCAAAGGCTTTAAACAACTAATAAATACTGAGTTATCTCTCTCTCTCCATTCTATTGAAAGATTATTATTGAGGTTTTCTTGAAATTGAAATAGTCTGCCGTCTTACATGTGTGGAGAGCTCTTGGTGCCGCTTCAAGGGTATTGGCAAGAATATTTATATTGGGCTAGAACAAGAACAAGTCAGGCAAGAATTTGACTTTGGGCAAGGACAAGAAAGTAGGTTCAAGATAAATACGGCTGAAGAATGTGTTCATTATATCTTGATCATCTTGATAAGTCCCTGAATACAGTAACCATGGGAGCTATGTTTATGCCTTTTTTGTCCCTTGCCCACTTTGTTTATGCCATACAACTAACTCTATTCTTTGCATACTTATAATGGAATAAAAGCAACTTGGGAAAAAACAAACTTGCTTCAGCACTTACGAGAGTCATACTATATTGCTGTCTAAATGTCTTTTCTTTCCTTAATTCTTACTCCCTCCTGTGAGACTCTATTGACTGACCATGAAGGTTTGATTATACATGCATGTGTATGTGCTCATGCATGTACAAGCACACACACATGCACACACACACAAACACATACACACATGATTCCACATAGAATATATAATTTCCATGACTTCTCAGGAAATTATGCTGTATAGCTAAGCCATAAAACATCTGAAATAAACAAAGATAAAAACCATTAAAACATAAAATGCAAGGATGACTACTATCAGGAAGAAGCTAATGTAGAATAAGGGAAAGCTAATCCTAAATAGCTGGAGACCACAAGAGAGCCTACAAGAGAGGAAAATCCTAAACTCCTAGCAGGCTGCATGGCTGATTCATGACAATTTTTTTCACAGCTTTTGTCATGTTTTGTGGCTTCTATGATGCATCATATGAAGGCAGAGAGATCTGTAGAGAATAGGTGAGGCGGTCTCAGTTCCCAGCACAGTGTTTAGCTGCAAAGAACACAGACTGTAGAAATAAGAAAACACAACAGACAGGAGTGAATAAATAGTTTGATTGTGGGGGGGGGGTGCATGTCCTCATGGACTAGATATGATGAGTGAGAATAGGGGAGAGCTGGTGTCAATCCTGGGGTCTTCATTCCAAGCAATGAGGTATTGGTGTTTTATGTGCACAGGGGAGAGGTAGAGAGTGAGAGAGAGAGAGAGAGAGAGAGAGAGAGAGAGAGAGAGACAGACAGACAGACAGACAGACAGACAGACAGAGGGTAGAAGGAGAGAATACATAGAAACTTTGAAAATTAAAGTCAAGGTAAGAAAAAAACATTAGATAACTTCTTAAAATCTAATTACCAGTGTTGGTACAAGAATAAGTAAATGTTTAAGTGAATATCAAAATAATTCAAACCATCACATCACCACCAACAAAAACCAGAGAGACCAAGTATGTATCCCTAGTTCTAAAGCACCAAATATACAAACAGCTTGACATTATGTGGAATATAACACAGAAGGGGTGCATGTAACCATAAGATCAGCACTGCTCCTAGGATATAATAATAAGCATCATGAGAGCAATAGCTGTCTCCATACTTCTTTTGATAATTACTAAATTATTCAGATTTGAAAAATATTCAGGTAAGTAAACAAAGATGTGAACAAGATAATTAATTAATGAGGTTTATTGGTTGGTTATAATTGACCAGTGCTTAAAAGAGAAAAAATAATCCCAGAAGCCACTGAGATGTTCACAACTGCAGCATAATCTCTCACAGTATGCCCACATGGAGGCTAACAACAGAAACACACTGGACAGTCAGCTCCAGATGTTCAAATCTCTTACATAAAATGATGTCATGTTTGAATTTAACCTGCTCACACACCCTGTTCAGTTCTATTCCACATCTCACATCAACGGCTTAATCTAAACATCATAATATTGAATGGATCACTTTAAAAATTTATTCACTAATTATGACTGAATACTGAAAGTCACACCCACACCCACACACACATACACACACATCCATAAAACATACAAGATAATATATAATCAATTCAAGAGAAGTAGAGCAGTGATTTCAATAGGAGCCCATGAGAGAGTGCTCTGACTCCAGGACACAGGCAAGATCACCATTTTCTCTCCAGTGACTTTCTAAGGCAAGATCAACCAGGAGGCACAGGCCACAGAAGCAGCAGAGTAGCTGGGACAAGGTCCTTTCTACTTCTATTTACAGCCAGGAGGTGTGCCTGTTCCACAGCTCTCTGTGCACCTTTCCTGCTAGGGGAGAGCAGGTCTCCTGAGAGTGCTCTGACCCCAGGTCTCAGGCTAGAGCACAATTTTCTCTCCTGTAACATTCTACTGCAGGACCTGCCAGGAGGCATAGGCCACAGACCTCAGATGCTGCAGAGAAACTGGGACAGGGTCCTTCATTCATCCATCTGCACCCAGGAGGGACAGCTGATCCACAGCCCTCTTCACACAGGTCTTACACAGGGAAGAGTGCAGACACAGGCTTATAGACCCACAGGAGGAACAAGTTCTAGCCAAAGACAGCAAGAACATCTAACAGCAGAGATTAACAGATGGGGAAAGGCAAATGAAGGAATCTTACCAACAGAAACGAAGTCTACTTGGTATCATTAGAACTCAGGACTCCCACTACAGCAAGTCCTGGACACCCCAACAAAACGGAAAAGCATGATTTGGATTTAAAATGATATCTCATAATGGGGATGGAGGAATTTAAGAAGGACATAAATAATTCCCTTAAAGAAATACAGGAGGACACAAGTAAACCATTAAATTAAGTACAAGCAATTAAAGAGGAAACACAAAAATCCCTTAAAGAATTATAGGAGAACACAACCAGAGAGACAACTCTGGAAATAGAAAACCTAGGAAAGAAGTCAGGAGCCATAGATGCAAGCATCACCAACAGAATACAAGAGATAGAAGAGAGAATGTCAGGGGCAGAAGATACCATAGAAAACATTGACACATCAGTCAAAGAAAATGCAAACTGCAAAAAAATCCTAGCCCAAAACATCAAGGAAATCTAGGACACAATGAGATGACCAAACCTATGGATAATAGGTATAGAAGAGAGTGAAGACTACCAATTTAAAAGGCCAGTAAATATCTTTAAGAAAATTATAGAAGAAATCTTCTATAACTTAAAGAAAGAGATGTCCATGAACATACAAGAAGCCTACAGAACTCCAAATAGTTTGGACCAGAAAAGAAATTCCTCCCACCACAAAATAATCAAAACATGAATAAAACAGATAAAGAATATTAAAAACATTGAGGGAAAAAGATCAAGTAACATATAAAGGCAGACCTATCAGAATTATGCCAGACTTCTCATCAGAGAGTAAGAAAGCCAGAAGATCCTGGGCTGATGTCATACAGATCCTAAGAGAACACAAATGCCAGCCCAGGCTAGTATACTCAGCAAAACTCTCAATTATCATAGATGGAGAAACCAAGGTATTCCATGACAAAACCAAATTCACACAATATATTTCCACAAATCCAGCCCTCCAAAGGATAATAAATGGAAAACTGCAACAACATGAGGGAAACTACATCCTAGAAAAAGCAAGAAAGTAATCTTCCAACAAAACTAAAAGAAGATAGCCACATGAACAGAATTCCAACTCTAACAACAAAAATAGCAGGAAGCAACATTTAGTTTTCCTTAATATCTATTAATATCAATGGACTCAATTCCCCATTAAAAAGACATAGACTATCATATTGGGTATGTAAATAGGACCCAACATTTTGTTGCATACAGGAAATGCACCTCAGTGACAAAGACAGACACTACTTCAGAATAAAAGGCTGGAAAACAATTTTCCAAAGCAAATGGTCCCAAGAAACAAGCTGGAGTAGACATTCTAATATCTAATAAAATCGACTTTCAACAGAAAGTGATCAAAAGAGATAAGGAGGGACACTTCATACACATCAAAGGTAAGATCTACCAAGAAGAGCTTTCAATTCTGAACCTCTATGCTCCAAATGCAAGGGCATCTGCATTCATAAAAGAAGCTTTACTAAAGCTCAAAGCACACATTACACAGCACACAATAGTAGTGGGAGACTTCACCACCCCTCTCTCTGCAATGGACAGATCATGGAAAGAGAAACTAAACAAAGACACAGTGAGACTAACAGAAGTTATGAACCTAATGGATTTAAAAGATATCTATAGAACATTTTATCCTGAAACAAAAGGATATACCTTCTTCTCAACACCTAATGGTATCTTCTCCAAAACTGACCATATAATTGGTCACAAACAAGCCTCAACAGATACAAGAAGAGTGAAATAATTCCTTGCATCCTATCAGATCACTATGGACTAAGGCTGCTTCTCAATAACAAACATAATCAATAGAATGTGCACATACACATGGAAGCTTAACAAGCTCTACTCAATGATAACTTGGTCAAGGAAGAAATAAAGAGAAGAAATTAAAGACTTTTTAGAGTTTAATGAAAATGATGCCACAACATACCCAAACTTATGGGACACAATGAAAGTAGTCCTAAGATGAAACCTCATAGCTCTGAGAGCCTCCAAAAAGAAACTGGAAAGAGCATACACCAGAAATTTGACAGCACACATGAAAGCTCTAAAAAAAAAAAAAAAAAAAAAAAAAAAAGAAGTAAATTCACACAAGAGGATTCGAAAGCGGGAAATAATCAAACTCAGGGCTGAAATCAACCAAATAGAAACAAAAAGAACTATACACAGAATCAATGCAACCAGGAGCTGGTTCTTTGAAATAATCAACAAAATAGATAAACCCTTAGCCCAACTAACAAGAGGGCACAGAGACATAATCCTAATTAACATGATCAGAAATGAAAAGGTAGGCATAACAACAAACACTGAGGAAATCCAAAAAAAATATGAGATCCTACTTCAAAAGCCTATACTCAACAAAACTGGAAAACCAGGATGAAAGGACAATTTTCTGGACAGATACTAGGTACCAAAGTCAAATCAATATCAAATAAATGATCTAAGCAGTCCCATATCACTTAAATAAATAGAAACAGTCATTAATAGTCTTCCAACCAAAAAATGCCCAGGATCAGATGGGTTTAGTACAGAGTTTTATCAGACCTTCAAAGAAGAACTAATACCAATACTCCTCAAACTATTCCACAAAATAGAAACAGAATATACTCTACCCAGTTCATTCTATGAAGCCACAATTACTCTGACACCTAAACCACACAAAGACAAAACAAAGAAAGTAAACTTCAAACCAATTTCCCTTATGAATATTGATGAAAAATACTCAATAAAATTCTCACAAACCAAATGCAAGAACACATCAAAATGATCATCCATCATGATCAAGTAAGCTTCATCCCAGGGATGCAGGATATATGAAAATCCATCAATGTAATTCACTATATAAACAAACTCAAAGAAAAAAACCATATATCATCTCATTAGATGCTGAGAAAGCATTTGACAAAATCCAACATCACTTCATGATAAAAGTCTTGGAAAGATCAGGAATTCAAGGTCCATACTTAAACACAGCAAGCAATATACAGCAAACCAGTAGCCAATGTCAAACTAAATGGAAAGAAAATTGAAGCAATCCCACTAAAATCAGGGATTAGGCAAAGCTGCCCACTCTCTCCCTAGCTATTCAGTATTGTATTTGAAGCCCTAGCCAGAGCAAATAGACAACAAAAGGTGCCACGCCCATTTGTCTACTCCAGTAAAATCTGCAATATTGGGGGTAAAAGCCCAATTAAGGACAAGAGGTGTTATGAATTCAAAGAGAGTTTGTGCCTCCTGGGTATTCAGTCAGTCCTTGGCATCTCCTAACTCAATCGCGTTCCAGATTAGTCTTTCCAATCATCAACATGCCCTTTAGTTCAGGCATAAGAGTACCCCAAGAAATGATTCGTAAATGGCTAAGATTGAGCATTGTTTCTTGGCCAGCACAATGTTCCAATATATCCTGATTTATTACCTAGCTGTCCTTAGCTTGGAATTTCTCACAAGGAATCTGCCTTATCAGATAGACTGTTCTCAGAGTTAGCAACAGAGGTCAGGCACCATTGCTTATTGTTAACATAGTTAGAATTCTCAGGGCAGTCCCACAGAAAACAGAAGTGTTTTACATACTAGAGAATAATTGAAGGGTTTTCCTCACTTAAGGACATTAACAGGAACTGTTAGATTGGAACTTCCTGGTACTTGCCTCCAGGAGACCCAGAGAATTAGCATGGTAATACAAAAATAGGCTCAGTGGGGAGGGCACCAATGCTCTTCTCCTTCACACCTGGATACCTGATCTTACAAACCTTGATGTAACCATTCCTTGCCAAGTTGATCTTACTGACCTTGATGTGACTGTCACCTGCCTACCTGACTTTTGCCATTCGCCCTGTTTTCTGTATGCCATATAAGCCTGGTTTTCCTTTTGTGCATTGGGTTAGCACTCTGACTATACTTAGAATTTAGATGGACTAGGACTTAGATTCATGCAGTCCACAGTCCCCGGGGCCCAGAGCGCTTGGGTAGGGGGAGGGGGGGAGGTACAGTACCAGTACAGAGGAGATGGCTGCTGCTTTAGGCCCAGTGTGTTTCAGAACTGCTGAGCTGCTAGATTTCATCTTCTCTTTTGCAATGACTGTTAAAGCCTCATGCCATTTTTAAGAAATACATTCAGATTCAGAACACTCTTGTGTCGACTCTGTCTGTCATTTGCCGACTTCTTGCCCACCTGACCAGAACTCTCATCCCACGGAAAACAAGGTCCCCACAATGAACCCAGTCCATGGCAAAAAGCAGATCAAAGGGATACAAATTGGGAAGGAAGAAGTCAAGTTACCACTATTTGCTGATGATATGATAGTATACTTAAATGACCCCAAAAATTCCACCAGAGAGTTCCTAAACCTGATAAACAACTTCAGCAAAGTAGCTGAATATAAAATTAACTCAAACAAATCAGTAGGCTTCCTCTACACAAAGGATAAACAGGCTGAAAAAGAAATTAGGGGAACAGCATCCTTCACAATAGTCACAAATAATATACAATACCTTGGTGTGACTCTAACTAAGCAAGTAAAAGATCTGTATGACAAGAACTTCAAGTCTCTGAAGAAGGTATCAAAGAAGATATCAGAATATGGACAATCTCCCATGCTCATGGATTGGCAGGATTAATATAGTAAAAATGGCCATCTTGCCGAAAGCAATCTATAAATTCAATGCAATCCCCATCAAAATTCCAACTCAATTCTTCACAGACTTGGAAAGAGCAACTCGCAAATTCATCTGGAATAACAAAAAACCTAGGATAGTGAAAACTATTCTCAACAATAAAAGAATCTCTGGTGGAATCACCTTCCTTGACCTTAAGGTTTACTACAAAGCAATTGAGATAAAAGCTGCATCAGATTGATTGGTACAGTGACAGGCAGGTGAATCAATGGAATAGAATTGAAGACCCAGAAATGAATCCAAACACCTATGGACACTTGATCTTTGACAAAGGAACTAAAACCAACCAGTGGAAAAGGTTTCAACAAATGATGCTGGCTCAACTGGCAGTTAGCATGTAGAAGAATGCAAATCCTATCTGCTTGTACAAAGCTCAATTTCAAGTTGATCAAGGACCTCCACATAAAACCAGATACACTGAAACTAATAGAAAAGAAAATGGGGAAGAGCCTCAAACACAAGGGCACAGAGTAAAACTTCCTGAACAGAACACCAATAGCTTATGCTCAAAGATCAAGAATTGGCAAATGGGACCTCATAAAATTACAAAGCTTCTGTAAGGGAAAGGGCACTGTCAATAGGACAAAATGGCAACCAACTGATTGGGAAAAGATCTTTACCAATCCTATATCTGATAGAGGGCTAATATCCAATATATACAAAGAACTCAAGAATTTAGACTCCAGAGAACCAAATAACCCTATTAAAAATGGGGTGCAGAGCCAAACAAAGAGTTCTCAACTGAGGAACCTCAAATGGCTGAGAAGCACCTAAAAAAATGTTCAACATCCTTAGTCATCAGGGAAACACAAATCAAACAACCCTGAGATTCCACCTCACACCAGTCAGAATGGCTAGGATAAAGAACTCAGGTGACAGCAGATGCCTAGGTTATGGAGAAAGAGGAACATTCCTTCATTATTTATGGAATTGCAAGTTGGTACAACCACTTTGGAAACCAGTTTGGTGGTTCCTCAGGAAATTGGACATATTGCTACCAGAGCACTCAGCTATACCACTCCTGGGCATATACCCATTAGATGCTCTAACATGCAATAAGGACACATGCTCCACTATGTTCATAGCAGCCTTATTTATAATAACCAGAAATTGGAAACAACCTAGACATTGGAATGGATACAGAAAATGTGGTACATCTACACAATGGAGTACTACTTAGCTATAAGAACAACGGATTTATGAAATTCTTAGGCAAATGGATGGATTTGGAGATTATCATCCTGAGTAAAATAACCCAATCACAAAAGAACACACATGGTATGCACTCACTGATAAGTAGGTATTAGCCCAGAAGCATGGAGTACCCAGGATACAATCCACAAACCGCAAGAAACTCAAGAAGAAGGAAGAATGAAGTGTGAATACTCCAATCCTTCTTAGAAGAGGAAACAAAATACCCATGGAAGGAGTTTCAGAGACAAACTATGGAGTAGACTGAGGAAAGGACAATCCAGAGAGTGCTCCATCTGGGAATCCTTCCCATATTCAATCATCAAATCTAGACACTATTGTGGATGCCAGCAAGTGTTGGCTTACAGGAGCCTGATATAGCTGTCTCCTGAGAGGCTCTGACAGTACCCGACTAATACAGAAGTAGAGGCTCACAGCCATCTATTGGACTGAGTACAGAGTCCCCAGTGAAGGTGCTAGAGTGTGAACTTGTACCCTCAGAACTACCAGGGACTAAACCACCAACCAAAGAGTACACATGGTGGGACTCATGGCTCCAGCTGCATATGTAGCAGAGGCTTTGGTCCTGTATACATTCTATGCCCCAGTGTAGGGTAATGGCAGGGCTGGGAAGATGGAGAGGGTGGGTTGGTGAGCAGGGGGATGGTGGAGGAAACTTTTTTTTGAGGGGAAACCAGGAAAGGAGATATCATTTGAAATGTAAATATTAGGAATTCAGAAGCAACAGGGTTGTAATACCTCAGAGCTCAAGAGACATATCTAGTAAGCCTCACAAAAAAGAATTTATGGGCTGGAGAGATGGTTCAGTGGATAAATGCACTGGCTACTGTTCCAGAGATCATGAGTTCAAATCCCAGTAACCACATGGTGTCTCACAACCATCTGAAATGGAATCCGATGCCCTCTTCTGGTGTGTCTAAAGAGAGCAACTATGTACTTACATAAAATAAATAAATCTTTTTTAAAAGAAGAATTTATAAAAACCATATTGTAAATGAATCCAGAATTCAGAGATAGTAAAGAAAATAAAAATAAAATATTTTGAGAACTTTAGAAAGAGACTTCAAATATCTATGTAAAATAATTGTCCTTTTGTTTTTCTCAAAAGTTTCTCTCAAAAGGAAGGTAAAGAAACACTGACAATTTCCCCTGAACTGAGGGAATTAAATCACAGAAAAAGATCATGTTGCAAGACTATATCGTTCTGTGACTTATGGGAAAATGCCATCCATTATTTGAAGAACTCTAGGACAGTGTTAAATGAATTCAATTAGATATAACACAAGATTCTGTAGTTGTGCTTTTACTAACCATAATTTGGATACCCAAACCAAACAAGGAAACAATAAGAACAGGAAATTATAAATAATTTTTTAAATAAATGTTAAATCAAAAATTTTGATGCAAATTAAGTCAAGAAGAATACAAAAATACACTTTAAATATTTTATATCCAGTTCCAGGATTCTTATTTAGATTAGTAACATATTAAAAAAAGATAAAATAAAATCTATTCATCAAATTTATATAAATTTATTTTTAAGAAAAGATGCATAAATTAATAAGAGTCATACCTTGGAGGTTGGCCAAAGGCATTCTCTTTGCAGAATGACTTAATATCTACCATTGTTTTTTAAATATTTGAAGCATTTATTCCATGGCAATATGACAAGGAAAAGAAAGAGGGACTACAGACTCTCTCAGTACACAGTTTGTTATTAACCATTCTCCATTTTGAGGCACCATATAGATAAGTATTTTTATAATTAAATGAATTACTTTGTAGGGCTATTGGCTATGCTTTCAGTACAAAAGAACTCAATTACCTTTTATACAGTGGCAAAATGTAGATATATGAATGTTAAAATGTGACAAGGATATTAACAATGACACATAGCTTGTGAGACTAATTTCAAAAGATACATAAGAAAGGATGTTCTTACATTTCAAAACTAAACAACTTAAGCCTATGTAATTAATTTAAGGAGTACAAGCCACATCTAGGTTTTCAAATTTTACCCAAATGTTTGAAGACAACAAAAATACTATAAGGATATAAATATATATAAAGTAGTAAGAATATATTATTTGTATATCATAACCATTCTATTGTATATTCCTTTTTTTTCTTAAATCGTTTCCCTTGGTTTATGATGTCCTGAGACAATAGAGACATTTAAGGATGTAATAGCATAATGAGAAGCAAAGCACCTTCTCTGTTAATGGATTCATAGTCTTTCATGTTTGTCCCGCCCATGTGTATAAAAGCATCTCTACATAGAAATCAGCTGTTATTCCAGTCCTCCATACAAAGGCTACTGAATCGTCTTTATCATGGTGGTATTGGAGCCTGAGCAGAGCTCAAATGTCTCATTCACATTAAACCTAAATCCTTCACACAAATAAAAGTACCTCACTTTATTTGCTCATTTGTCCGTAACCTCTGCACTAAGTGTTTACAGCTTCTCCCCACACCTATCTGCTAGAGGAATCCTCAAAGTTGATTTATCAGGGGAATATTAAAGAGGCTTAGTGGTCTTTAAAATGCAGGAGCACATTTCTCCACACAGAGAGGCAAAGAGTCTTGTTTTTATGTAATGAGAGTCATAGCACTAAATCCCCTATAATGAGATTAGAAATATCTTGTAAGTTAAAGCAGGAGGTTTTTAAAGTTAATGTAAGGCTTGCATGCTAGATTACACTTCATGTTTAAAACACTATGATGGAAAAAGATTCTTAATAAATAACACAACAATAGTAGCTGGAATAACAAATTAAAGACTTGAGCCATGTAAAGCTTTCATACACACAGAGGATCAAGAGACATTAAAGTGAAAGAGAAAACCATTTAATGAACCAACAAAAATGGCATCCTGGAGTATTTCAGTCTACTAAATGCTGTTATATGTTATTCTGCTTGCCTATCAGATCACAACATGATCCCCTCCTACCCTGACACACTGAGCTGCTTAAAGAAAAAGACTCCTTAGTCTAAGGCAAAGACAGAGTGAGGATGATGTTTGCTGACACCCAGGGTATAGAATTCTTAGCTTCCCCATGTTACAAATGGTCCTTAGCATCCCACAAGATACCTCTTCAGATAAAGGCACTTGCTGCCAAATCAGGCAACCAAAGTTCAATCTTTTGGTCCCATGTGGTGGGAGGAAGAGAATGATCACTGCAAATTGTCCTCTGACAATCCCAGGTGCTCTGTGGCATATGCCAGGCCATCCACATACATGTATAGCTACAGGTATACACAGACAGGATATAAGAAAAAAAGAGAGAAAGAAGGAAGGAAGCAAGCAAGATGTTAAAAAATAATCTTTAAAAGCACCAAATATGCTAATATATAACCTAAGACATTATTTATAATGAGCTTTAATATAAATTTATTTGTTTTCATTAAGAAATTACCATTGTAAAATTTAGACTAAAATATTTATTTACACGGGTGATTTTTCAGATGTACCCATCTGGCTATGTGTGTTATGACTGAACAACAGACTAGTAGATTTTAGGGGGAAAAGCCTATGTCTAAAACTGAACAATTAACTAAATTTAATTGTGGATGCTCAATTTTGAAGGAATTTTTTTTTTTTTGGAAAAGTACTGAACGTTCGAAGCAAAGCAACAAAATAATAATAAGAGGCAAATTAACTAATTAAATAAGACTTTCTTGGTAAATTCTGTCACAGAAAAGAACAACACTGTAGTCCATTAGAATATGTCCTTGGGAAGACTCTAATCCACTGGACTGTTTTCAGGCCTCACAAGCAAAGCACTATGCAGCTAAGCTCTTAATGAGCAAGTTTTCTAACTAATTTCCCAAGGTTGTTATGAACTTCTATTGAAATTAAAAAGATAGAAACAAATAAACAGCAAGATCCTTTCTACCCATCTCTGTATTTGCAGTCAGGGCAGAGGCTGTCATCATGAGATGTGAGAAGGCTTCACATGCCCTGAACCTGACAGTTACAAATCTCTGAAACTGCTCTTAATGCAAAACCTGACACTTGTAAATTTGCCTCTTAGACACACGATGTGCAGACATTTCAGAATGGAAAATAACGGTTTGTGAGGATCATTAGCGTGGTATAAGTGGTTCTCCCTTCAAGGCAACCAATTAGATTATATAAACACACTCATCCATTATTCTGAAATCATAACACCTGAAAGATATAGTGAAACAATTTAATATCACTTTTCTAAAGATGAACCATGGCCTAAATCTTCAAAAATTTTGTCTTCTCTTTAAAAAAATAGTATATGTCAGATTAGAAAGCAGGTATACCTAGTGGCCCAGACTGTAAACTTCTCTGTCATGTAGTAGTTTTAATATTATATTGACTTCCTTACAGCAGCCAGAAGCTACTGATATTTTATGGATAACATTTAAAAATATTACTCTAATGAAAAGCAGTTTTTATATTGAACTTAAATGGTTAAAAGTTAACAGAATAACTTATTGTTTGATTGAAAAAAAATACATAAGGCATATCTTTTCTGTTTCCAGGTTCTATGCTAATCAATGGGAATCAAAGGCTAACAGATTTAGTCAAATAAAGTTGAGCCTCAATCCCAGACAGTCAGAACACCTACTAACATGTTACTGAAATGGTATTCTGTTGTTGGTGTCGTTTTGTTTTCCACCCAGGGCTGAAATGGAGAAAAAATGAACATCTGATTCCTGCCACCCAACTAAAAACATCTGCTCACTTCTGGTGTCCATTACAGATCCTGTAACCAGTTACTGACAAGAGAACAAGTTTGGGAGCTCTGGAACTTTCAGCCATAAACCATGGCTCAGTCCTGAGGGGTAATTTCGCTGCAAGCGCTATGATGAACAGAACAGAGGGATTGTTCACTAGGGGAGGCAGCATGACCTCAGTCCTGCCTGCAAAGCTGGTCTTGTTTCAGAGGGGTTGCTAAGAACTGAAACACCTCCATATGGTGCTGATTGTGGCAAGTTATCAGTCTCAATGAGGAAACTAAACTCCTTGTCTGCACTTTTGGGTTGTCTTCCATGTGAAATTGGCCATCATCCTTTGGTACTTGATGGGCACCAATTGGCAGAGCTTCACACCACATAGCAAACTCTAGGGACACTCCACCTAGAAAGCACCCCCACATGACCCTAACACACACTCTAACCTTGAAGAACTGGGCTGCATTTTGTTCTGTTTTCATTGACAGAAATCAATACTTTCAGTAAGGCTGGTGTCACGATTCTTTCATCCTCAACTGTGTCTTTCAAGTGAAATTCTTGTTCTGATACTGGCTCTCTAAAGTCAGTCAGTTCTCCAAACTGAAGCATGAGGCACCATGCCCATCTGCTCCATTCCATATGGTCACTGGATGCTTCTAAGCAGAAAGCAGCCTATCTTCCTCTCTTACCTGTGTGAGGTGATCCTGAAGCCTTCATCACATTAACAAATACACTCAAACCCATTCTTTATATCATTTATTTTGGCTTAGCTTTCATGCCCTATAGAATTAATTCTCAGAAAATTTGAATTGCATTTTTATTCTTCTGGGAAAAGGGATTTGCATAGAGGATTTATTGTGACATAGCAATTATGGAATCCATGTGAAGTATGTACTTGATATAGCCCGAGGCTGGATAGCTGTTGGGCATGAGCAGATGAGCATAATTATTATTTTTCTCTGCCTATAGGATAAAGGTGAACTTACAATCCATCTCTTCACCCCTGTCTACCTCGCTGACCACTTCACCCCAAATTACAGCTTCCTGAGCTCAGCACACTGAGTTCACGTCATTAAGTGATTTCAGGTCACTGTCCTTGTCCATTCAGACACCTTTACCTAGAGTCCCTTCTGCCCCCTTTCATTTCCAGTGTCTATGTAACCTTCATGACTTTCCTCAGAGTTCTGACTTTGCCAACTCTTCTATCCTTCTCCAGTCTAACCTGAATGCTTTCAGCTTTGGGCTCACTTTTCCTGTGTTACCCTATTATACTAGTTTGAGAACTACTAGAATTCCAATGTTTCCTACTTTGTTTGGAACAGCTTTTAAGGGCATGAATCATACCTTTCATCTCTAACTCAATGGGATGTAATAGAAATATTTAATAAATGAGGTAAAATGAAGAACTGAATAATCATAAAAATGTAAAATGTTAATCTGAATGCCTCTTAAACAGTCCATGGTAAAGAAAAACGAATAAAAATGATTGACTAAAGAACCTATCAGGTTCTCCAACTATTTACACTGACATGCAAACGTTGATGCCTATAACTCACAAATGTAATGTGAAAGTAGAGAAAAAGGACTAGTGATAAAAGCTAAAGAACTGAAACAAGACAATGCTCATTTGGATACAAAGGAAAGAAAGAAATGTGTCAGATACACCTTGGATCACTGAACAAAGGCAAAGAGAGAAAGCAGAAGCCACAGCTCAGGCATCTGCAGCAGGTCTGCAGGCAGGCATGACACTCACAGCAAGGACTTCATGATCTATTAGAGTCAGCCTGGCATATCAAATAACAAATAATGCCATCTCCTATAGAACATATGCACATTAGAAAATGTGGGTATTTAAATACAAAAGAATGTGTCCAATTGAATCACTATTTAAACTTTTACTTTGTAAGACACACACACACACACAAACACACACACACACACACACACAGAGAGAGAGAGAGAGAGAGAGAGAGAG
>NW_022196898.1:104243093-104284581 GCF_008632895.1 Mastomys coucha | reverse complement strand
GAGAGAGAGAGAGAGAGAGAGAGAGAGAAAGCCAAAGCGGAAGAGAAAGCTGCCATGAGGGTACAGAGGCTCTAAGATTAGATGGCTCTGAGGGATCACCAACAATGTGTGGGAAATTAGCACACATTGTTATCTAAGAGATAAAGAAGTAATAAACTCAAATTAGAGCAATTCTAGTTCATCTACATCTTCTATTGTATAACATACCCAAATAAGATGCTCCCCCTCCCACTGGAAAGTGTAAGCCCCTCTTAATAACTGATACTGGTTGCTTTCTTACTCCTAAGAACTGTGAGATATGTGCTTTTAAAATCTGAAGTATGTGTAGCTAAAATTTCACAGCCTGGCCCAAGTCACTGGAATCAAGATTTCCTGCACTGGGAAAGAAGAAAACACTAACTAAGTGGGAGTTTCAGAGCAGGGTTCACAGGGTTGTAGGCTGAGACGTCTAAATGCTAGGAAAGAAACCCTCTCATGTGATACCATACGAAGGAAGGTGACACGTCAAGGCATGGAGCTACCCAAGCTTTGTATATTGCTTCATAAAATTGAGTCTTTTCTCTCCAATCAACCTGTGCTCTATTGTCCAACATGATAACTATTAACCACATGTGACTATGTACATTTACATGAATTAAAAAATGAAGTTTACACACACACAACAAACAAACAAAAAACCCCTCAGACACTTTCATTATTGAAATGAGTCATTTGCAGACTTTTGTAGATGCCTCTGGATAAGTTAGCAGAGTTTTCATCTCTCAGGCAGCTAGAACCAAAGTATGACAACCTAGATATACACAGCCCCGGCTTTTCCTGGCCTTGAGCTGCCACAGAGAAGCAGCTTGCATCATTCGCCACAAAGATAGCAAGATTGTCTTAAGAAGCAGTGCTTAGCTTCTCACAATAACTTTAAAATTATATCCATGAATTTCAAATCTCCATGGAATTACAAGAACAGCCCCTGGTGACAGGAAGTGGTGAGGCAAGAAACGATCTGACATCTAGAAGGGAAGCAAGACAGGCCTGCAGGCTGGATTGCTTAGTCCCAACCCTGATTAGTCAGGGGCCACTACATTAAACATAGGTTGCTTGTTAAAATTCTCCTTAAAATTTTGTTTGAAACTGAGTGCATATTGGAAACGTGATCTTCAGAACTTTCTGTCTAAAGTTACTCCTGACACTAAATGACAACATTTGGATGGGAAATTCATAGCTGTATGAACACTGCTCAGAGCTTCAGAGGCTGGGAAAACTGGAAGGACACTGGCCAAGGAGGACAACAAATTTTTAAATTCTTGCATGAGAAAAGTAGAGGAATAAATCCTGTGAAATCTATTTCATTGTTTTTTAGTTGGACCAGGGTTTAGAATAATTTTAAGATTCAAAAAGGAGTTTGAAGGTTGGGCCCAGTTGGATACAGAAGTGAGCCAGGCATATGAAGACATGGTCTGGATAAGGTTAGTGGAGGGGCATGTCTGAGCATTCTCTGGAATGCACTTTCTATGGAATGATCTAACTCTAACTGGCAGTATATTGTGACTTCCACCATAGGACACTTTCAAGAAAGGCTGGGGGATTTCATTATGGAGCATCTGTGAAACCATTAAGAAATTCTCATCCAGCTCTACAACCTATGTCCTACAGACCAGTCAGCTGACATCAGTGTCCATAGACCAGTCAGCTGCAGACATACTCACTCCTCAGATCTAATTTTATGTCAGTGACTAGACCACTTTCAGGTAGCTGAATATGACAGCTCTCCAACCTCTAACATCAAGATTCATCAAGTGTGAGAGAACTGGAATGGGCTATCATAGGTATCCCCTAAAGCAGAATTAGCAAGGATGCCAAGGTTGGACGCAGAAGGACAAAAGGGCTGAGGATAGCATGGTGTGGAGAATAAAGAACAGAGTATGAATCTGAAGGTGCCATACATAATACCTGCCAGTGTCTAAACCTTCCTGATTATCCCCAGCATACAGACTCAGGGAAGAGGCAACAGGGAGCACACATCAGCCAAATTCTTCAGTTTCTCCAACTCTAGTTATTATTAAAGAGTCTTTTCCAGACCACACAGAACCTGTTCTGAAGCAGAGGGTCTTGACTCAAGTTCATCACTTTTATTTTTCTTCAGTTCCTTTCAGTGTCTTGGGGAGTCCACAGAATGTTCACTGTATAAAGTACAGCCATCCAAATCTGGCCACCCATCTCACACGTGTATATTTCCCTTTGATAAATCTTCCTGCTTAATTCTATTTATATTCATCATATATCCTTCATTACTGAAGAGTTCAGGCTGTGATTTCTGCTCATATTAACAATAACCTGGACTTAGTCACTGCATCACGGTGTGCTTTTCATCCAGATTAATAAACTAGACTTAGTTATTGTATATTTTCCTTATTCACAGAGTAGAAATAACAGAATTTGTCTTAAAATATTGTTGCAGAGTCTTGGATGTGAAGCTCACTGTGTGTCAGCATCTATTATTCAATAATTTATTCCTAAACTTATATCAGCACTTCAAGGAATCACAAAGATGACTGTGCAAAATTTTTGAGGTTAAACAACTGACATGATCAGGATTTTGTTACCACCTACGAGATAGTCTGAACGTAATAGCAATGATATTTCCATAAGCACTAAATTAAACTTCAGGATTTGTCACCATTATAAATTAATACATTTATTTAAGTAACTATGAAATCTCTTAATGTATGTGTAAGGCACACCTTGCATGAAGAGAGGACTGCTGCTGTTTCAGAATCACATAACACTGAAGATCCTTTGGGCTATTTTAATATTCAAATCAGCTACATATTAGCAGCAATAATATAAGATTAATATTTGTGCAGGCACCTGTTTCTCTAACAGCATTCAGTACAGCCAAGCTATTACCCTGCGATAGTGGAGGGAGCTTTAAGAGCTCCGTTATGGGGAGATCCTTGTTCACTTAGGATTTTGATCCTGCTGCAAGCATTTCTATTAATGTCGCCGTGTCTTCTCCTGAGGTATGAAATGCTCAATGCAGCTTTTTTAGTACTTCGGGTGCAGGTGGATTCATAGCTCTTAAATTTTAACCACATTAGTGACAATATTCACCTCATAATAGATTGTTTAGCTTTTATCATGTAATTGGCTGCAACAAATCTACCAAACTTTTGATACATCAAAAATACATGGCATCTAATTGGGTTTATGAGCAGAGTAGCTTTAAAAAGCTGATATTTCTGAACTCTATGGACACGTTTCAGAGTGTGCCATGTGTGTTATCTTGCAAAAGCCCAGACCAACTCAGTTTCCTTTATGAATTCCATTTCAAAACATTAGCACTGCCACACCAGGAAGCACATCTCTGGACTGTCTCATGTCCCCAAAGTAGATGAAGCCACTCAAACTAAGCTTGCTATCATCTAAACTGTGTTTCAATTATACAGCATATCTGGCTGCCAGAGTTAGTGTTTAGTTTTCATGCTTTTTTCCTTTAAATAAGAACAAATAACAAAATTATTTTTTCTACTACAGGACACACATTTCAATCACTGTATGTATTTCATGAGGCTGAGATGAAACCGGATTCCTCCACATACCATGGTTTTTTTTACTATTTACTGTGGGGCAGAGAGTCTCTTAAAACTTGCAAGATGGAAAGGCTGGCCTCACTTTTTATGTAAAGTTAGATTCAGAACACTCCTGTTTGGATCACTTGGCCATTGAGTTCATAGTGGTGGTAGCCAAAAGCACACAGGTGCATTGCCTCCATCTCTAACTGTTTTATGTCTTCCACACTCAGAAAACACCAGAAGGGGCTCTATTGTGCATGCAGGTGTGACCACCCACTGTGCTGTATAAACAGTTTCTCCTCTCAGACAAGCAAGACAGGAGATGGAAAAAACATTTTCCAATATTTACTTCTTACCATGTTTCTAATTAACTCAGTGATCACTTTGGAGATCACTGTAACTCTGTGTCTCTCTTTTCTTCTCCTCTCCCTTGCCCTCCCCTCTCCTCTCCTCTACTCCCTTCTTTTCCCCTCTCCTCTATCTCTTTCTTTCTCTCCCCTCCCTCCTCCCTTTCTATGTCCCTCCTCATCTCTCCCCTTGTAAAACCTTATTCACCTTCCATGTTATTCACCAGATTTTGCTTTGTGATGATGTTAGAGAGAACAAGCTGAGAATCTCACTTGTCGATCAGGAATCTGAACACTAGGAAGTTGCTTTTTACATAGTTGAAAAGGTCTTTGGAAAAGTCAGTATAGGCATTTACCACTCTGGGCCTTACTGTACAACAAAACTAAGATATGAGATGAGTTACACTTTTACCAACAATTTTCACAAATTACCAGGATCCAGATCTGCTCACACCCACCACCTCACTGAGCTGCACATCACTTCCATAATTTCAAGAGAATCCCAGTCTTAAAGCCTGTAGCATTTGCTTAAATTCAGGCAGTAAGCAGACACCAGACACGGAGCTCAAACCCAAGTGGCTCATGGCTCCAACATGCCTAGAGGTTTCCCCATGAAATATAAAGCTGAAGTGAGGATGGATGAACAGGGTAGAGACCCACTGGCAGACGGGGAGACACAACCTGCTTTGGTCTCAGCATTCAATTAAAAACAGTACTCATAGGAGGGCCCAACATGACCACGAACCCAATGTGTACTGGGTAATTTGTCAATACTTCTTCACAACCCTCAGCTCAATTGTAATCTCTGTTTTACCCAGCAAAGACAAAGCCAGAGGGCATAATACCTCCTGAAAGGTCATGTGACTGTGAACCTGTGACATTGGGAGTAGCATAGTTCTTTTCTTATCACTGTGTCCCATGAGCTTCAGAAATCACACATATTTAGAAATGACTATGAGTAGAAGGAGCCACATTATGGTTGAGAATTTTAAAGTATCCAATTCAAGACTTGTTCTTCAGTGTTCCAGAGTAATGTGATTCACAATGAACCAACAACTCATGATTTCTAACTGCTGTGAAGTTTGGTGTGCATGGTGAGGAGAAGCTGTGAGGAAGGCCCTGTCTCCTGCAATATGTCTTCCATGACAGATGCTTCGAGAGTCTGGGTAACGTTTTTATACACTTAGGCATGAACTTAGCTTTGCAGCTCAAATGCCCATAGAAAAATCAGGAGAAGCCGGGCAGTGGTGGGGCATGCCTTTAATCCCAGCACTTGGGAGGCAGAGGCATGCGGATTTCTGAGTTCAAGGCCAGCCTGCTCTACAGAGTGAGTTCCAGGACAGCCAGGGCTATACAGAGAAACCCTGTCTTGAACCACCCCCCAAAAATGAAAAAATATCAGGAGAATTCTTAATATGTGTTTAATATTTGTGAATTTCACAATTGTTCATATGGTTCTGTGCCCACCCAGGCTATGATAGGAAAACATAATATTTAAGTCACTATTAAAACAATGCAAAGTAAAAACATGAAAAATTAAAATCACGTTTTAAAGTCTGTTTCAATTGTAGCATTATATTATTTAAGGAGAAAGACCTGGGCATCTCTATACTGATCACTCACTTTAAAACTCAATACTAGAGGATAAATCCATGCATAAATTGGACAATGAGTAATCAATGTGACTTTTTATTATTTTTATTTCTGTACTACAATGGTGTCAAAAATGAATGTAATAATGGAAAGACAATAGGAAACTGAACAGTAAAATCAAAACCTTTAACTAAACCAATATTATTTGTACTTATATGGGATGTTACTGAGCCAGCTTTGGGCCTTTAGTGGCAGCCACAAAACCCATTGCTCACATCCCTGACTCTGGAGGAGTCATTGCAGCCATAGACACCATCTGTCTGTCAGTTACAGACCTGCTGTCAACACCTGGGCAGAGCAGCACTCACCCGGGCTCTGCCCACACTATAAGTCAGGTTGCATTAGTTTTTTGCCTTCATTCCCCTCTCTACCACCTACCTTTTAATCTTAAAAATCTTTTTTTTTTTTAAAAAAAAAGGCTGAGTATACAAGACATAGGAATAGATATTTGATACAGAAAAATGTAAATATATTTTAAGACAACACTTAAAAAGAGTGATCGCTAGGTTTTACTCAGTGCTTTTAAAATCCTCGCCACTGCTAACAAGCTATTTTGTAGCTCTCTCATTTAATGTTTACAGTCTCATCAGAAAATCAATAGCGTTGTTATTGTCATTTCCCAAAGGAGGAACTGTGCATGAGTCACACACCTAGTAATGGGTTCCTAGTAGATGAACATAAACACCTGCAGAGCAGAGCCAGTGCCCTCCATACCCTGCACACCCCACTGTGCTCTGCCAGCTCCTTAGAAAGCTCTGGCCTTTCCCTCTCTTCTCTAACTGCACAGTGAATCTCATCTGCCTGATTTGTTTGTTTGTTTTACCAAGACCAGAGGAAAAAAACAATAGAATGAAATAATTTAAATCAACCATTTCCTGAATTTGGGTAAGACTGTACCATAGGATCATGTAGAAGTAGTCCCACTGTGTGTGACAGTTTTCCCATTGTTAATTCAGCCTAGCACAGCAAATATTAACAGAGAAGAACTCACTAGCAAATGTACATCCAGCATATAGGTTCACAAGGTCATTAATTTGATTTACTCCCTGGGTGCTACATAATTAACTGTTGTCACCTGTGTTCTGGCTGCCTCACAATGTCACAGCCACCTACTAGGATCCTTATTGTATTTTCCATCATTAGTCAATATTGATCATACTGATCATTTTCTAGATACTATAGCCATACATACCAAGTTTGAGTACAGGGGTCCTGTAATTACTAAGTAGCCATGTTTAAGTTGTTTGATGTACATTTAAGCAAACAGCACCCCAAGTAAGTCAGAGATCTATGTTCTGAAGTTCCTTTTGTCTCATTGGTTCTCACGATTTCCAGCGCTCTCTCTGAGTTCAGGAGCAGGCTCCTCACACACTGGTGGAGTCACCTTACCTGGCTCATCATTCAGGTCTTACTTCAGTGACAGACATCTGCTTAAGTGCAGCCATACTCATCTAACTGTGGGTTAATGCAGCTGAGTCTGGAACAAGGTCCTTTTCCAAGCAAAGCTCAAGTGCCTTTCACTAAAGCCTGCTGCCTCAGAGTAACTGACAAGGTCAGAGGCTGAAGAGCAAGTCTGCACACAGCCCAGATACTTTGCTTGGACCGACAGGAAGATACATTGTTTCTAAATGTCTTTCACACAAGGTTACCATTTGAAAACCGTTCTTGGTCACAAAACAGCAAGGACAAAGACGGAGGGGAACATCCCAGGTTTCTGGAAACTTAAGACCTTTTAAAATAATGCTTTCCTGGTCGGCAGTGCCAGATGACTGAAAGCAAGACACTGGGATCTCACTGCTTTGAAAGCACAAAGTGAGGGATATACAATGGTTTTCTTTGTTTGGTTGAAGTGCAGGAGATGGAGCCCCTATCTCAACCTCATTACAATTGTTAAAACTGCATTTCCAGTGCAAAGACTGTTGCTTGACAAATGTGTGCTTCAGGGCATGGGGGCTTGCTGACTAACAGAGAGCATTTGTGTCTAAGTTCCATATAAGTTTATGATAACTCCTGTAAAATATGTAAAGAGAAGTTAGGACTAAATGAAAGAGAAACTTCTCCCTACAAGGGTCACAAGGAAAGAAGGCAAATGATCAATGAAACCATCCTGAGGTAATGTTAGAAATGGCTATCTTCAATGGACAGCAGGGAATGAGTCAGAATGCCAACAGGGCACAGAGGAAAAGATGCAGAAAGCAAACCCTGTGGTGTGCATCTGGCACAGGACATACTAAGAAGCTGGTGATGATACCAGAACAACTGCTTGATATGAAGGAAGGTGAACTTTAGTCTGTGGAAACTTCCCGAAGCAAGAATGGCTCATAGCCCTGGACATTTCCGAGCCTTGAAACCACGAGGTAAACAAGGTACCAGATGGCAAGGCATGCCACTGCTCAGAAGTCAGACAAGACACCCCAGTAGAAATAAAACAACAGCAGGTAGACAGCCATCAGAAGTCTCACACAGTAAGAAATAACACGAACAATTAGGATTCTCCAGACTGTAATGATCCAGCGTTAATCTACCTTGCATTTACAGTAAGAACATACTGAGCACTGGAGAGAAGAAACATGATAAGCTTCATGTTCCCTGATACAGCTCAACACTGTAATCAAGATGGTAGGGAAGACTGTGGGATTGTGGCTTTGCAGCAAGCTGTACGGATGTGGAGCTTGTGAGAGAGCTGCTGAGCAGCCCATAATGAGAGTAAGTGCTCAAGGAAATCCAGTGTGTAAATAAAAATAACAGTGGTGTGCAGAGCACAGACAGGTCTGCAGCCTCACTCACATCCATAATTCTCTGATAACTACAAGGCCTAATGTTTATTCAGCTTTTACTAAAACTGATGACACTGGTATTTCTAAGGTATTTAAGAAATCTTTATCATCAGATACAAGATTGATATTATGCATTCATTAAGAAAGAGAATTCCCCACATATGACAATGTGAAAAGGGGCAGAACTCAGTGCACACAGAGTACAAAGCAGTAGCTTATGCCTCCTGTGCAGCTGAGAAGACATGGAGAGATGCTCAAAACCTCCAATAGTTTCAAATCTGAAAAACAAAAAGCGATTTAAACATCTGTGTAACATACAGCTACTGGGAATTGTCTCTGTTATATTACACGTGATTACAAGCTCCAAATGTAGTAGAAGACCCTGATTACAAAGACTTTGTCACAGCCATCACCTAAGTCCCACATCAGAGCTTGCAAAATGCTGGGGTAATGGTAGCCAGATAAACACTTGTCACAGGAGAGGAAAGGAGTCTGCCGAATAGTGACAAGAGCTGGAATCACAGGAGAGAACTGTCCTCAGCATTCACTCAGCCAGTACTTAAACTCCACTTAAATAAAAACACTTTCTTGAGTGAATTGGTGACAATGGACCCTGAGTATGAGATGGAAATGGAATAGATGCTGATTATGATGAACCTGTCAGCCTGCTACAACCCTCAACAGTCAGGCTGTGCAGTAAGAGCTCTGACAAGACGTCAGAGAAAAAGGCCATCAGCTGGGAGCATTCCGAAAGGAAGGAAATTGTGTGACTCTGTGTGTGTGCGCTCATGTGTGTGCATGCACATATGTGCATGTGTATATATGTGTGTGCCTATATGTGTGAGTCTGTGTGTGCTTATCTATGTATTTATATGTGTGTGCCTGTGAGTGTGCCTATCTATGTGAGTATATGTATACCTCTCCTTGTGTGTGTGCGCTCCTATATATGTGAGTCTCTGTGTGTGCTTGTGTATGTGTGTATCTGTGTGTGCCTCTCTATGTGAGTGTGTGTGTGTGCCTGTGTGACTCTGTATGTGTGTGCGCCTGTGTATGTGTGTGTGTCTGTGTGTGCCTTTGTGTCTTTGTGTGGCCATATGTGCCTTTGTATGTATCTGCATGTGAGTGTGTGTTCCTGTATGTGTCTGAGTGTGTGTGCCTGTGTGAGTACACCCGTGTGTAAGTGTGTATGCCTGTGTGTGGCTATTTGTGTGTGGATGTTTGTGTGTGCCTGTGTATGAGTATGTGTGTAAGACTGTTTTGTGTCTGTTTGCATGTGAGTGTGTGTGTGCCTGTGTATGTGAGTGTGTATGCTTGTGTGTGTTTGTGTGTGCTTATTCATGTACATACATGCAGGGACTTTTAGACAAGATATGTTCTTGCTGTGTAACTTGTGATGATTACAAAGGAGAATCTCCATGTGGAAGCTGTGAAAATAGCAGTGTACATTTTGTCAAGAATGAAATCCAGCTCGTGTTATGGCAGAGAAGCATCTCCAAGATATCCAAGATCTTACAATCTTTTATATAATATTTCTCTATTAAGGACTGTGGATGAAAAGCAGATACTAGCAGAAGGGGTCTATCCCTGTGTGGACATTACATAATAAACTGGATTCTGTTTGGATTTCTCCATAGGTAAGCACTGTATTCCAGATGCCAATGACACTTGTCACTCATTATCGAAGAAAAATGTGCTTCAAATGATGAATTTCCCCCCACACAGGATATTTCTAATTTAATATAAAAGTTAAATTACCCACAAGATAATTCATATATTATTTAATATGCCAACTTAGCTTTGGGCCCACATCTCTTTACACTTGTGATGAGCTGACTCTTGTTCCTAACATCCTAGTCATCTATCCCTGGCTTCTCTCTTCAGGCTCTTCAGTTCTCAGACAAATGTTTGTTTGCTTCCACTCATGGTTACTATAGTTAATCTACATCAGCAGTACTTACACTGTTGATTAAAATCTCTAAGGTTTTCAGCTTTCTAAATGTTCTACCTCATCTCATCCCCTCTAAAAGTTTTCTTTCTTTCTCTTGTCACCTGAAATATATATTTTAATGACATATGGAAAAATAAAAGATATTTTTCCATCTTGCACTTCTTATGTAGTCAAAGCATAAAGGCGACATTGTGCCTAGCAAGGTTGTCTTTGATTTCTACTGTGAGATGTTGACCTTTGTCCCTTACCAGGTAGTATTTTCCAGGGTACATTCCAGTGATGTCATTGTAAAATGTCACATGTATCACATAGGATATGAAACGGTTGGTGAGAATAAAGGTAGAGTGCTTGGTGTTGGTGTAAATACCTGCACTGGGTGGAGCAGGAGATGGTTGATACCTCAGGGCAGAGGACAGGGCCTTCATTTCTCATAGCACAGAGTTTATCCAGGTCTTCAAGCCCCAGAGACAAAGGACTGCAATAATGCCATTCAGTTCTTTAAAGGCAGCAGATGGCCTGGTTGCCTGAAGAATCCCATACCCTTCTTCAGATTGAGTTACCTCAGAAAGACTTCATGTTGACTGGATGCAAACAAACACAACCTGGCAAGTCAATGTTCTTCTTCTTGGGAAAACTACCCACTGAGTCATAGAGAAGCTACAGAAATGTCAGGATAAGGGGAAGCTGGAGGATTCCAGCCAAGAGCATGCATCCAGCATAGGGAGAAAGGAGTATTTCTAGCAAAGATGTGGAAAAAACCCTGAAGTGTGAGCTTTGGATGCCTGCCAAGAACAGAATACATATGTGCAGCACAAAAGCACAGACTTGAAGTTTTTGCCTCTTTTCTCTTCTTGACTTGACCTCTAACCTCTCCCCTGGTAAATTTAGAAAATTTAGAAGCTATGAAGGTGCCAATCACCTAGAGGAATAGAAACCAAAGCTGTTTCCCTGCTTACGTAAATTACAAGTTTGAGAGAGGCCAAGCTGAGGGTAGACATGGATTTAGCCCATTACACTTTGCACAGAATCACACTGAAGACACGCTGGCTATGTCCAACTACTACCTGCTCTCATTATCCTGCACGGCCTAGAATATCCAGAACCTCCAGCATAGGCTCCCCTTGCAATCCTGACTCCCATTTAGGCATTTAAGACAGATGTAGACATAAGTTTTTTCTGCTTTGACCCAAAGACGAAAGTCCCTTTCCAAGTGCGTCCATGTCTACACACAGATTTGTACTTCTCATTCTGAGTCATCCTCACAGAAGTCAGGCAGCAGTCTACCCTGGGTCAGTGAGGCAAGTGCCTCCTCTAAGGCCATAGGCTAAGGCCACATACACCTCTACAGTCACTTAACTGCTTTACCTGGAAGCAATTATCCTTGTAGTTCTCATCTGCCCCTCTTTTCAGCTCTAGACTTTTAATATTTTTTAAATGAAATATTAAACATTACCAACTTTTCTCTGTTTCTGTTTTACTATGGCTTAAATGTTCCCTAACTGGACAGACTTTTCTTACAGATTTTCTACAAAAATTTAAAAGGATTTCAGGATAAATATTCAAAGATATAAAATTTTAATTGAACCTAAAAATAAATAAAGGTCACATCACAAAATAAGGCCTCTAAAATGAATAGTACAGTCTATAAAGAAAATCTGGGGTCATTGTGTTGGCAATAAACAGAACCAGATGGCTATGCGTTTTCAATTACATGCTATTTGAGGTTTGCAAATGTGGGTCTTCCATCATATTCCAAAATGGTTTGAATGGCAGTGAATAAATGAGCCATGTATTGACTTCCAAGGCAAGGTGAGTACAGCATATATTGGGATGAGCATTATTCAGCCACCCATGTTGCCACTGAACTGATGAGGTAATGTGGCCCCAAGAATTCTGTGTTGACTTTTGTGGTTGTCCTTTTAGCACTAAAGCAAATCATATCATGGGGAGAAAAGTCTTCAGTTCTCAACAATCCACAGCTAAAAATTTCAGTGAGCAGAGGAAAATAAAAAGATATGAGATAAACTCCAGCAAAAAAAAATGTCTTGTCTTTGTGTGTTGTGAAGTCCCTCACAATGACTGGTACACAAAAAAGGTTTCATGATTGAAGCTTCAGAAAATATTGAACCTCTCTGAACTTCACTTACTGTAATTTGTTCAAAACACAGTGCTTGCCCAACACATCCAGGCTACTTGATATATGATGGTTAACACGGTCAAGATTTGACTAAAGTAGAAACTTTTAGTTCTTTGGAAAGTTAGTTATGCCAAATGGTAGTTTGCTGGGACACACAGGTGAAAATATATCTTTCTAAAGCAAACACATGAAAGACTGTTTTCCTGAATCAGACACAGGTGAAAGGATGTTTGGATAGAGCAGACATGTGAGCGGGTGCTTGATGAAGGAGTATAAATATGACCCCACAGGCAGTGGGTGACCAGCACTTAGCCTTGGTTTGGTTTGCCCCACATCACTATTCTTCATTAAAGACATGCATGTATTGGTTCACCTTTCATAGCCTTGTAGAGCTGAACTTGTAATAATGTCACCATAGGGAAAGGAAACTGGTCCAACTAAGTACTACATGTGAGGTTCCTGCAGCAGCTTTCAGTTTCAGTGGCCTTACCTCAGATTGGTTGGTGAGCCTGACAGTTTCTTAAGGATTGGACTACAGTTTCCAGTTTGTGCCTGATGTCTGCCTGTTGAAAGGACTGGACTGTAGCTGCTGGTTTGTGCCTGTTGTCTGCTTGCCTAGAGGACTGCTCTGCTAAGCTGTTTTTGGTGTTTGCTATAGGATAGAACGGCTGCCCTAGAAGTTTGCCCCCAAAGAGAGCTATTGCTGAACAGGTTCACTTCCACCAGATCCTAATAAGTTTTTCTTCTACTACCTCTACTGGGTGATGGGCTAGAGAATATGTTGGATGTTTATTAAAAGTAGATTGCAAAATTTTATGCCTACACTTGACTATTGAGCATAGGTTGAAGAGAGAAGAGAAAAGAATACTGTCCTCAGATAATACACAGAGGGCTGTGGTACTTTCTAAAATATGGGCTACTCCATATACGCACTGATGACATATGCACAGCAGCACTCTGGATAGATCTGGATTTCATTTGGATGACATATAGACTTGGCATAGATAAGGTGCGCCTATCACCATTTAAATTACAGAATTATGAGCAAGTCAAAGAATCGAGACCTTACTCAACTAAGAATTATAACCCAATATGCAAATTGGCCCCCAAGCAAATTCCTTACATATTTGGGGAAAGTGGCTCCTTGTAGCAATCACTGATTATAAGGACCATAGTATATGGTGGGAGATGGAAATTTTCAGATGTATGTAGTACTTTCAGTTCAGATTTTTGATAAATGGCTTCACCTTAATTCAGGGTTTTCCACCTGAAGGAACACAGAAGAAGAAAAAAAGAACTATTTCATGACAACAGATGGTGCCATCCCGCGATGCTCAAGGGCAGGGTAGGTACAGATACTCTGGAGTCGAGAAGTCATACTGTCCCTCTAGAACCAACAGTGTGTAAGTCCCTACTACCCTTCCTATTCAGGATTTTCCAGCCTTGCTTACCACAATTCTGACCTTACCCAGCTCTGCACAGTTTGTTCTGAATCCTGTAACCATAAAATCTTTTTTATTTCAATATTGAGTGGGGAGGTTTTCAAAGTCTCTTCAATTATTTGTAGATAAGAGAGAGACTTATAGCTGGAGCTCCCACCATGGTGGCAAGGCACCTGCCAGCATAGCACTCAAGAGAGGATGCTCATTTTCAAAGTCTCAGCATCCAGACTGTAGATAACACTTGGCCTCAGTCCAGGTTCTGGGCCTTTATCACGGGTACACATGATGGTGGATGGAGTGTATGGCAGAGCCTGGTCACTTCAGAGTAGCCAAGAATCAAAAGGAGAGACAAACAGAGCCGGTTGACTAGGTACCTTCCAGGATTTAGCCCAGTGAGCCAGTTCCTCACCTGCTGAGTTTCTAGAAAAGGACCTTGTCTTCAATACACAGGCTTTGCCCAGACCACCCTACGTAGAGATCACCATATGTAATCCCCTCTAATTATTTGATTGGCTAATTAAGAGGACAAGCAGTCAACTGCTGGGAGAAGATAAGGAGATGGGCTTCAGGTTCAAGAGGGGAAGAGGAGGACATGAGAGAAAGAAAAGGGCTTCTTCAGTGAAGCAGTGAAGAGAGAGGACATGCAGAATGTAGGCTGGGGAGAAAACTGGAAGAAGTCAAACATAGAATTCAAACATAGAATTCTAACGTAGAATAGGACAACAGATTCCACACCCAGTGGTTGTGTCATCTGGTTGATTTTAAATATTGCCTGGTATTTTTCCAATGGAGATGGTTCAGGTGGGCAAGTAAGAGGGTGCAGGTGTGTGGTGGATGGTGGTTCAGGTGGGCAAGAGAGAGGGTGCAGCTGCGTGGTTCGTGGTGGTTCAGGTGGGCAAGAGAGAGGGTGCAGCTGCGTGGTGCATGGTGGTTCAGGTGGGCAAGTGAGAGGGTGCAGCTGTGTGGTGCATGGTGGTTCAGGTGGGCAAGTGAGAGGGTGCAGCTGTGTGGTGCATGGTGGAACTCCAGGTGTTTTCAGGAGGAACACCTGCTCGGCAGCTTAGCAAAGCCAGCTGGAGGAACAGAGGAGGTCACCTCTAGAGCTGTTGTATGGGTAAGGAAGAAACAGAGACCACATCAGAGCATCTTGGTGAAGCTAGACACAGGGACCAGGTAAGACTACCATTGCCGGCATTTAGCAGGAGCAAGTGTGGGATTAATTAAAATTACATGCTACAACCATACACAAGACAAAACACATATGTTGAGGTTTTGTCTATACTGTGTACTGTATTGCTAAGTGTGGGTCCCCAAGATGAAAGAGTCTGCATTAGAATGTAGACCCAAGTGACCTATGTGGCCTTGCCCCCAAGTTATTTCTGATTGGTGAATAAAGATGCTGACAGCTAATAGCTGGGAAGAGGGAGACATAGACCAGGCTTGGGGGTTCAGAGAAGAGCCTCAGTGGGAGAATAAGATGGAGGAGGAGAGAGAAACCACCATAGGTTAGATGAGTCATGAACATGTGGTCCAGAGTACTGGCCAATTGAGATTAAGAGCAGCCCAAATGAGGCTTAGTCATAACTCAGGATTATTGATAGGAAAGTAGATTCTAACAGCATAGAGAGTAGATTTCTGCCTAGCTTTTGTGCTGTTTAAGACTTATTGTAGATATAAAAGAGAAATGTGCCTTTTATCTGGAAACTAAATGGTCAAAGTCAGGGTAGAAATGTTGGGTCAGGATTAAGTAAACTCTACAACACACATGGCCCATGCTTAAAAAGGAAGTGCACAGGTTGATGGTTGAAAACATTTTCCACAGGAGAAATAAACACAAAGCCAGAGATTGGCTCCAGAGGAGGCAAGCCTTTACTTCAGCTCAGTGACATTGAGTTTGGGGCATTCTAACACAGAAAATAAATTATAGGCTCAAAATTGTTCTCAGTACATGACCCGAAGTGAGAGGCATCTATCTTAGGATAGATTAAAGCAAGAAGTTGATTCATGCATTTATCAGAAAATGAAATCAACTTAGTTGTTTGAAAGTTTTGGTCATTAAAGAAAATACATCTGAAGCTGGTAAGAAATACACCTCTTGTGAAAAAGAATTTTTTTTCAGAATTTTGACAGAGTCTTCAGGCATTGTGCCTTGTTATGAGGATAAAATAGTAATAAAAATAAAGAGATTTGTAAGGAACCAATTCTATCTATGAAGGATGGATCCTAGATTCAGAGTAAGAGGCCTGAAGACCAAATAAATAAATAAATAAATAAATAAATAAATAAATAAATAACAAATAATAAATAAGTCATAGGCAGCATGGTGGAATGCGACTTCACAGGCTGGCTTGTCTCTAGTCCCTGATTATTGAGGCATCCAGCTCCAAACACCTATGGTGCTCAGACAAAATGATACACACACTATGAACAGGACCAGCCCCCTCCCCTCACAGCCTCATCTTCCTCTTTCCAAGTTTATTTACATGTTAGCCTTTGATACATATTTTTTCATATATGAACAATGTCCTCGTAGTATTTTTACCATCCATTTACCCATATTAATAACTGAATCGAGAGGAGAAGTGAGACTTAGTGTCAAGAAAGTACAGTCAAATCCACAGACAACTATATTGCTCTGAATTTATCTCTCAGTTTTCAGGATATCAGTCAATGAGAAAGTGGACCAAGTTCATGCATAAAGAATGTGACTCAATTCTAGGCTGGAGCTCTGTCTCCTATGACTATACTTCATCTGTGACCTTAAAACACAGAAATTGGTAACCAAGGGAATATAGCCGTAACATAAACTTCTCATAGTGTGATATCATAACTACTGTAATACTAATGAAGATTTTTTTCTTTTTCTATAAGTTTTATTCCTCTAGAGAACCCTGACTAATACAGATCTTTGTGTTAGTATTGTATAAACCAGAAGTGGTTTTAGAGCAATAGAAATATAAGGTTGGAAAATTTTAACTCTCTGGAATGGACTTTTGAATTTCCTGACAGCCACAGTTACTAAAGGCTCTCCTAGATACTTAGAGAATACTGCAAGCCCATGGTGGGAACTATTTTACAGACTTAAAACTAATGCATTTGATTATACCACTTTGCTGATTTATAAGAGGCAAGGGATTTACTGACTGTAAGAATTTTGGCAACTTATAATTTCTTTAGTTATAAGCAAGGAACTAAAACCTTAAATCTGTAGTTTATAATAGTAAATTTTCCAGGGGACAGGACAGTGGCTAATCAGCAGCTATAGGCGCTGCTTGCCAAGCCAGCAACCTGAGTGTATTCCCCAGGATCCACAAGGTGAGAGGAAAAGTTGGCTCTCTTCAAGTTGTCCTCTGACCTTCACCTCCATTTAACATAAATGTGCCTTCTTCCACACTGTCCACTAACCTACTACACAGAAATATATATATATATATATATATATATATATATATATATATAATTCTGAAATAGACTTCCTAATTCTCTTTGAAGGATTAGCCTTTACCAGTGTTTATTTTAAATCCACAAGCAATTATTTCTGTTTTAAACCATCATTCAAATTCATGAACTAGCAACACAGAAAGATTCAGAAACAAAACTTTCAACCTGAAAAGTCTGTATTTCTTCCTGTTACAAAGGTTCATAGTTCTTGGCAAGGATCTCTCTTCATACCTTGAAAGCATTCTTTATCAATTTGTATCACTGAGGCAATGTCTCTCAACCTGTGGGTCACAAATTTTTGTGTATGTAGGGGGTGGAATGACCCTTTCACAGGGTTGCCCTAAGACAAGTAGAAAACACAGATATTTATATTGCAATTCATAACAGTAGCAACAGTTATGAAGTGACAGTGAAAGTAATTTTTATTGTTGGGTAGGTCACCACAACATGGCCACCTGCATTAAAGACTCACAGCACCAGGTTGAGAACCACCGCACTGTTTTTATTATTCTTTGTTGAATGTAAAATCTTTTATTTTTCAGCAGGTAAAGTGTATTATTTTATTTATACATAAAGAAAATAAAACTTATTCTTCTGAGCTTGAAGGTTTCTTAAATCTAGTGTTGCATAGCAGAAGAGCAGGACATAAAGAAACAACTCTGGATTGGGATCTCCTGTTGTTTTCACAGAAGCTTGTACCATGGCATGAAGTGCAAAAGTTGATCCAAGTTCAGGGCTCATGACAACCAGAAAGCCAGGCTCCAATAAGCAAATTGCTAAAGTGTGTCCTTAGAACAAAAGGGACTCTGTCCATACCATTCACTCACACACCTCTCAACCTTGTATTTTAAAATTAGAAAAAAAAATTGAATGCTCATGGAAGTGTGGGCATGTGTGAATGTACACATGACTGCCGCTGCTCACAGAAGCCAGAAGAAAGTTCTAAATGCTCTAGAGCTGGAGTTACAGGCAGTGGTGAGCCCCATGTGCTGGGAACTAACTCACAGATTCTGCATTAATTGATTGTAATTTAACTGAGCCATTTCTCCAGCCCTACCCCTCCTGCCTTCTATTTTCGAGTCTGCCTGTAGTCTTTCTTTCCTTGTTTTAAATGGTCAAGCTCCTTCAGGCTTCATGGTATCTCAGTATGTGCTTACAGAGTTATGCTTTCACAGAAGGACACCACCAAAGAGCTGGCAGAGTGGAAACTGTATCAAAAGCCAGCCCTGGTGCCCCTGTAAAGGGTGGACCATAGAATCCTCTGTGGGGCTGACAGGGATCAGTGTTATATACAAGATTTTCTCCTAAGCATTTTTACACACTGTGGTCCTGAGCCCTATGCCTTCAAGGTGAACAGACACTCACTCAGAAATCCAATTCTTTTCTGCCTTGACCATACACTGGAGACAGTGAAAAATTAAATCAAATAAATAAACAACTGTTTAGGAGCAAAACAACATATCCAAGAGTCAGGGCTCCATGATTATTGTCTTTATGTGACCTGACTCAAATCCTCTAAGCTAATTTTACTCTCTAAGAAAGGAACCAGCCAAATGTTCAGTAACTAAACCATAACACAGTTTACATCATTTTATTAAATATATGACTGATGGTAAAGTAGAACAACGCTTTGGGTCTACCTAAGATACAAGTTTCATTAAATGATTTCTGAGTAATAGACTTCAGTAAACACTGGAATATGAAGGCACATAATCTCAGGGTGGAGCTGAAGAAGCTGTGTCAGGGAGAAGAAAATAAAACTTGGTAGTATTGTTCAAGTGACCACAGGTAACAGCATGGGCTTGACCAGAAGTTATGAATTCTAAGAGTCTAAGATGAAAGAAAGAACCCACATTATACTCAGTGTGTAAGGCTATGCACATGGTCTTTGACATAAGAGCAGAGATTAGAACTCCTCCATGTCCACATATGAGCAGGCTGGTCTATCTGTCTCGCATGCCCAAGGAGGGAGAGCCTTTGCACATTAGCATCATTTCTTCCTGTTCTATGCAGCTCAGGTCCAGGAAGATTGAGGGTCATTAATAAAAGCTGAATTGTTTAAATCTGCATGTAGTGCAGTCTATTAAATGAAGAAAGCTTGAATCTTTCAAAATGGCAATTTTGAAAACCTAAGTCAGAATCAGCTTCTTCATAGGGTAAACCATTTCTTCTTCAATTTTTTTTTTTTGTTATTTCATGTGTAGTTGGACTATTTTCATTGTGATGGATTTTCATTGTGAGTTAATATAGGATTAGAAGTTAAATGATAATACTTATTCAGATAAGATAATATTTTCAATAGTAAGATAAAAAGTAATGGTTTCAGAAAGTAATAAAAGTTCAAAATTAAATAGTATGCTCTGTGTTAAACTAAATTTGCCAATAAGGCTTAATATTAAAAATCATCTCAGCCAGGCATGTTTCTTCACACCTGTGGTCCTAGATCTTTGGAAGCTGAGGCAGACAGACCATGAGTTCAAGGCCAGAATGAGCTATATATCAAGATGTTAACTAAAGAGACATCTGAAAAATACACTAAAATCCTTAACAAATTATGTTATTGTAAAAGAGCTACATACTGTCCATCCACACAACTCAACCAGTCATTTTGAAAGGTATTCTTTTACCATAGGAATTTTAAAAACTTTTTCCTGAGTTAAACTAGATCCAAATTAAACTAAATCCTTGCCCACATTACACAAGTCTTCTTGCACCATGCTCATAAGTAAATAATGTGATTTAAATTTACTTGAGTCACCACTTGAGACTAACCATTCAGTGCACACGTTTGTATTAGTGACTGAGGAGTTATTTGGCTGCTCTTGTCACTGTGAGTTCTTCTCCAGGTCTCCCTGACTTAACTTGCAGCTTAGAGAACTAGATTATCCTCTGGAAAACAACACATCTTCTGTCCTCTCCAGTTGCAGATAACAAGGGAAAAGAGCATTTCTGACATCCGACACTCTCCTCACCCTATTGCATCACATCATGACAGCAGTTTTATGTGAGTGATGTGGCCTCCAAAATCTCCCAGTAGCATTGCCTCCTGAGTTCATGGTTTTCTACCTCATCATATCTCAACCAATAAAGCCAACTGTGTCACTTCAGGATATTAGGGGCAAGGACCACAGGTAACGTCTGAGATTAGGGCATAAGAGACACTGAATCTGCCATGCTTTGTGGAATTGCTGACTCTGGGAGGAAGCAGGGACCATGAAAACCCACAAGCAGATGTATGGAAAAGTCTGCACAGAACAGATTGTGAGTGTTCTGCCAAGACAGTGCCTGTCCTGCATGAGTCATATTGAAACTTCTTCAGATCCTTCGGTCAATTAGACATTGAGAATAAACAATGATAGCTATTCTTAAGATATATAAAACAAAACAGAATCATACCCTTACATAATGCAAATCCACTTTTCCCTGATAAAAAATGTGAAGGAACATACTTTGTTTACAGATTCTTAGTATTTGTTTCACTGATTTCAAAAACCTTTTCACTGATCCTCAGTTCTTGTGTTCTCACTTTTCTCTGGTTGTCCTATGATGCAATCTTCTACTACTTTAGATTTCCCACTGTCTTTACAATCTTAAATGTACATTTTGTTACTTAGTGTTGATTGTGATAATACCTAACTTTGTCTAGCCTAGGTATTCACTGACCAAACATTCTTCATTCAACCTCAGTAAACATACTAGCACCGATGCACAGCAAGATTTTTCTCAAAGGCCAGATAGTGTCAAGACATCTTTGCTCATTATGAGTCTGTAAATAAAATCTCAACTGCTATCAGAACAAGACCACACACACACACACACACACACACACACACACACACACACACACACATACACTTTCCTTCTTTATTTCATAATCTAAAACAATTTTGTTTTCACCATTACACTTCCTAACAATAGGATAAAGGGATAAATGATTCTTCTGGTGTGATTGTGGCCACCTTCTGAGTCCTGGAAAGAGCACAACTAATTATTTCATTGCACTCAAGACTTAATGCTTTCTAAGAGCTCTTTGAAAACTGTCAGGGACACTGACTTCCTTGAACATGTAAGAAGGTTCTTGGTCAAGGAAGGACATAGCTTGGAAGCAAAGGCCCGGTCACTGGCTCCACCGAAAGAACATCCTTGAGGCCTGGAGATCTTCACAACTTCCCAGCTCTGAAGAACAAAGAAACTTCACACCAGCAACAGAGAACACTGCCAGCAAAGATAAGGGACTACTGTCCTGATGGCTGTCAGTGGTCTGAGAACCAGGTTCCTGGACTACAACAGTTCAGGAACTATGTCGAGGGTATGGAAGGAGAATCCAGAGTGTTCCTTTTCGATGTACATGTTATTTTCACAGAGCTTCCCACTGAGGCCCTGGTCCACCTTCAGTAAAACATCCAAGACACAGAAACCACCTTAAAATAATCTATAGAACCATTTCTTGCTGGAGTAGAGATGTGGCTTAGTTGGTAAAGATCCTAGGAAGAAGCTGTGGCTACCAAGGCCAATGGACTAATTACAACATCTCTGATTCTACGGGATTGGAAGAGTCCAGAGACAAAGTATCATGGGCTATTTTTTAGCTCAACACAGAACTAAATAGTATAATGTTGTGTGTAAACCAATATCCTTGTGGTGACAACATAAATTCTTTGGGATATGTGGTAGACACTTAGCTTCCATCAGCTAAGAACATCATCAGTTAACAACAGCTGAGACCTACAGCAAAGAGAGTGCCTGCTTTGTCACAACATGCCCAACTGGCGATCCCACCAACATGCTAAGTGTGTTGATTTATGATGTTCTTTATTCTGTTGCTATAGATTCTTAATGAAATTGCTGCCTCTATGAACCATGGAAATGGTAACAAACTGAAGTTGTATCTGTGGTCACTCAAACTTTGACTCTAGAATGAACTATCTTTTACCTCCTTTGAGATGAGAGCTAGATTTGCTGTTGCAGTTGTTGTTTTGTTTTTTATGTTGGCAAGTGCCAGCCTAGCATCTAGGAAGCTTTGGGTGTACTGTCTAGCTCCAAATTGATCATGTGTGGAGGTCCACATTATCATTGCAAAACTCAACAAGTGGAAGCAGTAGAATAAAGGTTCAGGTGTAGAGTGAATCCCAATCTTTCCTAGACTGTATGAGACACTGCATCAAAGTACTCACAAAGAATGTACATACATACCTACACATGTATGCACATTCATGTACATACATGCTCATACATGCATGTCTATACATACATTCATGTACATATATAAATTAAGTGAAATAAATTAAAATAAAGAGCTTTTGGGGGTCTTTATTTACTTAGAGGATTTTCTGTATTTTATGAGGAACCCAGAGCCCTACCCCAATATTATTTATACTTTATTAAGGATTCGTTTGTTTGTTTGTTTTGTCCAGATAGTTAATTGGAGGCAGGGTTGTAGAGAAGGAAAAAGGCATCTATAAGTACTTGAAGGATGCTGGGCAGTGGTGGCCCATGCCTATAATCTCAGCACTTGGGAGGCAGAGGCAGGTGGATTTCTGAGTTCGAGGCCAGCCTGGTCTACAGAGTGAGTTAAAGGAGGACAGCCAGGGCTACACAGAGAAACACTGTCTCAAAAAAAACTAAAAAACAACAACAAACAAACAAACAAACAAAAGAGCTTGAAGGACTAGGAGTATATCTTTACAGGTGGCAATGACAGAGGGAACTCTTGTGATGCAGGAGATTCCAGAGTCGCAGCACTTCGGTGACTGATTCTTCTGACATTTCTTTAAGAATGAGTACAGAGTGAATGCCTTGATATTGACGAAGAAAAGATGTGTGGTGTCACTATGATGTCACTGTGATGTCACTGTGATGTCACTGGGCCCAAATCTGATGCCAGTCACTTACTTAATGATTTAAAATGAGGCTAATCTTAAAGAATTCTTGTGTTCAATCCACCAGAGACATAACTTTCAACAGGAAAGCTGATGTATTTCCAATTCAGAGGGTACAAGAAAGTAGGTATCAATATGATGTTCTCATAACCAGTGTTCACAATAAAGCACAGGTTCAAATGTATAAGCAAATACAATCTTCTAGAAAAAATAACTTTGGACTGGGTTAAGGTTTGGTTTACTTTTAATTTGAACAAACTTGATTCCCTGTGCTTTCTTCTTGCTTTTAGAATTAGGTGGTTAACTTCTGCAGAAAATAGTGGTACAGCTAGGCTGTGCCCTAAGCAGACCTTGGTACAAATTCTGTAGCCAGTCCCACAATTCCCAGAGGAAGCTCCACTCCCAGGCACTCTAAGAACCGCAAGATCATAGGATCAGAGTTGAGGAGGACACATCTGTCCCAATACCAGGAGTAACTGGGACCAGCAGGACTCAGGCACACAGGAACTCCACCCGACCAGTTGCACAGGTTGCTTCATGTCTGTCTGGGCTGGTGCCCTAAGCAGACCTTGGGCACAAATTCTGCAGTGAGTTCCATAATACCCGGAAGAAGCTCCACTCCTAGGTGCTCTAACTGACCCAGGATCCCAGGATCCCAGGATCACAGAGACAGCTTGACTGTGAGGAGTTCTGACACAACCAGGATTACAGGAAGGATGGGCTCCACCCAGATTTAGCCAGGGCAGGTAGCACTAGAGAAAACCAGATGGCGGAGGGAGGGGGGACACGCTTAAGAAAATAAGCAACACAAACCAACGTTACTTGGCACTATCAGAACCCAATTCTCCCACCATAGCAAATTCTGGATACACCATCACACCAGAAAAGCAAGATTTGGATCCAAAATCACTTTTCATGATGATGTTAGAGAACATTAAGAAGGGCATAAATAACTTCCTTAAAGAAATACAGGAAAACACAGGTAAACAGCTAGAAGCCCTTAAAGAGTAAACACAAAAATCCCTAAAGAACTACAGAAAAATACAATCAAAAAGATGAAGGAAATGAACAAAACCATCCAGGATCTAAAAATTGAAATAGAAACAATAAAAAAATCACAAAGGGAGACAACCTTGGAGATAGAAAACCTAAGAAAGAGATAAGGAGTCATAAATGCAAGCATCACTAACAGAATACAAGAGATAGAAGACAGAATCTCAGGGGCAGAAGATACCATAGAAAAGATTGACACAACAGTCAAAGAAAATACAAAATGCAAAAAGCTCCTAACCCAAAACATCCAGAAAATCCAGAACACAATGAGAAGACCAAACCTAAGGATAATAGGTATAGAAGAGAGTGAAGACTCCCAACTTAAAGAGCCAGTAAATATCTTCAACAAAATTATAGAAGAAAACTTCCCTAACCTAAAGAAAGAGATTCCCCTGAACATATAAAAAGCCTATAGAACTCCAAATAGACTGGACCAGAAAAGAAATTCCTTCTATCATATAATAAAACACCAAATGCACTAAACAAAGAAAGAGTTTTAAAAGCAGTAAGAGAAAAAGGTCAAGTAACATATAAAGGCTGCTCTATCAGAATTACACCAGACTTCTCACCAGACACTATGAAAGCTAGAAGTTCCTGGACAGATGTCATACAGACCCTAAGAGAACACAAATGCTAGCCCATGCTACTATACCCAGCAAACACTCAATTAGCATAGATGGAGAAAACAAGATATTCCATGACAAAACCAAATTTACACAATATCTTTCCACAAATCCAGCCCTACAAAGGATAATAGATGGAAAACACCAACATAAGGAGCAAAACTACACCCTAGAAGAAGCAAGAAAGTAATCTTTCAACAAATCCACACAAACATAAATCCAATTCTAACAACAAAAACAACAGGAATTAACAATTACTTTTTCTTAATATCTCAATATGAAAATTAATATTGCCAACATATCCTAATTGTTTGAAATTCAAAAGTATGAGAAATTGGAAATTTGTTGGCTATCATCCAGTGGTCTCTCTAATTTGATAATTGGAGAAATAGGTCCAATATTGTACAATCTATATACATTTTCTGCTTGTTTGTATGTGACAGTGTCTTTCTAGGTATCACATAATGGTCTTGAAATCATACTTCTCCTATCTGGCCTCTCCATTAGTAGGATTGTTTATTTCACATTTTTACATAATACTATGGTTTTCAGAACAGCTTATATATTTCAAAATTACTGATACAGCCAAAAGAAATGTAAACAATTAACTTGAGAGGTAGCTTATAAGAGAACAACAAAAACACTGAATGCTTTGCTTGACGTTTGTAACTATTGTATCAATTTTGAAGATGAGGACTTTATAAATTACTCTTTCTCTGAGATGAATGCTTTTCCAAATTATCACAGCCAATGAATCAGATTCTTACCCTCATCTAATGTCTTTGCCACCCTCCAAGCAGAACCATTGTTCATTGAAACAGTTGGTGAATGACTTTATGGATAGGCCATCTTAATACACACACCATTTCTTAAATGAATGTATCCTGTTCTCTGTGGGCTGAGAATGAAGTCACTCACTCAAGTCAAATAGCTTTGACCACAGCAGAAAATCTGTATCTACCATTCACTCCTTGTGAATTGTGCAGCAGAACTGTCAACTCTTAGGTTAACTAATATGGATGTGATGTGAGAGTAATTGAAGTACATCCTTATTACAATAAACTCCAATGTCTAAAAATTGTTCTTATTTTGGGCTTGTACCACAGTAAGAGCTAAGATTTTAAGCTCTACTAAAAACAAAACAAACAAAGAAACAAACAAAAAGTCTTCATCTATTTTATATTCATTTAAAAAAAAACTAGTAGTGATATACTATTTTAAAATATACAGCTAATGTGTTTGGAGTTATTTAAAATTTATATTGAGAAAAACACATGTATTTTTCAGTATTGCTGTAGACAAGCATCTACATAAGATTGTTCAATTGATTGTTTTATATCAAACAACTTTTATAATACCCATTTTTATTACAATATTTTATGAATTTTAAAGAATATGAAAAAAAAACAAAAGCTATTGCAGGTATTGAAGGGGGTCTCTGGGAGGAGTTGTGGTACAAAAGGGAAAGAAGAATGTGATGTAATTCTATTTACTTAAAATATGTTTTTAAATGTTAAGAAATTCAGATAAACTGAAAACATGTATAAAAAAAAGAAAATAGTGATTCAGTATTGGAACAGTTTAACTTGGTATACAGCTAAGCTCAAGTCTATGCTAATTCATCACACAGATTTCATCTACAGGCCTGCATTTCTGTTTAAGTTTCTGTTTCTCCAGTATGGGGTCTCCACAGTGACTCCATCACAGCCTCACTGGGTTTGGTGGTAATGCTAATGAAGAAGCTGTTTTTGCCTTTGTAGTACTTGTTTTATTTCCAGGTTGAGCTCATTCGGCCTGTCTTTGTATTATCACCACTTTCTGCTTCTATGACACTGCCTTTTTTTTTTTTTTTTTTTTTTTTTTTTTTTTTTTTTTTTTTTTTTTTTTTTTTTTACTGTATCATAGTTTTCCTTTGTATGTCACTAGATTGTGGTTTATTCAGAACTAAAAGTACATATTTCAGCTTTTATTCATGCACATACTAGCTCACACAGCTGACAGGTGGGTAAACACAAGTAAGTAAACCCTTTCCTTTGTTTTAATATTTCTGGGAGGTGCTTCTGTGTATAAGACAAAAGGTTTTATGCAGGATATAATTGCTGTCCTCTTCTTTGCTTAATGCAGAAAATTCAACTGAAACTCAGATAAAGTGCATAATACAAGCAATGTGCTTGAGGCAGGTTAGGTTTTTGGTGCATAACACCAGGTAAAACACGACTTAAACATAAGTTATAATATATTTATTATAACTTTTAAATTAAATCCAATAGCTTATGTGAACGATAAACAGTAATTTTACTATTGCCAATTAAATTAGGATTCTGTATAGCTTGAAGATGTTTTAAAATCATCTTTTAATTTTATCATCATATAAATCACACTTGGCTCTAGATATAGTTGACTGGATCAATTCTTTAAAAGCAATTGCCAAGAAACATAGCAAAGTAATTAACATTACACGCAAAGGCCTTGCATCCTTAGTCAAATTCTATCTGTAATTAGGGAGCTTAGATAAATTAGGGGAAGAAATAGAAATGTTTATTTTCTGCCCTCACCTCTTCAGACTTTTCTAATCAGATGTCAGTTCTGTGCTTCCTATTTACCCCAGCATTCCTGTGTCGGAGGATGTCAAGTGATTCTAAAATTAACATGAACAATTTTTCCTAGTTTAATTTTACTTAAATATTTCTCTACCTGAAACATATTAGAACCTCAACTAAATGTTTGCTGAACTTGATTGAACAGTCCAAATATTCAGAATGAAGCCATCTCTTTTGACAGAAGGCGTTGTTCAGGCAATTAGAAGAATATAAAGCCATAAGGTGACAGAATGCGATCTAAGCCTACTGAAGCTAATTAGCTCTGGGGAATAATTTTGAAATAATAGGTACATTAGGTAGAGAAAATTAGAGTGAAATATCTCATGTATAAAAATAAAGCTTGTGCAGCAAAAATAAAGCTAAAGCAAACTGCCTTTCTACCTTACTGCTCCTGCTCACAGTGAACAATGGGAGGATCAGGTCTGCAGAGGGCGAGACAAGACCTATGCAGGCCCTGAGGCCAGTGGGGATTTAAGCCTTCAGTCCTAGCTCCAATTTTCAGAGCTTCTTGTCCCCATTTATCTTTTTTTTTTTTTCCAAAAAACTATTTTGGAACCTTAAGTATCAGACTCTGGCAAAGGAAATCATTTCCCTGACTCAACTGTACAAGCTACAGATTGTATTTCCACACATATCTGCTGGCTTGCTTTCAGAAAGAAAGTGCTTTGTAGCCTAGGCTAGCCTTAAATTCTCTGTGTCTGGCTAGTCTTGGACTCTTGAATCTCCTCCCTCCACCCTCCAAGCCACAAATTACAGGTGTATCTTACTATACCTGGATACTCAATTAATTTTCAAAGAGAATTTTATTTGAGATATATTTAATCTATTGGTGAAATGCCTTGACATTACACTTATTAACATACTTTTAAGTCAGACTTATCAGAATCTTGCCATGGGCCTATGACCATTTTATCCTCATAGTGACCATTCTACTATTGAATTTTATCCTATATTTGACTTGCCATCTGTGGCATGCATTTAAAGCAGTTTTTAAATGCTTGGCCCTTTCCTTATCCACTTATAAAATAAAAATGGCCCTACTATCCATACGGAGAAGAATACACACATCACGACATGCTCTCTCTACAATAGGGCAGTGGAATCATGCTGTACACTAAGGAGGTTATGACTTAATATTTCAAGAGAGGGCAGATGGGCACTAATTATCCCAGAGATCAAAGAGATGGCCTTACTTTTGCAAATTCATTCAACTCATACGGACATAGCACACAATAATGATAAAGCATATGGCATCAGCATCTTCAAAGGCTTTTCTAAATACTAAGCAATTAGCAAGATTGCACATTCTGTGAGTGACACCTGAACCCAATATTTTTCCTTATAAAATGTTTGGCTTATGGTAATGAGTGTGTATACAATTTTCATTGTTGGAGCCTAGTACTTGCAAAATATTTTATCTCTCTTACCTGTTGTGAATAGTTGTAGTTACAGAAGTTGGAAGAATAGTTAGAGAATTTACATTGAAGATGTTTATATCGTCTTATCCTCCATGACTTAGACTAGGTCTTTTGAACAAGATATTCAGAGTCAGTTTTAGCTAATTGAAAAGATACAGGTCTTTCCCCTGAACTAGACACATGATTTTGCCTTTGCTGTCTGTCTTTCCCCAATCCCCACTGCCGCTTAACTTTCTCTAGAATTTCTTACTGTTTAAACACACTTCCCGTCAATGCTTTGGAGATAAATGTAACCTTTTTGTAACTACATTGCAAATGACAATAGGCAAAATATGACTGATTATGTAGATTATGATTCATTTTCCACATTTATAAATACCATAATCTATTTACAAATAAATCTTGGATGAAAGGGTGCTAGTCTATCTCTAAATGCATTAAAGGTGCATGTCAAACACATGGAAAACTGGGAAACAAACAACAATTTGGATGTGTTAGGGATGTTTTAAAAACAACTGAGTCAGAATCTACTTCTCAGCAGTAGTCCTGTTATATAGCAGATCTGCCGCTTGTCAAATCCCTTTGGGGACACAAAATGCAGGTACAGAAAGCATGATTAGAAGCCCAGTCATGCAGTTTCTTGGTTCTAGTGGTACTCCCTAGAAGAGCTCCTTAATTCTATTGTGTTCATATTTGACTGCACATAAAGTCTTCTCATTAAGTTTCATGTGCATGACTCTTAGCAACTTGGTATATCAGAAAGTTCTTGAGGCCTAGATATGGCTATTGATAGGGGACCTGAATCTCCTGGTTTTGTAAGAATGAGAAAGACTCTTATTTTCACATTTCCAAAGTAGAATTAGAAATGTATTGATTGATACTTTATCTGTCAACATAAAGGAAGCTGACTTTGCTAATGACCATACAGAATTTGGCTGGATTATGGTAAGAATCTAAGAGGAGACTTTTCGATCTCAGCCTCACCCACTGTTAGCCCTGCCAGAACCCTTCCCCAGCTCTGCATAAACTGGGAGGTGAATCAGCTGCCAGTCAGTGAGGTCTGAGGACCTACAGTGAAGGGGCAGGAAGCTCATCAGTGTTGAGAGCAACATTAGCTTGTCACAACATTACTATATTAAGAAACAAATGTTCCCTTTGTTCATTAATAGCATTCCCACTGATCTATGTCCTTAGATTATATTTACACTACCACAGTAGCCAGTAATTTGTTTTTATCAAATCAGTTCCTTTTCATTACACATAAAGTGTTTTACATATGAACTAATAGAATGTGAAAGTTAACTTTTGTTTTGAAGTCTATTTACACTCCTAGTTCTTTTATTTGCCACTTGTAAGTTCAATCAATGACAAATTTCTCCTGTCTTCAGAGTGATGATCTGATTCAGGTCACATGGATCCTCCCATGCCTACTAAGTAGGGACTTGCAGGTCATTCTGCAGCAACTCTCTCCCTAGACCCCATGAGGAGGCAGAACCACTATCCTCCTGAACATCTGAAGCTCTGGGTGTGGAGCTTGCACCCCAGCACATTCCATCCTGATTTAAAAACTGTCCTGCTCTCCCTCAATTTCTAAGAGTTCCTGAAGGTCATGGCAGTGCATTTTTAGTCCCCTGTGTGCTCTAGGGAAGACCGCCTAGTGGATAATTCAATTATTTAATGTTAAAATGAATGGGTATAATAGTGAGTGACAACATTAGCTAAGATGCAAATTCCTATGTAAATGTTATAGCTGGGGCAGAAAGACAACAGAGTACCTGCTGCTCTTTCAGGGGACCCAATTCAGTTCTCAGTAACCACATGGAAGCTCACATCCATAACTCCAATTCAGGAGCTGTGATGCCCCCTTCTGGTTTCTGTGAGCATTGCATGCATGTGGTGCACATGCATGCATACACACAGGCAAACACAAAAATAAAAATAAATAAATCATTTAGCTGTGCCATGATACATTGTCGGAGCATTTCTTAGGTCCTGTTTAGCAGGCTATTCTTACACCCATCCTAAATTCACAATATTGCAAAGTCCTGATTGTGAGGAAGAAATAGTTTGCAATTCACATATTTCAGCATTTGGGAGAAAAACAAACACAAAATCTCCACGTGTTTGCATTCTCACCCATCAGGCCTGCTTCATGGTATGAGTCTAGAGAGACCAGAGACACGAATGAGAGCTGTCCACAGCTCTGAAGGAGCTTTCCCTGTCCTGGCAGCTCTTCACACAATCTCAAAGTACCCTGGATTGGGTGGCGGTGAAGTGAGAGGCTTGGATACCACACACTTGTTTTCTCACTGGGGACTGGAAGGCTTAGTAAGTGTCTGGTTTCTTGAAAGGGGTAAGGACTTTACCTAGGATAGATGGCCATTGCTTTGTTTGGCTAACTCATGGCAGACAGAAGTCTCCTCCATCTTCCTCTAGATAAAAATCCTTCTGTGTGAAGGTTCCACACTGCTGACCTTACTTGTAGCCACCTCTTCAATGTCTCATCTCAGCTGTCCACTGAGCCACCTGTATAAAGTACAGATTTTGTAACAGTTGGCCCTACAAATCATGTTTCATTTGTGTTTTCCTGGATAATCCTGACTTCCCTGGATAGAGAACACACTGTCAACCTAAAGAGTTCATATTCGGGGCTGGAGAGATGGCTCAGTGGTTAAGAGCACTGACTGCCCTTCCAAAGTTTCTGAGTTCAATTCCCAGCAACCACATGGTGGCTCACAACCATCTGTAAAGAGATCTGATGCCCTCTTCTGGTGTGTCTGGAAACAGCTACAGTATACTCCTATAAATAAAATAAATCTTTAAAAAAAAATAGGAGTTCAAATTCATGTTTCCCAGGATGCCTTTCTCATCAAAGTTGGGGATATTGTGATTCCTTTCACATGAGCCTACAACAGATCCTCTCTGGTAGGAGTTTGTCTCTATGGTTTGAATATCTATAGGTATTTAATATAAACAAATAAAAGAAACATTATCATGGTACTGGTGATATTTTCAGTGGGGCCTGGTCTGCTTTCACAGGGGGACATGCAGAAGGCTGCCTCAAACCTTGACTCTAGAACTGAAGCCTTTCTCACCAGTATAGCCTGTGGATTCAGCCCCCATGATAACCACTTAGCATCAAGTCAAAGAATCAGTCTCTAAAAACAAAACAGGAAGACATCAAATACACTGAGCTTAGAAGGAACATTTCAGAACAGGGTTGGCTCTGTCCAGCTTGGCCCCAGTGAGAACTGTAAGAATGGTGGTCATGTCATAATCCTGATGCTCTGCTGGTGAGCTGGGTGTGACCTTCAGCTTGTCTTGTGGTTTGTTCTTAGGTCTGTAGGTGACTCATCCATGCAGGGTGAGCTCCGCCCCTCAGTCTTCTGTAACACTGACTTCATATTACTCTAAAACAAATCAGTATGTATTTCAAACTATATATAAAATTGTTCTGTGTTTTGTTGCCTAATTCTTCTTCTTGAAGTACATGAAAAGAATTAAAATGTTTAGATTGTTTCCTTTAATTCATTCCTGTACCTCAGTGGGGAGAATTAACCTAAGCACCCTTAACGGGACTGTATGTGTAATATTAAAAACAGAACATCTCATTTCCTTTTTATTTCTATTGTGGGGATTGTGAACACCAGAGGTTCTAATGAAGACTTAGCTTTCACCGCAGCACAGAGTAGAAAAGGCAGGTTGGAAACAGAACAGGGAGCTTGTCCTTAGATTGGTCTCAAGATCTCCAGCAACACCGTGCGTTCCTCAGCTGTCAGTTTTCTCTTGCCTTGACCTCACCTCTGAAGTCATGAGCAAAAACATCAAGACAGCTGCCTACAGACCAGTATCTTCCTCCAACCTGGGCGCTCACAGTGTCTTCATCTGGTCTGCAGATGTCAGAAAAGGAGGAAGCATGGCTGAAGCCAAATGGTAGATTATAAGGCAGGAAATGATCTTTCTCAGCCTCATTGCCATTGCAGGTTGTATGAGTCTGTGAGCCAGGTTCTACAAGGGACAGAATCAAGATGAATGTATCTTCAAAGGTATTGTTTATCTTCCATGGCTGGGCATCCGGCAAGGGCTGCTGCACTATAAAGAAGCTGAGACACAGGAGCTGCTCAGGCAGAGCACAGCCCAGCTTGATGTGGGCCTGAAGGATATTCAGGGAGCTAAGGGTCTTCAGTCCAGGTTGGAGACCTGAGGAAGCTGGGCTCTGATGTGAGGGAATGTGGGAGCAGCAGGTGAGATGAATTGCCAGCCAGATCGAGGACAGGCAGAAACACAGTATGGAGGCTTTTTCTCCACTTCATTTTATCTAGACTTTTATTGTGTCCTCTCCTACTTCAAGGAATCTGACCGAGAAAATTTTTAACAAGAGTATCAATGGCTTGCCTTTCAGTCGATCCCAGATCCAGTCACATTACGAATCATAAAGACTCTCCACTTTTCTCTTTATCTCTCCCCATCCTTCTTGATTCCTTGCTTGCTTGCTTCCCCCCTCCCTCCCTCCCTTCCTCCTCCCCCTGAAACTTTGAGAAAGGGTCTCATTTTGTAGGACAGCCCAGCATCAAAATCTTGGCAATCCTCCTACCTCAGCAAACCAACAGTGGCATTGTAAGTATGCCACTTCCAGCCACACCTTCATCTTTTATCCCCTTGTATGTGGATTCACAGAGTCTCAAAGTTTTTTTTTTTTTTTCAATTAGAATCAAACTTCATTTTCTATGACAAGTTGTTACATATCAGGTCCTCTTTGAAGCAAAAAGTTATTTCTAGAGTTTAAGAACTATAAAATTTAGGCAGGTATTTGTTATAATTCAATATCTTACTTTTTTTTATAGCTGAAATGACAATGTACAGGACTACATAAAACAATGGTCTTCTCTATTTGATTTTTATATCTATCAGAATTTTCCACTTTAGTCTAAAGCAAATTGATAGTTATCATGAATATCCATTCAACAAACATGCCTCAATAATTATAAAATGAAATACTAACACATTCATATACTATAATGTTAAAAGATAGTTGTATTTTTACTAATGGATGTTCTATATACATAAAACCATCTGCACAGAGCACACGGGGAAGACAAAGGGATGTTCCTACTACACTTGAAATCTTTGTTTTCCTGTTGTCTCTCCAAGACAGTACCTTAAGCATTTTAGATTTTATTATGACTTGATCAGAAAGTCAGGTTTAAAGAATCCATCTTGTAGTCCTCGGACAAAGTAATTGGCTGGAAAAATTTTAATAAAATTTTTATAAAGTTCATATTCATGAAGTGGCAAAAATTGCTTTTAGGAAATTACTATATTAATAATTTACCCCCTTGTCAATAGCATTTCCTAGATAACCTCGGCTCTCTAGCAGCTACCATGACCCCAACACACACATGGTTAAATACATTGAGGCACATTGAAATCTGCATCCTGATTGCTCACTTAGGACAGCTCCTTGTTTAATTAGAGATTTATCATCTTAACTAGCCATACCACTGCTCTGAATTAGTTTTCCAGGGTTTGTGGAATTAAAGATGGTAAAAATTGATGAACGCTGGCTGCATTTCCCCCCAAAGGGTACAAACTTTTATTACATTTCAGATGCAAAACACAATTAGCCTGTAACCTAACCCTGCTAATCTCCTTGAGTTGGGTTTATATGTTTCTGCTTGTCTCAAAATTTTTAATGAAAGATCTATGGCTTTTACAGGCAATTTTAATAACCTCTTCACTCACTCCCCTGCCCTTGTTTGGAGTAGTTAATGCAATAAGATCCTGGATTAGAGAAAACTTTCAAAGTCGGGGATAAGTCAAACACTGTGGCATTCAACTGGAGAGAGGCATTCAGCTTGAGACAGCATCAGCAACAAACATCACTCAATTTCCAGGAGTTTCCACATATTTAACTAAGCAAGACCGAGGAGTCCTACTATGTTCCTTTCTATAGACTGCAGATGTCTGGTTGTTTGGCTGGACTCATGATGGACCGGAACTTAAAAAGACACCAGATTCACTTCCTGCATTAGAATCTCTTTGGAGGCTAACAGAACCCTCCCCACTTACAACTACAGATTAAATACAGCTTTGACCACAGAACATCACGACCCACTCACAAACTGTCTCTTCTTTCCTTATTATTCTTAATTTTTTTCCTGTGTGTGTATGCAGCTACCTGTCTACCTTTTTTTAAAAAAACTTCTTTGGTGTCTTGTTTTGTTTTGTTTGTTTGTTCATTTGAGGCAGGGTCTTTACATTTCCCGGATCCTCCTGTTGCTGCTGTCCTAGAGCTGGGATAACACACATCTTATCATGCAGCATTTTTTAAATGCTTTTAAAGGTTGAACTCAAGTCGTCAATGCTTGTTAGATAAGTACTTTATTGATTGGCCATTTCTACAATCTTTTAACTCTGTATTCTGTTGAATGGAGGCTATGTTAAGCCAAGAAGAACCTACCCCCCAAAAGTGGCTAAAGTCACCTGTGCATCCTTAGGAGGGGGGACTGTCATACATGGCATTCCTTCACCTAATGAATTATTGGAATGTTGTCATAATTATTCAAGTTTTGTTTTTGTGTCTGTTTTTGTAAGGAGTAAGTGCTCAGGCCCAAACTTAGCATCTATATCACCCCTTTAAAGACTCACAGAGAGCATGCAGAAAGAATACGAGGCACAGGACAGGGAGAAGGGCTGTGAAAAGCTGTCTCCTGGGTATGGTACAGCCAATGAAGGCATGGACTCAGAAGCTGTAGGTGCTTCCAAAAAACTGAGCTCATCAACAGTCAATCCTGGATGGGTCAGTGCTTACAGGACCCTTTCCCTCCCTATTTAACTAGTAGCTACTCATAGATTGTGCACTGGGGACCACCATTATCTATACTCACTGAGGAGTCTACCAGGCTCCTAGAACTATGGTCACAAAGATGATCCTGGTTAAACTTGGTGAGTCTCAAAAGCAATCAAAGTTATGAATGTGGAAAAGAACTTGTAGGAAAGAGATGGGGAGAAAGAGAGGTGTGAATTAGAGTGTATGTGGTTTGTGTGTAAAACTAGCCAAGGACAAACTTGGCAACAGCTCAAAACAGTCTCAGGAAGTTTAGTCTCAGCAAGTACCTTAAATTCTATTTTCAGTGGTATTACTGAAGTTCTTTCCTACAGTTAGGGTTAGGGTTAGGTTTACGGTTGATTCTTAGTGTGCTACAGTCAAGATACCATGCTCCACAAAAGCAGACGCTGCATAATTTTGCCACTGAATCCTGGCATCTTCCCATCCCTTTGCAGATTGCTTTAGGATTTTTATCCTGGGGACCTTTGCCCTCAGTCTCCTCTCAATCTAACCACAATGAGTTGTTCTCCAGGGTTTCCAGTCAGTTTCCAAACATCTTCCATTACTGATTCAGAAACAAAGTCTAAATTATGGTGTGTTATTGAAGATTTTCCAAATGAATCCTGGAAACTTGCTTTCTGAATGGCGACTCCGAGTGAGACACATTGTATACATAAGGCATTGCTCCAACCATGGATTCACATCTCTCAAAATTTAATAAGTCTGGGAAGCAGTCTTTTGCAGGTGCAAACCTCTTTGGAGGTCATCTGTTCTCTAAAGGCTTTTAGAACATTCCAACCAGAATTCATCACACCTTATTCTTTTGGATGCCATCCATATACATACTAGATCCTTTGATAAGCACAGCTATGACCTGTATACAGTGCTAGCAAGGCTTATTAGGTGCTACATTGTATACATTTGTGTCTTCTGTCTTAGGAGTGATAAAGGAATGCATTCAGTTGATTTTAAACCCTCAACTTTCAGAGCACTATGAGGAAACAGAATTAGTTCAATAAATGCAAACAGAGCATGAAATAAACTTGCTAGAGAGAACTTCCGGGACAAAGCCTCCAGACATTTGTCTCTCCCATATTCTTTCATTCCAATCACTGGGGCAGGCAAGCTTGACTCAGGTCTCCTCAGCTGCTCACAGGCAAGTCACCTTGATCTAAAATGAGCTCAGATTTGCTGATTCTCCAACATCCAGGGAGAGGCCATGAAAGGCTTTCACCAAGGTGATATGTGCCTGTGAGATTCTTTTGTTAATGTTGTTTTTTTTTTCATGTTGTTCTTTTAAAGACTGCAGACATCACTCACTGATCAGGATACATTATTTGTTTTGAAATAAATAAAATATATTTATTCCTAGATCATTCATACTACATCAGTAGAAAATCATTTTATAAGATCAATTTGTGCATTTTGAAAATAAATGCCTTCTGTTGCCAGTTTCTTATCCCAGACACTGTTTTACATACATATTCTCTAATCCTCTAAAATTCTTTTAGGATAGACAGGGATTCCAGGGCTCAAATAATTTTGTAGACAGACAGATAACTATGTCACACCTACAATCTGGTCACATTTTGGTTATTGTAAAATTATTTCTAAAAAATTTACAAACATTCTGAAACTAAAGCATGATATATGTTAGGAAGTCAACTGTGTATACTTAAAATATAGATTAAAATTTTAGCTTATCATGATAGTATCTTAAAAGTCTCGGAGATATCTCACCCAGGAAAGTCCTACCTTGCAAGTCTGAACCCCAAAACCTGCATAAAAATATCTGGACATAGTGGCAGACATTTATAATCCAAGTTCTGGGAAAGAAGAGACAGGGGTTCCCTGGGCTGAACTGTCCTGGAAGATTAACTGGTGAGTTCCAGGCCATAAGGAAAATCCTGACACTGCCTTAGGAATGGTAGCTGAGGTTGATCCCTGCTCTTCCTGTTTATGTGCAAACATGTACATGTGCATACACATGAACATGTACACACAAAAATCACATATACTATCCCACAGAGAAATCCAGGACTAACATACCCTGCATGTCACTGTGCATTTTCCCCTCCACTGCAGAGTGCAGTCTGCAGTGTTATTCCTAAGACTTAATTCTCACAGAATCCTCCTCTAAGATGGAGCCTGCCGAGCGTGAGCTTTAATGTAGCTTTTGACAGTTACCGCAATATAAAATAAGGCTTGGAGTTGAGATGACTTACAGACTCAATTGCAGATTAGAGAACAATCTAAGAGGCACTTTTTTATAAATGTTCCTAGATTGGAACAAAAAGGCATACCTGAAAGATATGACAGAATGATTCTATCCTGCATTTGCCTTACTCCACAGTATACCAGTAGAAGAGCAGAGCAGGGCTTTGGCTGGGGAATGTGGACTGAGAAGTAATTAAGATTCTGTTACTTATTCTGTAGAGAGAGGAGTTTATCAGAAATCATACCACCATTCCAGGCTCTCAGGATGTACAGTTTCATAGTGCCTCACTCTCTTCTGCTATTATAAATAAGCACACCAAAAACAGAAACCAGAAAGTTACCCAAAGAAAAGGAATCCTCTAGCCCTTTATCCAGACATGTAGAAGAAGCAAGGGTACTTTACCTACTGGTGTTGTTACATCACAAATAACTGGAGTGAGACAAACTTGGACTGAACAAGGCATGCATTGACAATGTCTGAGCAAACCTCTTATGGTTCTGCCTGCTGGCATCACATCACAGTGGGCTGGCCTTGAGCCCTAGTGATGCCCTCTAAACTGGCCCATTTTTTTCATCATTCATGTGAAAACATGGCCATTCTTGTTAGTGCAACATGGAAGATATTTAGTTTAAATGTCTTTCTGGATATACTTTCGATAGGCTCTGTATTGCCAAAAACGGGTTCTACAAAGAAACAAACAAAGAAGAAGAAGAACAACAACAACAAAAAACAGTAGAAACCAATCCCCATAAGAATTAGGACATTTTCTTCTTGAATCTGAGATTTGCCTGATATTTGGATTATTGTTTCAATTTTGCAAAGCAGTTTTGGTATTTTCCACCTAGTCTGGTTCCCACAGCACATTTGAGATATTGAAGGAAAGGGTGACTCCTGTTTCCATTCAGCCCAGAGAGTGTACAAGATCTGGCCTGGACTCAGGGCATTTGTTAGCACCACTAACTCTGAGCTCATATCATTGTTGTGGCTGTAATTGTTGTTTTCATATCAGACTGCAGATAATAATTCCAGTATTCCACAAGACCAGATATCCCAAGTTGACCACTCTTATTTTGGTATGTGTTGGTCTGTGTATATTAGTGTGTTTGTGTGTGTGTGTGTGTGTGTGTGTGTGTGTGTGGTTTATACACATGATATAAGCACACATATAGAAACTACCATTTTCTAACAGGTTTCTTCCACATGAACTCATAGTAATTGTGACAGCCTACACAAGACCTGTACAAGCTCACAGTAGAAAAAGTGGCAGCATGGAATAGACTCAAGATCCCACTGTAACCATGGAGATACTGGCCACTAGTAGGTGCTGAGAGAAGGAAGGATGGTTGGGTTTTGTATGTTTGTTTGTTTGTTTATCTTATGGGAGTATGGCCCTGATGTCTTAACCTCTGTCCAGTGGAAGACCACACATCTGAGAATATTTGGAAGATACAATAATAATAATAATAATAATAATAATAATAATAGGCATAAAATTCAATGGCTAGGGAATTAGGGGGAATCTGGAAGGAAGTAGAAAAAGAGTTGAATATAATAAATAAACAAACCACCAAATAAAAAAAAAGAGTTGAGTATAAACAGAACATGGTCTATGGAAGTCCCAAAGAACTAATAAAATTAATTTAAAAATTAATTTAAGTATGCATGTAACTATGTAGAATAAGTAGAAACACTATAATAATAATAATAATAATAATAATAATAATAATAATAATAATAAATAATACATTTCAAAGAACTTAGTCTTTACCAGGAGACTTCTGGGTCATGAAATACTTTCAACAGCTTGATCTTATCAGGTTTAAACATAAGAATGAGGAACTGCAGAATCAGCCAATTTTCCCAACATCTCTCAGCTAATCATATGGATTAATCAGTCAGTGATGGACCAGTTGTAAAAACCGAGACTCCCTTTCCTTGATTCGTGTGTTGTCCTTCTTGGCATTGATTTATCAACTTCCATTCACAGGGGCATCAGTAAAACTGAAGTTTCTACAGACTCAAAAAAAATCCCATTTATTCTCCCAGGTCCTGGCAGGACACACAATCATCAAGCCTTCTGTGGGTTGACCTTTCCCAGAGTGTCCTCAGAGGTGTACTGAAAGCACTGATTTTGGATAGGGTTATAACATCAGGAAGAGTTATTCAGACAGAAACAAAGAACCTTCTTGAAGAAGCTAACCCATGGCCAAAGGTAGATTTTATTTTTTTGATGAGTGAGAGAAATGGTAAATAATAATTGACTGTTCTGGGGTGAATTAGGTCGTTCCACAACTGATGTTGGAACCATGATCCTCACTGGGACTGCAATATGCACACTGTCTTCAAGGAAGTAACTGAAATTAAGTGGGATCATAAATGTGGGACTGTGATCCAATCAGTCTGCCACCAGGAAAACACAAGAGTCGAGGAAGGTCCTGTAAGAACACATTGATAGGTTAACCACTCCCAGCCAAGCAGAGACATCTCTAGAGACACTCACCATGCTACCATGATAATCTCCAGCCCAGGCCTCTTACAGATGAGCTCAGAGCTGTGGAAGACCTGACCAGGGTCTGCTAAATTTACACAATGAGAGGACATAAACCAAGAAGCCTACTGAGATCAGTGACTTCTGCAATTTCAGTGACTTAGTCTCTGGCTTTATTACAGGTCCCATAAATGACCCAGGCATTGACAAACACTATGTATAATTGCTTTTAAAAATAGTGAAAGAACGAGTGAGGTGTCTTATCCAGTAAAGGTGAGTTCTGTCAAGTGTTAAGACCTTATTGATTAGAGCCCCAGAACACATATGGCAGAAGAGAAAACCAACTCTCCTAAATTGTCTCTTGACATCTAACACACACACATTATGACACTTTAAACCTTTACATATACACACGTAAATGAACAAATAAATGATGTATATATATGTGTGTGTGTATGATATATCTATGTATATATTATGAAGTATGTATGATATATGTATTGTGTGCATGATGTATGTATGTGTGATATATGTGTTATAATGTATATGTATAATGTATGTATGTTTGTATGTATATATTCCGGGGAGAGAGTTATAGAAAGAATGTTTAAAGGCAGATACAAAACATGTAAGTAACTTTAGAGAAGGTGAGAATATACTTTTAGATTCTCCAGGACCTACTCACAACTCATTAGGCTCATACAGTGCTTGGCTCCTTTTTGAAGCAACAAATGCTTCTTTGTGAGCTGAAGCGACTCAGTGGCAAAAAAAAAAAAAAAAAAAAAAAAAAAAAAAAAAAAAAGCGAGTTCCTACAGATACAGGAGAGGTTGGCTTGATTTGTAAACAACAACTTGTGTATCTTATGAGTCTTTGATGTTCAGTAATATGCAGCATGTTAGAGATTTAAATTTTGTTGTGGTCTTATAGTGTCTGGATTTGCTCAATCCTCATACCGTTAATGAGGGTGCTGCTCAAACTGATGTCTAAAAAGTTTCACACTGCATTTAGATTCCATGCAAAGACGAGATTCATCTCACCTAAAAACAACATTTTAACAGCATGACCATT
>NW_022196898.1:104200070-104243083 GCF_008632895.1 Mastomys coucha | reverse complement strand
AAGAAAGAAAAATAAATGCTTGCTTAGATGCCAACCCCAATTTTAGAAATTACAACTTAGTCAACTGATAAAACTTTGAAGATAAAGTACCATAATTTACAGTTGATTTACTAGCTGCTGATCCTATGTGAACTAAGGTTTTACACCCAGTGATTTTTTCCTCATCTGAGCTCTAGCTTGTCAATTTTGTTGTCCAGTCTAACAAGAAATATAGTCAGTGATGCATAGTAATATCAGGTTGGTGGATTTGAATAGACTTCACATGAGGAAAAAGTGTTCTTAAAATGTTTATTTCCATAGAATAGTTAGCTTGTGTTTGCTCTCTACCACAGAAATAAATAAATGATAGGTACTTTGAAATTCTGGTAAGTTGGATATAATTACAATGAGTAATTATGTTATTCTCTAGATTACTTCATCACAAAATGTTTTGTGCACACATCTTCACAGGGATGAACCACAGCATGACTTCCTCTTTGTGTCTTATGGTAAAAATCGTGACATTTGGCTCTAAAATGGATGTTGAAAAGTTCTTAAAAAGTGCACAATTGAAAGGAAATGAGCATTCACAGGAGAATCTTCCCTTTGCAGTAACTTTAAAAGCATAATTAGAGGCTCAGTGACTATTGTTCAGTGTGCTGTAGGATGTGGAAGGATAGGTGGGTGGTAGCCTAGAAAAATGGGGATGCTAACCATGCATGACAAGACAAGTGCTTAAATCAAATGATTTTAAATGGGCAGGGAGAAGGTGTGATCAGGGAGAAGGTGTGATCAGGGAGAAGGTGTGAGCAGGGAGAAGATGTGAGCAGTGAGAAGGCATGAGCAAGGAGAAGCTATGAGCAGGAAGAACATGTGAGTAGAGCCTCCTCTGCCAAGGTGGTGCCAGTGTGAGATGATGTGAGAAAATTTACCAGAACTTATCATTACTGATGCCCATGCACTAACAATTATATGGTCATTTTCCTATTTTAAATTTTTTTTTAGATATTTTCTTTATTTACATGTAAATTTCTTCTTTCCCAGTTTCCTCTCCAAAAAACAAACAAACAAACAAAACCAACAAGAACAAATCCCTGTTGCCTACCCCCTCCCCATGCCTGCCACCCCACCCTCTCCCACTTATTGGCCCTGGCATTCCCCTACACTGGGGCACAGAACCTTCACAGGACCGATATCCTCTCCTCCTATTGATGATCGAATTTGCAATCCTCTACTATACACATGCTGCCAGAACAATCAGACCCACCATGTGCAGTCCTTTGTAAGTTTTTTTTTTTTTTTTTTTGGAGGAGAGAGTGCAGAGGGAGAGAGAGGGGAAGTGGGGAGAATTTGTGCATACACACACACAAGCCATGACATAAATGACAAATCACAGGACTACATGAGGTACATAGCTCCATCTGTCCACAATATGGATCCCAGGGAGTTGACTCAGGTCTGTAGGCTTTGAAACCATTGCCTTTACCCACTGAGCCATCTTGCTGGTTCTCATTTGGAATCAATCTTGAAGGATTCACTAACTGCTGACATATATTGGTACCTAAATAATTATTCCAAGGGTCTATTGTCAGAATTACATTATTTAACAATTAAACCTTAAAGATATATTACAGCAATAAATGGTGGGTTAATATTTTGAAATAATCATTTTGCTTAGAGAAACCACTATATTTAGTAACAACGTTGAATATTTTACCACAATTAAATAATTAACCTAACTAATCCTCCCGCTTCCTGTATTGTTGAAGGGGATAGAGTATCTCTTTGCAATGAGGAGAAATGCTAACTAAGGAATTTTAAATGGTGCTGGGCAAACCATGCATCTAATGACTCTCCTAACAAAATATGCCTCAGACCTGCACCCAACTCCAACTCCCTTCCTGATGCTATTGTTCAGTCTTTGTTGGGGAGCCTTTCCCAGCAGTCCTCAAAGGGAAGTCCTGGAGCCAAGGAAAAGCATGTCCAGTTACCATGAACTGCTTCCATGTCTGTATTTGAGTCCGCTGTAGCAACACTGAAATGTCTGTAAAAAGACCTTTGAAGATTCCAGACAAGTGTGGGAATATATGTTCCTGAATGATCCAATCACCTCATGATCATATATATATATATATATATCTTTCCATATGCACCTCAGCAGTTCTGAAAGACTACCCTCTCTGGACAGGCTTTTAAAACCTAGCAGATTCAAGCACTTTTCTTTTTACTTTTTATATTTTTGGTCCATTCAAAATGGTTTTATTAATTTTTCATGAGCATATGTAATTTTTGGCAGTAATGTGATTTATTTACTTCATAATCAATATTCCATAATAATAAAGCTGAGTCTCATGATATGATTTTTAATATTTTTTATTATATGGAAAAATACTGAGTTTTAAAATGCACACTGTAAAATTTCATAAATTTTGATAGCTGATTTTCAAGTTATGGATTTTTCCCAAATATAAATATATATATTGAAAGTAGATTGCATTAATTAAGTTGGCTTCAAGCTTTCTGATGTCTCAAATAACTCCTGTAATTATCACTTAATATTTTTCCTTGCACTTACAAATTAAAATAGCATTCCTGATGGCTGCTGCTTGAACCTACTCCCAGTTTTCCCCAAAGGGTCAGAGGACGCTCATTCTAAGCTCTGTCAATATTAGCAATCCATAGTGACCTACTCAAATATGTTTTTCTGTTTTAGCACTTCAATTTCCTGTGCTTTGATTTTATTGCTCTATATGGTGGGAGTCTGGGATGTGATAAAGGAAAAGTTTATTGTAAGAAATCAAAACTACAGGCTCTAACATTGACAGCTAAATATTAAGTTGGAAACACTAAATCATAAGGTATTTTTATTAAGTTTATGCCACTGTAAAGTTAAAGTAGACTAATGTTATATAGCAACATGGGTGTTGGCGTTCATGGACTGCACCAAGAAATAAAGAAGGTATCACATATCACACACATCCACACTATAATATGGCCAAATTGTTCAGCCATTTTCAATCTTCAGAAGGTACTGAATAAAAGAAAAATATTTGATAGCACAGCTAGCAGCATATTAAAAATTAACATATATCTCTTTTAGAAGCTAAAGCAAGCAGATCTCTGACAGGTCATGGCCAGCCTAGTCTACACGGTGAAGTCCAGGCCTACGACAGCTAAATATTGATTTGGAAATACGAGGTTGGGAGTTGGGAACATTTAGGTTGATACCTCACACTAACCTTGACACACTAGAAGACACCAAACAGAAGTTCTGAGAAAACAAAAGGGGAAAAATAGCATAAGCAGAGATATTGAGAAACACTGGCATTCACAGACTGTGGCAGAATAACCCCCAAGGTCCAACTGTGCAAAACAATACTTCACCATTCTAAGTAGCAGCTCAGAAGTTACACCAAGGAAAGACAGCATAAAGACTGCTTGGGTTTGGAAGATGGAACACAAAGTGGTTTTGCTGGGGAAAATACTAGAGAGAAAAAAAAAACAACTAAAAAGGGTGATCTTCAAGAAGAAATAAAATAATCTTAAAATGGTACCTAATGGTACTTATGTTTTGTGTCTGTCTTGTTTCAGTGAAAATAATAAAAGATTACACATCCTGACTCAACTGATGTATGGATAGTGGAAACACAGCACACACAAACATTGAGGTTTTACTTAGCTACAAAGAAAAATAAAACTGTAAGATGTGCTAAAAATGAACCGAGAGGCAGTATTTCCACATCAGTTGTCTTTATTAGGAGTTTGAGTGTCTCCCAAATTCTTCTGACCTGATATTGGGTTCATGGTGGTGGTATAGACAGAGTTCATGGTGGTAGTGTAGCTAGGGTTCATGGTGGTGATATAGACTGAACTCATGGTGGTGGTATAGACTGGGCTCATGGTGATGGTGTAGACTGGGTTCATGGTGATGGTGTAGACTGGGTTCATGGTGGTGGTGTAGACTAGGTTCATGGTCGTTGTGTAGACTGGGCTCATGGTGGTGTTGTAGACTGGGTTCATGGTGATGGTGTAGTGACACATTACAGTCCTTCAGGAGAAGGGGGAGGGACATGGCCATGATTCAGGCTTTGGACATGTGACATTCCTTTCTCCTACTTTTCCTGGTCCTGATGTGAGCCTGTGTCCTGTACTCTACTCATTCTTGTTGGGAATGCCTTTAACCAAGAGCAGAACCTCATCAGGGACTGAAGTTTCCAGAAATGAACGCCAAGAAAACCTTTCTTTCTTGCAAATTAATTGTCTTCAGTTTTTCAATACAGTGGTAAAAGGTTTGATGCATAAGGTGAAGGTGTGATTTTAATGTTCATTATTTGAGATATGTGTGATTAAATCTTGTGAAACGAATTGAAAGACAATAAGCACCAATTTTGTTAATTATAACATGTGTCACTTTATCTCCTAGGATATTTTTATTTTTATTCCATTCTATAATTTGAAACTATTCAGGCCTTCAGGTATGGTAGGGTAATCTACTCTTACAATTCCTTATAATTTTATGACTACATCTTTCCATTCTTCCCTTTCCTCCTCCAAACCCTTCAGAAATGTCTCTTTGTTCTCCTTCAAATTCATGCCCTCTATTCTCATTAAGTATTATTACATGTGTATATGTATATACATGTACATATCTAAATGTAACCTGCTCAGGTTAAATAATGCTAATTTTCTTATATGTTTGCAGGGCTAATGACTTGATCAGAGAAATAATCAATTAGTATGTTCTTCCATAAGAAACTACTTATCTCACTTCCAGTGTCTCTCAGTTGTCTATAGTTCTTTGTGTGAAACTGAGGTCTCACGGGCTTTCTTCTGTCCACATTGTTATGTCTATAGGTGCCAACCACTTGGCCATGTGTGTATGTGTCACCCACTTTGGCATGTCTATAGGTGTCATCCACCTTGGTGTATCTACAGGGCTCGTCTACTTTGGCATGTCTATAGGTGTCACCCACTTATTCTGTCTATAGGTGTTACCCACTTTGGTCTTTAGTGTCATATCTACATATTACATTCTAAATTTATTTATTATTTCCATGCAGGTCTTCATGTTCCTGGAAGAAACTAGTCTGATTAAAAAAAAAAAGCTCAAGGGAGAAACATCTTATTCAACCAGGGATATAGCCTATCATGGTGAGTCTAGGTAGCATGGGCTTGAAACTGCTGGTCACAGAGCGTGTGCAGTCAGACTGAGCACAGGGCATGCACAAACAGCCTGAGCATGGGGCATCCTCAGACAGGCTGAGAACAGGGCATCCACAGATAGGCTGAGCACAAGGCACCCACAGATAGGAAGCAGAGGATAATGATGCTGGTGCTCAGCAGTCCATTTTCAATTTCACAAAGTCTAGGATTCCCACACAGAGAAAGACCCCATTAACACAGCTCAACAAAACATATGCAAACAACAGTAAAGTAACTCTGCAGGTAATGCACTGACATTTATGGGCATTCACACACTGAAAGAAAATGAGGCAAGCAGCATGTGAGAGAGAGAGAGAGAGAGAGAGAGAGAGAGAGAGAGAGAGAGAGAGAGAGAGTGGGGGTTGAGGGGAAGAGGAAGGAGTTAGGACAAAAGGTTAGGAGGAAAATGATGTAGTTCTTTTTTAATCAAAATGGGGTTTTAAGAGATAATCCTTCACAGGCACCAGAGGATAACTTTAATCTAAATAATCACTCCCAGGTTTGCCTGGAGCCTTGTTTCCTGGGCGAGTCTAGATTCTGTCAAAATGACAATTAGCAGTAGTCATCACTCCTCTTACTGTTTCTAATTTAGGTAAGATTATTATTTCCAGTCATGACTCTAAAATATACATTTTACCCGACACTCCTAAGTTTACCTTTAAGGACATAAATGCAAATAAAGTTCAGTATAAAACATTGTGGTTTTCATTCCACCTCTAAATAAAATCCCAAACTACTAGGCATGTTAATATGTTTCTATGAACTATGTTAAAACTTTGGTATTATTCAAATTATTACCATACTTTAGGCTACTGGACAGTTAATAAAACAGATAACAAGTATCTGTTGTTACAGATTGGGGACCTTATGATTATAGATTAAATTATAGACGCACGTAGGTATCAAATGAGTTTTCCTGGATTTATAAAGAAGGCTGTATTCTGGTTGCTTATGTAGAGTGTACCTGACACAGATGAGTTGGTTAAGTGACATAGACTATGTTTATATAAATTCTACTGGGTGTGCCTACAACAGTGCTGCACAATATTCAGGGAATATTGTAGAAAAGAAGGCAAAATTTTTCAGAGCCAGAGGATCAGTTCAATTAGTAAGAGACTCTATCTCCTAGTAATGTCAGAAGCTACACCCATAAAGTATTATTAGCATGAATGTCTAAACATGAGCTGAACAAAGACAATAATAGACACACCAAAGTGGATGTGCAAAGGTCATAAAGTTTCAACCCAATACAAAGAACAACAGGAATTAGGAAGTGATATCAGAGAGCCCTTGAAATAGTAGCTCCTAGAGAAGATAACATTAATTGGCTAATCGATACCAAATGATCAGCTCAAAAAACATACATATGAGTAACATTATACAGACTGAGCATGTGTTATTATATACATATATGGCATATGTAATAGACACATACACACACACACACACACACACACACATATATATATATATATATATACATATATATATATATATATATATATATATGCAATAACAACTAATGTGAAAAAGGCCATATGAAAGGTTTTGGAAGGAAGAATCAGCAGGGAGAAATTATGTAATTATAGGATAATTTGAAAAACAAAGTAAAAAACCCCAAAGCTTAAAATAATAACCCACTAAGCATGGGAATCATGAAGAGAATTTACTGGAATTAAAAAACAAACAAACAAGCAAACAAACAAACAAAAGAAACTAAGGCTCTGTTTTTTCTGTGTTTGAAAACAATAAAAATTGTGAGCTTGAGGCATGATGTCTGAAATTACTTCAGCGGTGTCAAGCTGTGAATCTTGTATAGATCATCTGCATGTTCTAATTTTCATCCAGATTTTTATGCTGCTGACCATCTGGAGGATGATCTCAACTGGGGACCATGTGGGTCCTTTACACAGAGGCTAAAGTCATGCCTGGTGCTTGGAAATCTGTCTCTGTAGGCCTGAGGAAGCTTCTTTGTCAAGCTCGATGGATGAGGGCCCATCTTCCTATTCCTCTGCCCCATCTTAAATCATATCAGCTGCATGTGCAAGAGCAACAGTTCCTGATCCTGACAAAGAGATCAGGAGACCAAGATTGGGGTCTGGGCTGGGGTTTTGGATGATTTTGATTTTGTACATCTTTATGCTCATGAACTCTCATTTTCCCATTTTAAGTGTGATAATAATAAACATTTAAAGTGACTTATTTTAAAGCAAAAATAGAGAATTTTATAGACTAAGCAATTACCCTGAAGTGGGTATGAATCACACATCAACTGTGCCATGTGTTTAATGTTAAATTATATGCATCTAGTACATAACATTATTTTTGTTTATTTAAGTGATTATATAACTTAAGCAGATCTTATGAGTATCTGAAAAACAAAAATAGTTACAAAATATAAGACTATCCATTCATAAACATCTAAGTAGATTTTGAATAAATCAGTCATAAGTAGTAGTGCCCATCATCAAAGAGTGGTTGCTATTCTTATCTTCAGGTTACAGCATGTAGGTCCAAATTGGATGAACTAGGTCCAGAACATAAGTAACAATTTCCACATCTCTCACTGAGAGAGAAATCTTGTAAACTCCCAGAATACAAAAGCTATATGTTAAGAAGGCAAGGCCTGTTCTTATTAAGGATATAAAGTGACTGTGGCCCATAGGCATTGGAACACATTGCAAACACTAAACCAAATTGGAGAGTAAATCTAGATCAACATCTAGATCCAAAAGATTAAGATAAAAGGATAAAGAAATGCCCCTGTCTCCTGAACGACACACTTAGGATAGAGCCTATTTCTGTTTGTTTGGTTTGGTTTTGGTTTTAGTTTTGTAAATAAGTCTAGTATGTCAGAACAGACTGCTGACTTTTGCTAAACCTTGAGCCTGAATTCTCACAGAAGAAAACCAGACCAGAAAGGAATAGATAAGAAAGCAGATATTTAGAGCTTGTTGCACAAATGTGTTAATTCTACAGTGTTATCTTGTTAAATGCAGGTATGTGTTCAACAGCTCCAAGCTTCTGACACCCCATGCACTCTAAAGGAAGAGTCCCCTCAGATCCACAGCGCTGGGAAAACTCTACTCATAGAACGAACAAGCACCTTGTCAGCCCTGAGCCTCTAGATCTTCTAGACAAGCTCCTGAAGTAGGACCTTCAACAGAGATTAACTGCCAAAGAGGCCAGAGAGCACACATGCATCTTTCTGCACAGTGGTAAATGAACAGTCTTGTGTAGAGAACACATTGCTTTCTTGTGGTCTTATTACAGCCTGGTGAAAGCCAGAGAAAGTAATGGGAATGGGGCACTGATGCTTTCGAGAACAAAGCAAGCAACAACAATAACAACAACAAAAGCCAAACAGCAACAACAAAAACTTGAAGGAAACTTAATGTGATAAGAAGAAATGTTAGTCATTCCTTCTAAAGGCAAAATGCAGTAAAGACCTAGTGTATCAAAAGCAGGAAATTCCTCAACACACTCTGTAGGGAGGTATGCTATGCAGTGTGGTGGTGTGCATAGTTCAGGATTTGAGGGGATCTGGACTTTGTGCCTAGAAGTCAGTTTGTAGATTTCTTAATTGCTTCCTCTTCCTCATTTTTGGAACCACCCAAACAAGTTCAACCCAAGGAGTACTTTCTACTCTAGTGAGTTCAAGCCTCACCTAGGGTGACTTAATTATCATTCTTTGCAAATGATCCAATGTCATTGCTCATGACACATGCTTTGACAGAAGTATGTCCAGTATGACCATCTTTATAGGTTTTATTTACTTATTATCACTAGAGAGTTGTACATTTTCTAAGTATCTAAATCATTCTACCTTAGTGAACCTATGATTGAGTCCAGTGACAGGGCTTCTGTTTACTCAAGGCCCATAATCCCAGTGAACAGAAAACCAATAAAATCAGTTCATGGTTTAGGCTGCACTCTGACCTGAGAAGAAACATTCTTCTACATCTGACAAAATCCCAGATGAAATGTATGCTTTCCTCCACCAAGGCCAGACACAGATTCCACAATTCACATCCTTTCACTCACAATGATTAGTACACAGTTAATCAACCCTCACCAGCACGCAGTCCCTTCTCAGTGTCGTCCAGAAATCACGCTGGCTTCAAGGGAAGATTCCCTTGTGTGCTTCCCTCCCACTGTCTTTCATCCCATTTTCCCACACCAGTTTTTCTGACTCTATTTACTCATCCCTATTACAGAGAATCTTTTCTGTGTTTACATTTTGAGATACTGGAAGATGTTACAGCCTGTGTGCATTTTGCACAAGTCCCTAGACCTTTACAGCATGGCTTACATGCTTTATCTTACAATGGTCTTTTGATTATCCAAAACCCTACTTTCCCTTTTATCTGCTCATGGTCACAGAAGCTGTTCTCCGATTCATGTCTCTCCTTTTCCTAGACTCTCTAGTTGTAAAATTTGATTCATCTTCTCATCAACTCTTATAATGAAATGTGATTCCCCAAGTTGAAAGTATAAGGTGGAGGATGGAACTTCTAGGGGTCATACAGTTATGAGAGTATTAATCTCATACAACCAATGCCCTTCTAGGAAATACCATAAACTAGGCACAACCTCTCATCAAAGGAAGTGAAACAAAAATTGGGCTCTCACTACACAAGAAATCTGTTGACTTGAATGTATTGGCATGAAAAGATTGTGAAAAAAAAACCCCACATCCTTTGTTTGTAAGCTACACAGTTGATGCTATTTAGTCCAAGTACAGCCAATACATGAAGGTAGAAATGTGACCTGATTTTTCCTCTCCCATATCATGCTCAGGTGTGACTTACAGTGGCAGATATCCCAATTTTCCATGTGGTCAGGTGACTATGTGATTTCCCATTGCTGTGAACCTAATCAATATAATAGCATACATATTCAATCATTCATATATACACACATACCATGCACATATTCATATGTACAGGATATACATGTAAATAGATGAAAATTAATGGATGATAGATAAATAGAGGGTAGGTGGGTTGACATATGGATAGATAGATAGATAGATAGATAGATAGATAGATAGATAGATAAGAGGTGATAGATGATAGACATGAATGTATGATAGATTATATATATGATAGATATGATTGATAGACAATAAATAGATGATAAATAGATGGTAATAGAAACAGATAGAAAGGTAGATAGATAGATAGATAGATAGATAGATAGATAGATAGATAGATAGATAGATAAAAACAGGCAGACTGAAACTATTCTTGTCCTTGGAGATCAAGACAACAAAGCTGATCTATGAGAGCTGAGTAGAGTTGGTATTCAAGGTCCAGATGCTATGAATCAAAGCAAATATATACTTTCTTCATATTATTTTCTTCTCTCTATGCACAGCCATGAATATGATCTGTGCAGTTGGAGCAGCCTCACTGGACAACTCATATATATATGTTCTGTGTGTGCAACTGGGTGTCAGGATGAAGTGAGGCCTCCAGAGAGCACCCATCCTTGGCAGCAGAACTGATGCTGGTGGCAACATATCATTGTGACTATTCTTCCCTGCACATAAAATCAGCACTAAAACGTTATGAAGAAGAAATAAATCAAAGCTCCTATCACCTCAGGGTAAATCTCTCACTCATACTGGAAAAATAATTTTAAAACCATTCTTTATCAAGCTCTGTGTGTATAAGGCACAGAAATGAAAATGATCTAAATTATATATGGTCCTTTAAGAAATTAAGAAAAAGTGATAATTTTTAAGTCTTTTCCTATAGTTTCGATGTAGCAAATAATTTCAAGTAACCATAGCAGAGGAGAAATGAGTGACAGACACCTGCCCAGTTTTTATTAGCTCATGACTTATACCATCTGGCTCAAAACAATATAATCCTGATAGCTCCATCCATGATAACGTGTTTGTTTTTGAGGCAGGGTCTTCTAATGTGGTTTCAACTTGTGTTTTTTCTTTCTCAGCCTCCCAGCAGCTAAAGTTACTGACCCTTGTCTCCACATCTGGGAAGTTTTTAACTGTCTCATTATATGAACTGTCTTATTATAATGGACATACAGTTTTCTGGAAACTTCACATGCAAAAATATATGCACATACACTAATATATATCCTTATATCTATATCTATAGCTATAATATATATGAAAAATTATTACATATACATATGTACAATATGCCTATATTGAATATTATATATTTAGGACTAAATGTACATAAATTCAAATATATCATTTATCACCTTATTTAATATTATAACTGTTCTCTGAGTGACATGAGGTTATTCATAATCAGAGTTTGGATTCAAAACCAACCATACGCTGTCATTTCTATACCTAGAAATGACAACCTGCCTAACTATTATACTAGTGGAAGCATAAATCCACCAATTAAGTCACTGTTCCAGTGCTTAGACACTCATATAAAAATACTATGTCAGGTCACTTCTTAGGATATACACCATACCAGATATCACAATATAGCTTTCCTATTACAAAGGCTAAGTTAGTAAGAAGGGAAGATAGGGAAGAAGGGACACAGGGAGGGAAGGAGGGAGGGAGGGAGAGAAGGAGGGAGGGAGGGAAGGAGGGAGGAAGGGAGGGAGGGAGAGAGGGAGGAAGTAAGTAACTTCAGAAAACTACAAGTTTTCCTGAAGGCTGTGAAAAGAGATCAAGATCTGGGATTCTAATAAATATCTCTTTCCACATATTTCATGTTTAGTGTTCAAATAACATAAATATAGGTTATATGTGTCATCAATGAGTTATTACAGAAATAATCAAAACTTGTTCTGACTAATTATTTTAAGTTTAAAATAATCCAATAGCAATGGTTGCCATATAACTCTACAATCTTCTACTGTATTAAAGCAACTCCTAAGTTTTGCTTTTACATAATAAAAAAAAAAACAACTCTGTAGTTTTAAAATAGTCCCTTAGTCCCTAATGGTTTCAAAGTTAAAAATAAAGTATTTTGTAGCTATTTAAGTTGTGTGGATGAGTAAATATCTTTAAGTACCTACTATGGCTTCTTTTATCAAGTAGAAAACCAATGTTTAAAAAAAAACAAGGAAAAATTTAAAATATAGATGTTTGGGTGTGTTCTCTAAAGCACCTTCCACTGTACAGGGTCAGGGAGAAGGTCAAGGGAAGAAAATCAATCTGAATTACAAAGAGTCTCCCCTTGGAAAGTGGTAGCGATCACTCCCAACATACATGCTTCTTGCTAACTGACTCAACAGTCTTAAGAAGTTGGCAATAATGAAGAACCTTAAGACATGAAATAATAGTGACAATGGCTTTAGCTACCCATTACTGCAACACAGACATGGAAGTATCAACCAGTAAACACAGGTCTGTTTGGGGGTAGTTAGGGGGATTCTAGACCATGGCAGATTGGTGTTGATTGATGGCCATGAGGAGGTACGCCACAGTAAAACATTTGACAGAGTAAATTCACTCTCTTCATAAAGGAGGCACCCAGACACTCCCAAAGCCTTTAAAAGCCTATATCTAAGATCTAAACACCTGCTATGGGATTCCAGCTCTCAGAGATTGCAAAGCTTCTCAATAGTGCCAACCTAGGGGTCAACCTGTTAACACCTGGACTTTTAAATCATATTCACAGTCACAACTGCCATCCAGTTGTTATAATCCAAATATTATTAATTTCTGTAACAAAGATTACTTATGATCATTTGAAACCATATGTGTAATCCAGAGTCATAGCAAAGATCCAACCATTATCATAAAACAAGTTTACCTTAGCTACTCCTACAGCTAGGAAGATGGCTCAGTTGGAAAAGTGTTTGTAGTGCAAGAACAACACAAATTCAAATGCCCAGAACCTATGGGAAAGCCTGGCTGAACCTACACCTATGATCCCACTTCTAGGTGCAGAGAGAAAGTGAGTGTTTAGTTCTTACTAGGCAGAAAGTCTAGTGAGAGTGTGAGATCCTGCCCCCCAAAATAGAGAGAAATTGAAGAAGATATCCAGTGTTGTTCTCTGCTCTTGATACGAGTACCCTTCCACAGAAGCGTGCACACACACACACACACGCACACACACACACACACACACACACAAAAACAGGATTAAAGCACCACAGTACAAGGAATTCAATTCTTAGGGCCTTGTTGCACTCTCATGTAGCATGTGGCTTTCCTGATGTTTTCTTAACAAAATTTCACATTAACATCAAGCCTAACTTCCCTTGCAGACAAGAAGAATAGCCATCAAGTCAAACATATAAGCTGGGTATGGAAATACAGGCTTCTGCACTGGACTGAGAGCATGCAGTACACTGTGCATTGAGGTGAGTGACCACTACTTCTCTACCATAATCAGCTCACCCAAAACACAGAACAACTATGTATTTTAGTGTTAAGAAGTGAGTTAAAATCAGTTGAAATATCAATAATCCATGATTTAAATCTCTAGGGTCAATATTTCTGTGTTATAGAAACAAATCAAGCATGTTAGTGTTTCCTGCATGCTACTAATTATGGTTAGCATAGCTTGTATGGATTGGAAAACAAGGAAAAATTCATACAAAATGATAGATTCTTTATGTTTCCTTAAATGATTTATAAGACTGAATACAGAATTAACTATGAAAACTAGATTAGACAAAGATTTTTAGGGATTGTTCATTCCTATTACCTTGCGAGTATGTCCTCTGCCCTTAATGGAACATTCTTCAGACTCTGTGAACCCACACTGTTGTCCTTATCAAGGACAGTATTCACGCTGGGGTGCACTCTTTGCACATTTTGTCGGTTTGACAAAAATGTATAATTCACATAGACAAAGCTTATTTATGACTGCTTTTCAGATGTGCAAAATGCTAACACATGTACAAAGGCTTCCATCAAATTATTTTTATTATTATCAAAATTATTTAAATAGATACACTACTAAATAATAAGTTGTTATAATTAATGACAAGTATGTGAACATATTCACAGTGTTTTAGATGAACAAGATACAAATAAAGATTATTATAAATGTATCAAGGGTCATATTTCAGGAAAAATAGAAATCACCGAGCAACACAACTTGTATGTTTTTAGCCTGGTTTTAATTGACTAAATCACGAAAAGAAACACATATATAATATTTAAGAAAAAATATCTTACATAAAATATCTATTTCTTTTGTGGAAATTTGTTTGGCTCTAAACTCTAACCACATTCTTAGCTCTTAGTTCCATCAACATTATTGTCTATCAACAATAATGTGTGAAACTTTGACATACCCCTCGTGTGTTCTTAGATATTCTTTTTCTTTCCTGTAATTTTCATTAGTTATCACCTGTGTCTACTTGGAGTGATTTAAATAATATCCTGCCCCAAAGACACATGATTAAATTATGGACTATTAAATGTATGTAGCTAATTAGGCAAGTGATTAATTTTAAATTTGGTTGAGATAAGGAACACTGAATTATATGTAACCTCAGGGACATGTGGTATGAAGATTCTCCTAATTTCTTAAATATGAAAATGATTAGTATCACATTTTGTATCACTTTCATCACTGGTAAAATTATGGAACTGGTAAAATTGGGAATTAAAGTTGGATTGGCTTGAAGACCAAAAAGTCATTAGGTTTCAAATTCTACCAAAAATTAGATGTGTAAAATGAGTAATAATTTCCCCAAACAACTAACCATATTTAACAGGGTAAAAACAAGAGGGATAGAGGTATTCTAAGTTTCACTTAAAAAGCTCTTGCTTTTTAAAAAGCAAGAGCTTCTTAAGTGATGGAGACACTGGATAATGCAGGGAGGGCTTATTCTATAATTAATATGCAGGAGAAATTACAAGTTAATTTACATTCGCATTTACAAGAACTGCCTCTAACACACATAATGACAAAAGAGGTACTTTAATTTTATGAGCCCAAGAAACTCATCTAAGTGTCTAGTTTTTCTACATTGCTTTATTTAGAGTAAGTCCAGGTTCTTGACAACTTGTATGTTTTTATTTTTGTTTGTTTGTTTGTTTAAGCAGGAAGCAAGCTTGCTTGGTGTACACTCTGATAAGCTTTCCTGACCCCAACTCTTGATCCATGAAAATTCAAGAGAGCTTGCTCTCATTAGCCTGAGCACCCAGAACACTGGAGCACTCTGATAGCTGTGCTTCCTCAGTAAACAGGAGAATGGAGGGAAAGCTGTGGGGATCTCTATCTAGTTCTTACTTCTCAAAGTGGCTGAGATCTCAACAGACCTGTCAGGATGAGATTCCATGCTGCAATTCCCTCTGAACAGTTTTAGAGAATTTGTGGGGATGTTTTAAGGGTGTGGGGTGGGGACATCCACATGGATACAGGGGGTAGGGAGAAGGTATGGAATGTGGAATAGTCAGAGGGTGGATGGGGGGATAAAATATGGTGTGTAAAAAAATGTTAAGTAAAAATTTAAAAATGAAAACAAACAAACAAAAAGTGTATGACAAGTGTATTGGGAAAACAGGCATTGTCTCTTGCCTCCAATGTTCTTATGTGGTACGGACTGATTGGGTAATTCTCCTGCCAAATAGTAAATGATGTTTTCAGTCAGGCTGATTGTGTTAGAAACTGAGAGAATTTCTCCCTGGATCCTAGAAGTAAAGGCTGCACTCATGTGTTTACAGTGAGTTCTCACCATTGTTGCACACAGTGTGTCTACAAGGAGGGTGATGCAGACCCACAAACTGGCTCCACCTCTTCTTTCTCATGCCTGCTTACTATTTTCTAATAACTTCCCACATTCTCCTCCTCTTTCCTTCCATCCCTTTTTTCCTTCTTTCTTCATTTATACCTGACAATGAGATTGACTGAAAGCTTGATGTTGTCAAGGTTATCACAAGAGCAATGATTAAATAACTACAAAGATCCATGTGAATCGTTGCACAATGTTTGCATTCAAGCACCACAGGGTTATAGACCACAGAAGGACTCCTGTGATTTACTTCATCATAGGGAGGAGTATGCAAGCTTTACAGAGAAGTTTTCCTCCATTTTTGCCAGTTTTGAATGAACTTGTCAGTCCTGGTAGGATCATGTACCACAGATTGCACAGCATAAACAAATTTAACTTTTCCTTCCAGAAGTCAAGTGAGTGATGTTGTTTTCTGATGGGACTTTTACCGAGTACTATAGATTGGAAACTTAAACAACAGAACTTACTTCCTGAGCAATCAGGAATTCAAGAGGCTTATCAATCCTCTCCAAAGTTTGAGTAAAGAAATTGGTTCAGAGGGATCGTCTGTCATCTTGTACGTAGCTACTTTCTCATATGCTCACAGGATGTCAATCTCTGTCTTTCTCTCTCTGTCTCTCTGCCTCTCTCTCTCTCCTTCTCTCTCCTTCTCTCTCCTTCTCTCTCTCTCTCTTTCTCTGTGTGTATGTGTGTGTCTGTGTGTGAGAAAAAGTCTTGTGTGGCTATGTGAATGTGGATATATTTGTGTATGTGTGTGTAAGTCTTATGTGAGTGTATTAATATGGATATGTCTGTGTGGTGTGTGTGTGAAAAAAGTCATGTGTGTGTGTGTGTGTCACTGTGTGTGTGTGTGTGTGTGTGTGTGTGTGAGAGAGAGAGAGAGAGAGAGAACGGTGGACATATGTGTGTGTGAGTCTTGTATGAGTGTGTGAATGTGAACATGATCAAAAAAATATTATGATATTTTGTCTCATATTCAGTCCATAGAGAACATGTCAGAGCCCGGCTTTCTCTTTTCTGATCCCACAATACATCTTTTCCTCAGATTCCTATCATTACCAATGAGTATTTAACTTTATTTGGGACCATTGAAAAGGCTTGTTCCACCACTAAAGTTCCTTAAAGCAAGTGACTCAAATGTGAAAGCAAACAGCTAAATATCTTAGCATTATTTATTCAACCATTTATTTAGCTTGATACCTCTTCTCATACAAACTTCCAGAATTGGCTTCTGCATCTTCTGGATTTAGGGAAGAATTTATTTGCAAGTCTTATTACTCATCATCCAATGTTTACAAATGTGTAAAGCCAAGATTATTTTGTGGCCATTATGTTTTCTAATGTCAGGTGTTTATTATTCTGAATGCAAACTATATTTACATATCAAAACCTAATGAGATATGAGAACTTTCTGACACAGAGTAATATTGGTAATGTGTTTTTCTATCTAGAAAGATGTTTGCAAATGGGAATCTCATTTAAGACCATTACTTATAAATCAGTATTTTACTAAAACTATGACTTCATTAGATCAAATTTATAAATCTTGTCAGTAAATATTCTCAGCATAACTTTCTGATTTCTTAACGAGCTTCTTGCAAAAGAAAAGCCTAGATAATTAACATGCTGCTGCTCAGACAGCAAACATCCTCGTGTTTCTGGGCTGATGGACTTCAGACTTCAAAGTAGAAAGAGAATCAGACATGTGGGTAATCGTTAAAGCAAAAAAACTGACCAATATAATGTATTTTGTAGAAGTTTGCTGAAAGTCAGATTTCCAACATAACAAGTTGTTGAGGTTTTGAACTCTCTCCTACATTTGTCTTGTATTTAGTGATCATTGGTTAGTTTTCACTAAGTAAAGACCAGGCATAGTTCTCAAAACAGCATTGCTAGTATTTCTAAATCCTTCCTGGTGTATGTTTCTAATGATTCAGTAATCAAGGATTACAGAAAAGGGATAGATAAAGAAGACAATGTCCGAATGTTGTAAAAGAAAAACAGGAGGTTGTTTCCTCCTGGTGGGAAGGGTACTAGGAATTAATAGACAATACTCTGGAAGGCAGGAGTACTTGCCATGCACTGCTGGATGGAGTCAACAAGAAGTCACCTGCTCCTTCTCTGTATCTCTGAGAAACCACTGCAGGGTGCAGAGTCACTACAAATGCTGTGGGTTTTCATAATGTAAGTTGGCAGAGTCTGTGTTGATTAGTTATGGAGTGTGATTTCATTATGGAGTATAGCCCTGTTTTAAGTGACAAATAAGAGCCCCAGACAAAGTTATTGGCTTGGCATATCAATTATTTTGTCTAGATAGTTGTTTATTTATTGGTGATATGGATTTTAAGTTATTTATTTATTGGTGATATAGATTTTAAGAGGAAAGGAACTGACATAGTCTAGGGCAGAGATATGAAGGGATGAAAGGCCAGAGTGCTGGAGGGGAAGCCATGCCTGGGCAGTGACTAGATCCTGGGGTATTTACTGCCAGCTCCAGACCCCTCAGAGAAGAGAATTTGCAATAGCAACTCTGAACACACATGGCTACCTGATTAATTGCATCTTCCTCACTAAGACACTAGCTTCTGAAAGTAAATTTTAATAACTAGATTACTTAGGAACACTGACACATTTCCGAACACAGAGCATTCAGTCTCAAGGTGATACCTCTTGATTCCTATGATACACCATGATAAGACCCAAGATACTTCCCTGGATCCACCATACTTCTTCACCTGTTCTCCAGCGAGTCAGAAGTTCAAAATCAAGACCCATGGGACACCCATACACTAGTCATGTGTTCCTCTTTGCATTGGCTTCTCAATGGTTGCTGTGCTCCTGGTCACTCCTCTTTTCCTGGGGAAATATGGGAGCCCTGCTCCCATGTTCCCTCATCCTGACCTACCACCTACCCTCTCCCCACCTCCCACCCCTGCTCACTTCTACACTTGCTGGATCCTCTTCGCTGAGCAGAATACTGCAGTAATTACTTTCTAATTCCTGATGGACTTATTCTGCTTCCTGATGGAGCCCTTCCCTACCCATGCGACAGACAACAAATGTCCCCATGAACGGTTCAACAGACAATCCCTTCTTGTTTGCTTTACTTAAAAAAAAAATGCAAGAAAAAAATAATCCTAAAATGGGCTTCTCATGAGATATAGGATTTCTCTCTCTTAAGCTAAAATATTATAAAATAACAAAAACCACTGAAACTAACAGCAACTTTGGAAGTTCCCAATATTTACTAAGAGCCAATAAAAAGAAATATGTCTGTGGGCCAGAACACAAATGTATCTAATCCCAGAGCCAAGTCCTATAAGCATCACGTCACAGGTAAATGAATAAATTAAACAAGACATTAAATTCCTATGCCATAAAATCACTACTTTCAACAATGTCCATAACTGGTGTAACAAAACTCTAAAGTATATCCACCGTTTGCAGAAGATGGAGTCACATTGTAACAGAGTATCTTTAGTTAATGCTCATTCTCATTCTCTGTCTCACTCCCTGTTGTCTTCTAACAGGGTTGAACCACATTACACAAGATGGCCTCACAGTTGCTGAGTGGCCCAGGCTGCCAGCTCCATAGAAATCACCTTACCTCAGCTCCTACAGTGCCAAGATTAGTTTGGTTATAATAGTTGAATAATAATAATTCATGTTTATTTTTACTCCAGAACATAAATACTGTCTTAAAATCTATTTTCTGCTGCTTAGAATAATTAGACTGTAGTCATCTTTTTCTTACTTCATAAATGATTTCCTAGTTGGTACTTTACTGTGCAAAATTATTCAACTTTTTCACGGTATAATTATAGTAGGAATCAAAAGGAATATTTAAGAACACTTCTCCTAATTGAGTAGAACAGTATATTTCCTTTGAACACTTTATATTAATTAGTAGTCTCTTGCTCAGTACTCATCCTGCACTAACACTGCTTTAGATCAACTCCTGGCTTTCTCTGAAAGCTAACTTTAGCATATTTGTTGAATTTCTCAAAATCAGAACATGTTAGCTTATTGTTTATCAGAATCTTAGACAGAATTTTACAACTAGGATTTAAAAAGCAGCTATTGATTAAGGTCATTGTCTATTTCCTTGGCCTTTTCTTACCTAAGCATTTCATGAACTGAAGGGTGTTAGGGTCCCACTGTTTTGGGTGCTGCCCCCAATATAGCCAGCCTCAACAAATGTCTGTGCAGGGTTGATTCTAACCACCAGGATGTGTAAGTATTTTTATTTCATTTTAGTCTTGCACTTTTCATTCAATTCTTACCTTTTCACACTTACTTCTAATGGCCAAACGATTGGATTAAAATGTCTTTTTCCTTAGGCTTTGATCTGAAGTGTCAGATTTCCCAAGTATGTGGTCATGTTGTTAAAGGGGGGCACACAAACCCACTGAAAAACTTTTCTATCTTTGGATCACATTTCTTCACACTTCAAATATAAGTTTTAAGTGACATTTTCTAATTGAAATGAAAATATACCAAATCAGTAGAAAGGATGTCTATCTGATGTATGTAAAGATGGTTATTTATCCATCTCTTTTAGCACACCACTCACCATAGGTAGTGGGAAAGAAAGGATATGAGCAAAGTGGACCTGTTTAGAAATATTTCTTTGGAGCAACTCCCATCTGTGTTGTCTGGAAATTGGCAGTTCAGTTCATAGGTCGGCTGTGGCATCTCAGTCCACTAGAAAACACTTCCTGGATACACCAGCACCCCAATTCGGTAGACTTAGGATAGCAAAGAGAAATCAATGGCACTACCGAGCAGAGACAGCCAGGCCTCAGACTTGGCACAAGTCATCAAGAGGAATGCCGGGAAAAGTTTTGGCTGTGCCTTTCTCAGCAAATTGAAGAACAGCAAAGACTTGAGACCAACAAGCGTTCCACAACTAGCTGTAGAAGCAAGCCTAGCTCAAAGAGTTCACAGTTGCACACACACACACACACACACACACACACACACACACATGCATACACACACACACACACTCGCACACACATACACACATAACACTCTGACTACACATGTTGTAACCTGACACTTTTAGATTTAGAGGCAAAATAACATTTTATAAAGTCCCCTACAGGTGTTTTGTTTCAACTTTAATTTTCATTTAGGGCCCTGCCCACATTTGTGGGTTAGTATTTTATAACAGTTAAAAGATAAATATTCTAGTAGACTAGATTTGAAACCTGCTGCCAGCTCCTTGAAGCTAATGGGTATCTGGAAGTCAGTGAGGATCTCTATCTAGGAAGGCCGAGAGGAGAGCAACTTCTCTCTCCTAAGGATGTTGTGAAGACTGATATGGAAAACTACAATTTCATCCAGTGGGAGTAGTGCCCCAGGCCACTTGCCACAGTGTAGCAGGATCCCTCTGTAAGACTAGGGGACCTTCTCTGTGGTGTCCTCTCTCTCCCAATTGCACAGCCCTCCAAGGCCCAAATCTGGAGCAGGTCTCCAAGGTCTACATCTGGACCAGGCCTCCAAGGCCCACATCTGATGAAGTCTTCCAAGGCCCACATCTGGAGCAGGCCTCCAAGGCCCACATCTGGAGCACCTGATTCTAAAGCGCTGCCTCTTTAACTCAACAATTCTCTTTCCAGAAATTGTCTGAATTCTTTAATGGGAAAGGAGGTAAATTCAGTCATAAATTATTCTCAATAGCTTTAATCACAGATGAAAATTTAAAATGATCTCTTTACTCCCAAGACTTCTTGATTCATGCAAAAGTCTCACAAAGAGGAGGAAATCTCCCTGTCTTTTGGGCAGAGAATATAAGGGACTCCAGATAATTTTACTAAGGTCAGACAAGATCTCTCTGGAGTCTGTTCTCAGGCCTATACACATTGCTCAACACTTGGCCTTGGGTGCACAGAGTGACTCATCCTGCCAGCAAGGAATATCCCCAGGACCCTATGGAGATCTCTAGGATCCAATCCATGGACAAAGCATGAAGGTTCCTTGGATTGTACCTCTTTTCTTCATAAACATCGTTGTTTATGATAGGAGCTGGTTCTGCTCACTATGTACCTGTGTTTGGGGTTAAATGTAACTCCACATTATGGACATCACTGTTTTGTAAAAAAGTGATAGCAGGTATAATTGATCTTTTTACAAGACAAAGAACAGATATTGTCCTAGAGTTTCATTGTTGTGAAGGGATACCATTATGTGAAGAAATAACATGACTAGGGCAACTCTTATAAAGATAAACATTTTTATATTTAACCGTTTTAGTGGTTGAGTCCATTATCATCAATGGCAGAAAGCATGGCAGCATGCAGATAGACATGATGCTGGAGAAGGAACTAAGCGTTTGACATCTTGATCCTAAGGCAGCTAGAAGGAGACTGTCTTCTGTAGGCAGCCAGTAAGGAACTAGAATTCCACAGTGGACAGAACCTGAGTATAGGACACTTCAAAGCCCGCCTATATAGTGACATACTTCCTCCAACAAGGCTACACTTCCTCCAACAAGACCACACCTCCTAATAGTGCCACTCTCTATGGCCAAGCATTCAAACACATGAGTTTTGGGGGGCCAAAACTATTCAAACAACCAGAGATACGGAACTCAAGTACCTTTAGAAAACTTATTTGTTTTCTCATATATCAAACATCCAATACTTGGATGAGAACTGATTGGCTCTTTATCCACTTCAGCTGTAACAGGAGTGGATATGACCCCTTCCATTCACACGAGTTAGGGTCTAGGTGGCTTGGAAATAATGCTCACAGGAACTGGCTTCTTGTGTCACATGGCATTGCTCCTTTGTGACCACTGATCCAAAATTTTATACCAGAACTCTACCGAACTTTGAATATTTATCACTCAAGACTTATTTTCAGATCACTCAGACCAGACTCCTTTGTAGGTCCTTTCTGATTTTCCTGTTTGGAATACTTCCTGTTTATATTTGAAGGAAATCTAAACTTTAGCTTAACCTGACTAGCAGGTTTCTTAGTAATTTTAGATGGCAACAGTTTATGGACATTAAAATGCAATAATTATAGATAAGTTGCAAGTTCTACCCAGTCTAGCCTCACAAATATTCTAGAAATCTGAGCTCAACTGAACACACCTGGACACTAAGAAGTTCATCCTCGATTATCTCCAAGCCCTCTACTTTGTTTTGTAACCAACCTAGCCTGTGAGACTCTCTCATGGGGGCTAAAATAATCCCCAAGTGAGAGACAGGACGAAGATCATCTTCAGTGAAAGAGGTGACATTTTCTTTTTGAAAACATGTAAGTCGAATTTTGGAAATTAAAACTAAGACAACTAAGTATTTCATTAAATTCTTCAAAAAATTTCATTTTAAAATTGGAAGCAAGGTAATAATTAAAATTTCAAATCATCATTTTCTCTAATCCTTTTACATTGTTATAACATATTTATTATGTAATCTTTAATTATACAATATATTCATTATTATATTGATTTTGAATTAGAAAATTTTCTGAACTAGGAAGTTTTCGATGATAGAATGATGTCTCTAATTTTACTTCAAGTCTTAAGTATTAAAGTTTTATCAGCTAATTTGTAAAAACCTGGGATATTTTAAATAATGAGATTTTTAGTATTTCTCCTATCCCTTCTCATTTCTCAACAAGGGAGATTTTTAAGTTCTTTTATTATAATTAATAATGGTTTTCTTTCAAAGTATAATTGGCTTCTTAGCCTGGCATACATTCACTGTATACTATGATGCAATTTGTCTTAAACATGAGTAGGAACTTGCTGAAAGATATTTCCAGTCTGTCATTCATTATGTTTTGAAACTAAGATTTTTCTTTTCACATGAAAAATGCAAAAAAGGTAGATGTTAGTGTATTATACTTTGGTCTTGCTTTCTTAACTTGGTGATTTAAAAAACAAATGGATAAACCCTTTCATGTATGAGTATAGAGAAAACCAGTCACCACTCATGGTAGTCCTTACTTATAACAGCTGGGGACATATTTTTAATTCACTGGTAAAAAATTAATTGAAAATAAGTAAATATATATATATATATATATATATATATATATATATATGTATAGGCTTTTGGTTTTACTCCCCCATCAGGGATTTGCCACTTTCTATCCTTTTTTTATTTTCTTGCCTATATAATTCTGGTTGCTAAAGATAGCATTCAACTGATGTATAAATTTAGATGCTATTTTAAAATAAGCTCTATCTAATGTCATATTGTGTTTCTGAAGACAATCCTAATATCTTTGGGTTAATATTGCTTTAAGTAAACAAAAGACTGAGTATCTACATGCAGCCATAACACTAGAATTGGATGTGAAGTTGCCAGTGTTTGCTTCTGTAACTGCATGGTAATGAAAGATAAATAATATAGAAATAGTGATCTCTGAATTGTCAATATAGAATAATAAAATTTAAATAGTACTGTACAAAAAATAAAGCAATTTTATTTTCTTCAAAGGACTATAAAAACTTTTAAAAATACACTTGTAATTTCCATCTCATTGATTCTCGATTTTGGAGAAATATAAAGAGTGATTTGGAGCCAGGGCTATGAGAGGACCCAAGAGCAGATCTAAACACCAAATCAATACTTAATTTCCAAACATCCACAAGGAAAGTTAAGAAGTTCGACCCAAACTTTCCACAGTGGCCACAGCAGAGAAAACTACACATTGGTGTCCTTGTTTAACTTGAAATTGATTTTCTCTCACTTCACTACTCCCTCCCTTTCTATTACTACAATTACAGAATCACTCATTATACCTTCCACTCATACAAAACACCTCACAGGCTCTTGTTAGCTCTGTATTCATGCAGTGAGTCAGCACTTGTACAGAGCCTACCTCATGGATCTGTGTTCATCCCAATCACAGTTCATTGAGCTGTTCCACTTGCGGACACAGTCAGTCTGTATGGTCTCCATCAGAAACACTAATGAAGCTATTTGTAAACTTATCCACTAATGGTATTTCATTGCTATGATTATCCTCTTATGAAAACCAAAGGGTCCAAGGAGGGAAGTAAGGTTCACTTCTGTGTTCACCCTTGACTATCACTGTTATAACCAAACAGTGGAGATTGAACAGCTTCATAGAAATAAATCATCTTTTCTCAATAGGAGATTTTATGTCCAAGGTCATGATGCTCTTCTGGGCTCACAGAGACCTCTCTACTCCCCTTGGTCTTGTTGCTGTTCACATATGAAGCAACAGAACAAGGTCTACTGCTTTTCTACCAATCCCACCACGGCTACCTAATTTCAGTTAGTTCTCAAAGGCAATGTTCTATGGAAAGCACCAGTTTGGGCTTAGGAATTTAGCCTGTGGACTTTTAAGCACACAGTTCAGTCTACAATGCTCCTTAAGCACAATTTATGATGTTTTTTTTTTCCCTCCAGTGATGGGACTTGAAAGCTATCCTGAGGTACATACTGAGACCTTGTTTAAATAAAAAAGAAAGAAAACAAAAGGAAGAATAGGAGGAAGGAGTAATAACAGAGTGGGGAGAAGAAAGGAGTTAAGTGAAGCTAAAAATTCCTCAGTCCTAGTTTTCTATGAATGTTGCCCTACCATGACACCCACAACAATCTGCCCACAGCAATCTTATGGGAAAAAAGCCTACTTAGATATTTGACGAATCTGATGCCATCAGTGGTATTTCAAGCCCCCCTCCTAACTTAATTATGTTCTAAAATATTCAGAAGCCTAATGGTAAGAAGGCTCCATGGTCTTTGTGATTGTGACCTTTAAAATTAACATTCCAAGTAAAAAAGTGTTAATTTGCATAAATATTGTAGACTGGCTATTTCATAAGAACTTGGCAGCAGGCTCAGCCTTCCTTCCCTATAGCTGTGGTCTTTGCAGCTCCAGTGTGAAATTATCTCAAGTTCCACATATTCTCACAAGCTACTGAGACCAGCTTAGCCCTGTGGACACCCTGCTGGGTAACTGACAGATGGTAAGAGCTAAGAGAAGAACTATCTAGGACAGTGAGAATTTTGGGTAGTTTCATGACCTCCCAACCAAATTGGACTATCCCAGGTTATTATATAGCAAATAATTTAAGATGTAGTCAAAATAACATCTACTGATTTGTCTCCCATTAATTGCTTTAACTTGACTAGGGAAAACCATATGGACAAGCAATGGACTCAGGCTATCAAGTGTCTACCTTAGGAAGGAATGGCATGTACTTAATTTTAAGTTACAACAAACGTGTATTTCGGAAATGAACCATTAATGGCTCTGAACATCTTGATGGTTCCAGGACTGACATTGGTCTGCAACTCCCCTTCCTGCTCCCATCTTTCTTCCTTTCCCTTTCTAGGTTCCCATTCTCTTTATCTTTTCTGTCTAAATGTTCTTTCTTCATTCCTTCTTTCCTCTCTTTCCATCCTCCCATCCTTCTTTTCCTTCATTTCCTCCCCAGCTATAGTCACTCTCATGTGTTCCTCTGTAAAGTCTGCCTAGAATAATTGCAGAAAAAGAAGCTGTTTTGGATGATACTACTTAAAATTTGTCTTTATATTCCATGTGTTTAAGCTGTCCTAAATTAAATGTGGCTACCTTAAATGGCTGAAGTGATTAATGTAAAATTCTCCAGACCTGAAGTTAATCTTAGATTATGCATTTGGACCCAACATAATCACAAAAGTGTATTAAATGCAAGAGGCTTAAATAAAGAAATTAAATGAAGACAAGATGTGAGGAAGCAGATTCACTACTGAGGCAGAGACTCAAATGGCCAGGTGGTTTTGAAGTTAAAAGGAAGTCATATGACAAAGGTAATGAGTAATTTCCAAAAGTAAGAAAAGTTCAAGGGCTTCCTTGGCTTCTTAGAGGAGCATAGGCTGCTGACCTGTTTCTAAGCCTCTGTAGCTGACCAAGGAGACTGATGGCACTACTATACCTTTTGTTCTGAAGTCACATATCTGTAGTTGTATAATGAGGAGGCCCACCCTCTCCCAATCAAACCACAGTTATTACAGCTGCAGCAAAGTTGACAGAGTCTTGATGGAGCCCTGAATTATATTTCTCAAGTGTTCCATTTAGTTTTATTGAACAACACTCTGTCTTCTTTGTCTTTATGTATCCTCATTTAAAATTATTTTAAATTAAGTTTCCTAATTACAAAGACAATTAAATTGGCATCTGTAAACAAATGCAACTAGGCTTTATAAACAGAACTCAACAAATAGAAAGAAATATGTCTGAATTCATTAGGAAGAAGCTGTTTGCTCAGTGACAGTAACATCCAAGATGTGAATGAGGATGGGGCCTACCACCCATTCCATGGGATAAATTTTAAAGCAGGATTGACACCAGATAATCCATCATGAATTAATAAGTATGAGATGGTCCATGCTCTATTTTGCTATAATCTATCATCTATCTAGTTATCTGTCATGTATATCTATTTATCTACCTACCTATCTGCATATCTATCTATCTATCTATCTATCTATCTATCTATCTATCATCTATCTATTTATCTATCTAGCCATCTATTTATCCAGCCATATCATCTATCTAACTAATCCATATATCCATCCATCCACCCATCCATCCATCCATCCATTTATCCATCTATCTTTTATCTCTCTGTCAATCATCTGTCTTGTATAATATCCATTTGTCTATCCAATATCTATCTACCATTTATCTTCCTATCTATATGCTTATCCACACACTCATCAACCATCTATATCAATCTATACATCCACCCGCTCATTCATTTGTGTATCTATTTCTTTTCACCATGAATCTAACCATTTCAAATTTCAAACTCTTTCCCACATTCCTCAAGAGTAATCTTCCAGACATACCTCTGATCTGTTTTGTTTCCATCTTCAAGTCCTTCAATTAATCTACTTTGTTTGAGATTATCTCTAAGTTGTTGGCATTGTGCATATGTGTTATAAAACATGGTTCTTCCTCTACAAATGTACCATCTTTCTAGTCCTCACAATGCCTGCTGGGTTCCCAAGACTATGAGATTAGGCCTCTCCTTACAATGTCTTTAAGCCTCTACATTTTAATAGATGCCTCACTCCTCACTCCACACATAACTTATTTCTGATTTTTTTTCTCTAAAGTCTTCAGCCAGCCTAATGCCAGGCTGACCCCAATCATGAGCTATTGGGTTTTAGGGTCACCCCTCACATCCAAGGACAGTCAAGTCTCAAGACTGTCCTCAAGGATGGCAATGGTCTTGCTTTTGCTCAGGACCAACCCAAATTCCAGACAACATTTTTTATCAACATGTTAATTCATCATATTTATATGAATACAAGTATGACTAACAAATATTTGATGATTTTCACCAAATACTAGTCTTAAAAAGTAAATATGTGTTATAGATATTTCTTAATAAAAGTTGGCATTATAACTCTACATCCTTCAAAACCACAGTTTCTCTAGAGAAATATATTCTATCTATGCCAGTTTTTTTGTTTCTGAACAAGATAAATGCTATTTTTAAAACTCAATTTCTCCATGAATAATTATTGCAATATAATTAATTTATTTTCATTAACCATGAAATGTGTGCTTATTCTATACCAGAAGCAACACAGGAGCTAGAGAACTGGAAACATTCTAAATTATACACAGCAGTTTCTTTGTCCAAGAATTATTTGCCATCAACACATGCCAAGCATTCACAGGAGAGGAACACCCACAAGCACCTAACAGTTAACCTAACACCAAACTACAGTTTCTATTTGAATTTTCTTCATTTCAACTTAAAGCACAATTAGCCAAATTGAAAGCACCTAGAACACAATATTCCAAAATGCCAAAAAAAGAAAGAGAGAGAGAGAGAGAGAGGGGGAGGGAGAGGGAGAGAGAGAACAATTAGAACCACAAAACCACACATGGTGATATTTGATTGTTTTTATGCATACAGTCCCCATTCCCCCACTCCTGGGAAAGTTTACTCAGTCCATGAGAAGAAAATATTCTTCCACAAGGCAAATTCAATATCTGCACAAAATCCTTTTATCAATATGGATTTCTACTAAAAGCCTGAGTTAGGGTTTTCAAATATGGCCTTCTTAGGCCTTTGAAACTACTGTGGTTTTTTTTACAGTTATTGTGCAAATTGATGCATATAAGGGTTCGGGAATTGACAGAACGATGTTCCTTTTTTCATGTACAGTCTTGCAGGAACTTAGTAACACGAGCAAAGCAGTATGTTCTCAGTGCACCCTCACTCCCTATGTTCCATAGTAACAAGACTGTTTACTTTTATACTGGATATGACTGTCAGTCCAAACCTTTGCCTTTCCTTTTCAGACCAGGTCACTGGGTCTTGTAGATGTGGAGTAAGATGATTGAAGTGGCATTTTACAGGGCAAAACTGTCATACAAAGATTTGGTATTACCGCAGGGTTTCACTAGAGAAGTTAGAAGGTCTTGAATAGGTTGAAGACTGTAGAAATGCTAAGAGAAGGGCATTGGGTACTCATTGTAGACAGGATAAAAAAAACATAGAAAGAATAAAGGTTACATCATTATTTTTTATTTTAAGAGTGGTGTCTAGATGGCAGGAATATGGCTCTGCAGGTACAGGACCTTACGACCAAGACTCCTGATGTGGATTTGAGTTATGGTAGAACATGGTAGAAGGAGAGAACTGTCTCCTCTAAGTTTTCCTCTCACCAGACATGTGTCTATGGTTCACATGCATGTACACAGGCATACAAACACTCACAGACAGTAGATATAAACTAAAAATTAAAAAAAGATTACCAGCTATAAAATAGTTCCATTAATCACAGTGTTCTGAGGGCAGACACAGTCACACATACCAACAAAATATATAACAAAGCTGGAAACAGTAGTGGTATAAGACACGGTGGTGCACTGCTCAGATAGCAACTGGCTACAGAGCATTCCTTGGAGAATGTGTGCCACAGCAGTAAAGAATGAGTTGCTGGTCATACTGAGTATGGATGACCTGACTGAGACACAATCCATCAAGCATTCCATGGTCTTTTCAATCCTGGTAAATAAGTAAGGTCACATGATCTCAGCAGGAAAGCAAATGTCTAGCTTTGCAGGACCCCTAGTTTGCATTATTAAAAGCTGATAGCTAATCTCCATTGTGTCTTCTTAGGCAGTAGCTGATGTGCCTTACCTGTCAGCTGTGCCAACTCTGGTGTCAGATCCTGTTTCAGCATGAATGCAGAGCAGAGCACCTCCAATCTCAGCAAGTAAAGCTAAAACTCAACCTCTGTGTCATTAAAGGCAGGGTATGATACCGGCTTCTATCCCTCAATGGGCCTTATCCTAAAGGGGAGTAGCTATGAGAAGACTCATCAAGTCCACAACTTTATAAGAAGAGAATATTTAGGCAAGACTGTGCTACACATAGGGGAGCGTATGAGGATGAAGGTGGCAGGATGTGGCACCCAGGAGAACAAACATACCAGAAATTTCATGAGAAACCTAATTCTGAAGAGTGAGTGATTGCTTGTCTCTGAAAGAACATGCATTACTTTATTTCAAAAGTCTTCAAATGAGGGAAATACTCACAAAAAGAATAGCTCTATCCATTGATACTGCATAGCCAAGAAGGGAGAATGAATGATAGGCAGGTCCATGCTAATGATTTTTAATGCCTTTACAAAAAAAGTTGCTTTTCGGCTGGGCAGTGGTGGCGTATGCCTTTAATCCCAGCACTTGGGAGGCAGAGGCAGGTAGATCTCTGAGTTCGAGGCCAGCCTGGTATACAGCGTGAGTTCCAGGACAGCCAGAACTACAGAGAAACCCTGTCTCGAAAAACAACAACAACAACAACAACAACAAAAAGTTGCTTTTCATAACTGCAAAGAGAAGGTGGTTTTAAGTTTATAGAGGGCAATATTTTCAGAAACACTTAAAGAAAACACAATCTAAAATTCACTAGAGATGCCAGATGAACATTAAAACCTAGATGAAACTAAGAAAAATATGAGTACCCTAGAATAGGTAGGAGCTAAGCTTAATTTTTAAGAAAAAACATATTAGATCATTTTTAAAGTTATTTTATTGTTTTAGAAGAAATTTTAGGTTGTTGGAAGATGAATAATTACCAGTAAACTAGTTTCAGCTTTAAAGGGACTCCAATAGCAATGCCAAGTAATTTTGAAGAAACAAGACATTTACCTACAGTCAGAAGAGTCCTTCTTATAATGAATATCAGCAGGTTACCAAGCAAGAGAAATAGGGGCTTGGTGTCAGTATAAGGGTTAACTTCACAGTTGGCCTTCTCCCGTACATTGTTCTATAGCATAAGAGGAACAATGGGGCACTTGGATCCAATTAGGGAAAGCAGTGACCCGAGGACATATAATATGGAAATTCCACTGTCTTCTGCCCCCCAAAGTTCTTCATTCATAGACATGCTTACATTGTATAGAAAAAAAAAAAGTTCATCAGACATTACTATCTATATTCACTTAAGTTACTCACAATACAGTTTTGATAATAATTCTCAATAGCAACTATGAAATAATGAAGCTAGGAGAGTTAAGTAGCAAGCTAACTAGACTTAAGTAACAAACAGTTGTTTTTTTTAGAATGGTAGGCTTACTCCTCTACAAAGGTGGGTTATAAATGCCTTCTCATGTCCTAAAATGGAAAAACACAATGGAAATGTGACTAAGGAGGATGGTGTTGCATTCCAAAGAAGAAACCTATTGACATTTGTAATAGAGAAGACCCTGGGTTATGAAGGATTAGAGATTAATTTATTATTTTTAAGTTGTGGAAAAAGACATAGATACAAGCTGGGTGGTGGTGGTGCATACCTTTAATCCCAGCACTTGGGAGTCAGAGGCAAGCAGATTTCTGAGTTCAAGGCCAGCCTGAGTTCCAGGACAGCCAGGGCTATACAGAGAAACCCTATCTTGAAAAACTGAAAAGAAAAAAAAAAAAGACATAGATACAAGTAGTTGTACTGACCCAGGGTTTTTTGTTATGGTCAATGGGAATGAAAACCAGGCTAGGCTGGAGAGGTCTCAACAAGACCAAAGCTGAAACAAGTTTATCCCAAGCAATCAAACTTTGTATGCACATCTTAAAACCAAATAAAATGATGCTTGCCATGATATTATGGTGGTTTCATGCTAGACAGGGAATGCAAGACTAACGTCTAAGACTAATAATTCTGCCAAACTTCTACATGCTTTTCTGGTTTCTATAGAAGTCAGAGGGACACAGATGACCTGAATGCCTCACTGCCTGAGAGAGAATGCCTTGGTTTTCAGGAACTGAAAATCACACAGTATTACAGGAGCCATGGTCTCAAACCTGAAAACCCTATGACACATGCCTCTCAAGTCATCTAGGCAAGGGCATGATTCCCTGCAATAACTGGCTGTTTGCATAAGCATTGTAATGTTCTCGGCCAAAGGTTAAATTCACAGTGATGCCTTGTTTCCTGCAACACCAGGTAAGAGTTCATGGAGATTTAATAGAGAGGAGTGGGGTCTGGGAGAGAGGAGTGTAGAACAGGGTAGAGAAACAAGATGAACCCTGACTAAGTTTACTAGCCAGTGCTTGAACTGGGCTCTTCCTTTTAATCACTAACACTGAGGAGAGGCGAGATACAGCCCGATGTGGGCCTCAGCATCTGACTGCCTAAGCGGTTGTACGAAACAGGAATTCATACCATTTTATTACACATCCCAGGATAGTTCAAGCACTGGGGATCTCAAGCCATTTCTCCACTTTCTTTCTCAACACAAGTGTCAGGGAGAAACAGACTAATTCCTCACACTTGCTCCCTCTATCTCTCTTCACCTCTTTGTCCTAGTTTTTTGTTATATTATAGAACAAAAGTGCCTGAAAATTCAAAGTGATTACTGGACTCCATCCTCCTTACATTTTCATTACAATGATTCTCTGCATAATCTTTCCCATAATTTATAAGCGTTTATCATAACGGACTTGTCAGTATTTATTTTGTGATATTGTTTTCCTTTCCTGCAAACTCACCTGTGTTCTTATAATTAACTGACTCATTAGGCCTTGGACAATTTAGCATGTTAATGATTCCTGCTTTCTTCCTTTTCTGAAGGCATTAACCAGTGACTTCAAGAATGATGAAACTTGGTTCCCAATGTACTGAGGTTTCATTTTCCAGGCTACAAATGTTTTTTCAAGTTTTTAAGGAAAGAGAGGAAGATGTGCAGAGTGAGGGGGTTGGTGGTAACTAAGGATAATGGTTCTCCTCTGGCCTCCTAGAAACAAAGAATACCAAGAGTCATTAGAATCTTGAATGCCCAAGAAACACTTAAAAAATGTTCACTAACCTTTGTCATCAGGGGAAGTATAAGTCAAAATGACCCTGAGATTCTGCTTTACACCAATCAAAATGGATAAGATCAAAAACTCAAATGATACCACATGCTGGTGAGGATGTGGAGAGAGGGGAACACTCCTCCATTTGTGGTGGGATTGCAAACTTGAACAACTACTCTAGAAATCAAACTGGTGGTTTCTCAGAAAATCAGAAATCATTCTACCTGAAGACACATATATCCTGAGAATATACCCAAAAGATGCTCCACCATACTACAAGGACACATACTCCACTATATTCATAGCCAGAAACTGGAAACAACCCAGATGTCCCTCAGCTGAAGAATGGGTACAGAAAATGTGGTTTCTTTACTCAATGGAATACTAATCAGCTACTTAAAACAAGGGTATTATGAATTTTGTAGGCAAAAGGACAGAGCTAGAGAATATGATCCTATGTGAGGTAACCCAAATCCTAAAGGACATGTATGGTAAGTACTCACTGATAAGTGGATATTACCCATAAAGAATAGGATATCCAAGATTTAACCCACAGTCCAAGGAAGTTAAACAAGAAGGAAGGCCCAAGCAAGGATGCTTGAATTTCACTTAGAAGGGAAAATAAAAGAATCATGGAAGGCAGAGGGATGGAGATAAGTGAGTAGGAGAGGGGATGGGAAGGGAATGGAGGGGTCAGTATAAGGTGTAGGAAGAGACAGGAGAGAGGGCCAGACAGCCAGAAGAATAAATGGAAATCTACAGCTGTCAGGGGTGGGTAGATGGGAGGAATCTCTAGAAAGTCCCAGAGTCTACAGATGGGGAATGCTCCCAGGAGTCAATGTGGGTGACCTTAGGCAAATTGTCTAATAGTGGGAACATCGAACCTGAAAAGGCTATCTCCTGTAGTCAGGAGATAAAAATTGTCCTGTCTAAAAGAAATGCAGGGACAAAGATGGAGCAGAGACTGAGTAATGGCCAACCAATAGCCAGCCAAACTTGAGACCCATTCCATGGGTAAGAACCAATCTCTGAACCTATTAATGATACTTACTCTCTTATGCTTGCAGACAGGATCCTAGCATAAGTGCCCTATGAAAGGCTCCACCCAGCAGCCCATTAAAACAGATGCAGATACCCATAGCCAAACACTGGATGAGGCTCAGAGATTCTTTTGGAAGAGCTGGGGGAAGGATTGAAGGCCCTGGAAGGGATAGGAACTCCACAGGAAAATGAAAAGGGTCAACTAACCTGGAACCCCTGGGAACTCTTAGAGACTGAACCAACCAAAGATCATACAAGGGCTGCACAGAGCCTCTTCCCTCCCCCACATATGTAGCAGACATTCAGGTCAGTCTCCATGTGGTACCGCAACAACTGGAGAAGGGGTTATCCCTCAAACTGTATCTTGACTGTGGAATCTGTTCCCCAACAGGGCTGCCTTGTCTGGCCTCAGTGGGAGAGAATAAACATAATCCTGCAGAGACTTACTCCTTCCAGAGAGGGGAATTGCCAAGTGAAAGGGGCACCCTCTTAGACTAGAAGGGGATAGGGATGGGGAAATGGCCCCTGGGAAGGGGGCTGGAAGGGGGGCAAAATTTAGGATTTAAACAAACAAGAAAAAGAGATTAGTTCTTTTCTTTGTTACAAGGCTGGAGAGCTCCCACATGCCTGATTCCTCAATCCTCCATTGGAAAGGTCCTCTAGCAAGACGGTGTACTTTGAAAACAATGGAAAGTTTTATATCTCAGCTGTCAGCACATGTTCTGACTGGTGAGACTAGCTCCTTTGCCTGTCGATTTTCTGTGCTGTGGCTACAATGAGGATTCCACCTAACAACAAGATCCTTTTCTCCTCTCCCAGTCAATGCAATTGTTAACTGTGGCAGGAAGCATAGCTTTCTCCTAGATGGATCTATCGTTGTTCTTATGAGTCCTAATGTACAAATTCCTTTCTGTGGTGGATCCTCCACAAACCGGCCCCCTCTCCAAGATTTGCTTTTGGCAACACATCTGCACCTTCATTCATATTTTGAATTTGAATGGTCAGTGGACTTGAGGAAGGCTGAGCACATGGATCTACTCTAGGGCATTGTCTTAGTTAGGATATTATTGCTGTGAACAGAAACCATGACATTTAATTGGGGCTGGCTTATAGGGTCAGAGGTGTAGTCCATTATCATCCAGGCAGAGGCATGGCAGTATCCAGGCAGATGTGAGGCTGGAGGAGCTAAGAGTTCCATCTGTTGTTCCAAAGGCAGCTAGCAGAAGACTAGGGTATTAAAGCCCATACCCGCAGTGACATACCTACTTCAACAAGGCCACATCTCCTAATACTGCCACTCCCTGGACCAAGTATATACAAACCATCACAAGCATATTTCAAAAGACTCTTCCTGACCTGGTTCAGACTGTGATTTCTCTTCATAATACCAGGCTTTGTGTAGAATTCGTCCTCTCACAGTGAGGTGGATATTGTCAGTACCATCTGAGTATCAGTTTTTCAGTCAGTTACCACATAATTCAGTTCTTAAGATGGTATTCAACTCTTAAATGTGAGAGCACCATACATTGATGTATCTATCGCCTGCTGATGATCATGAGTCCTCCAGAAGACTTGCTAAACTCATTGCTGTTTCTATGCACCAACACTGTCCTGGTGTTGCCTAAACTTCTAGTCACAAATACAAAATGACTGTATTTGACAATACTTCAATGTGTTAAGAATTTTCTGTGAAAGCAAGTGTTTGGGTAACAATGCATTTGGACTACACATGCATATACATGTACCCTCAGATGCACATACACACAAGAGCACACACACATGCACACATACATAAACATAAGAGCACATGCATGTACATGCACTATTATTTTTGCTTCTCTGGGCCACCTTCCCTAAGATGCTGAGCATGGTGGCACTCAGAATGATTACATAAATAAAAATACATTCTTTTGATTGGCATTTTGTGAGACCCTCTATGTTTGGCTTTCCAAACAGAAGCAAGGAAAGGTAGACAATGGCCTTTATTTAGACCCACCTTCCCACGCGAGAGAAGGAACTAGCATACATTTCCTTGGAGCAATCTATTCATACAGGAGTCAAGCTTCGAGTTCACTTTTACTTGCAACCTATCAAAATCAAAATAGTTTCTGTGTATTCATAAAGACTCTGAGCTTTGGAACAAGGTTGAATTTTTTATCTTTTTTTTTTTTATTAGATGTTTTCTTATTTACAATATATCCTTTTCCATGTTCACCTCCAAAAGAAAAAATAAAAATAAAATAAAATAAGAAAAAAAAAGAAAAGAAAAACCAAAAACTAAAACAATACACTGCTCTCTCCCCCCTACCCCTGCTCACCACCCCACCTTCACCCACTTCCTGGCCCTGGCATTCCCCTACACTGGGGCATAGACCCTTCACAGGGCCAAGGGCCTCTCATCCCATTGATGACCGACTTGGCCATCCTCTGCTATACACATGCTACTGGAGCCATGAGTTCCCCCCATGTTTACTGTTTGGTTGGAGTTTTAGTCCCTGGGAGCTCTGAGGGTACTAGTTCATATTGTTGATCCTCTTAAGAGGCTGAAAACCCTTCAGCTCCTTGGGTCCTTTCTCTAGCTGCTTCATTGGGGACCCTGTACTCAGTCCAATGGATGGCTGTGAGCCTCTACTTCTGTATTAGTTGGGTACTATCAGAGCCTCTCAGGAGACAGCTATCTCAGGCTCCTGTCATCCAGCACTTGTTGGCATCCACAATAGTGTCTAGATTTGATGATTGAATATGTGAAGGATTCCTAGGTGGAGCAGTCTCTGAATTGTGCTTCCTTTAGTCTCTCCTCCACAGTTAGCCTCTACAACTCCTCCCATGGGTATTTTGTTCCCCCTTTTAAGAAGGAACTAAGTATCCTCACTTTGGTCTTCCTTCTCAAGTTTCTTATGGTTTGTGGTTTATACTTTGTGTATTCCGATCTTCTAGGCTACTATCCACTTATCAGAGGATGCATACCATGTTTGTTATTTTGTGATTGGGTTACCTCAGTCAGGATGATATTCTCCAGGTCCATGCATTAACATACCTTTCCAAACTTCTAGGCTACTATCCACTTATCAGAGATGCATACCATGTATGTACTTTTGTGATTGGGTTACCTCATTCAGGATGTTATTCTCCAGGTCCATGCATTTCCCCAAGAATTTCATAAATTCATTATTTTTAATAGCTGAGAAGTACTCCATTATGTAGATGTAACACATTTTCTATATCCATTCCTCTGTTGAGAGACATCTGGATTGTTTCCAGCTTCTGGCTATTATAAATAAGGCTGCTATGAACATAGTGGAACATGTGTCCTTATTACATGTTGACACAACTTCTAGGTGTATACCCAGGAATGGTATAACTGGATCCTCTGGTAGAATTATGTCCAATTTCCGGAGGAACCACCAGACTGATTTCCAGCTTGCAATTCCACCAGCAACAAAGGAGTGTTCCTCTTTGTCTACAACCTCTCCAGCATCTGCTGTCACCTGAGTTTTTTATCCTAGCCATTCTGACTGGTGTGAGGTGGAATCTCAGGGTTGTTTTGATTTGCATCTCCCTGATGACTAAAGATGTTGAACATTTCTTTAGGTGCTTCTCAGCCATTTGAGGTTCCTCACTTGAGAATTCTTTGTTTAGCTCTGCACCACATTTTTAATAAGGTTATATGGTTCTCTGGAGTCTAACTTCTTGAGTTCATTGTATATATTGGATATTAGCCCACTATCAGATATAGGGTTGGTAAAGATCTTTTCTTAATTGGTTAGCTGCCATCTTGTCCTATTGACAGTGCCTTTTGCCTTACAGAAGCTTTGGAATTTTATGAGGTCCCATTTGTCAATTTATGATCTTAGAGCATAAGCTATTGGTGTTCTGTTCGGGACATTTTCCTCTGTGCCTATTGGCTCAAGGCTCTTCCCCCCTTTCTTTTCTATTAGTTTGAGTGTATTTGGTTTTATGTGGAAGCCCTTGATCCACTTGGACTTGAGCTTTGTACAAGGAGATAAGAATGGATCAACTAGCCTTCTTCTACATGCTAACTGCCAGCTGAGCCAGCACCACTTGTTTTAAATACTGTCTTTTTTTGACTGGTTTTTTCGAATGGTTTTAGCTCCATTGTCAAAGATCAAGTGGCCATAGATTTGTGAGAGTATTTCTGGGTCGTCAGTTCTATTCCATTGATTTGTCTGCCTGTCATTGTACCAATGCCATGAATTTTTTTTTATCACAATTGCTTTGTAGTACAGCTTAAGGTCTAGAATGGTGATTCCACCAGAAGTTCCTTTATTGTTGACAAAAGTTTTGGTTATCCTGGTTTTTGTGTTATTCCAGATGAATTTGCAAATTGCTCTTTCTAAGTCTGTGAAGAATTGACTTGGAATTTTGATGGGGATTGCATTGAATCTTTAGATTGCTTTCAGCAAGATGACCATTTTTACTGTATTAAACCTGCAAATCCATGAGCATGGGAGATCTTTCCATCTTCTGAGAGCTTCTCCAATTTCCTTCTTCAGAGACTTGAAGTTTTTGTCAAACAGATCTTTTACTTGCTTTGTCTGAGTCACAACAAGTTATTTTATATTATTTGTGACTATTGTGAAGGGTGTTGTTTCCCTAATTTCATTCTCAGCCTGTTTACCCTTAGTGTAGAGAAAGGCCACTGATTTGCTTGAGTTAATTTTACATCAGCAACTTTGCTGAAGTTGTTTATCAGGTTTAGGAGCTCTCTGGTGGAATTTTTGGGGTCACTTAAGTATACTTTCATATGATCAACAAATAGTGATAATTTGATTTCTTCCTTTCCAATTCGTATCCCTTTGATCTCCTTTTGTTGTCTAATTGCTTTGGCTAGGACTTCAAGTACAATATTGAATAGGTAGGGAGAGAGTGGGCAGCCTTGTCTAGTCCCTGATTTTAGTGGGATTGCTTCAAGTTTCTATTCATTTAGTTTGGTGCTGGCTCCTGGTTTTCTGTATATTGCTTTTACTATGTTTAAGTATGTGCCTTGAGTTACTGATCTTTCCAAGTCTTTTATCATGAAGGGATGTTGGATTTTGTCAAATGCTTTCTCAGCATCTAATGAGATGATCATATGTTTTTTTTTCTTTGAGTTTTTTTCATATAGTGAATTATGTTGATGGATTTCCATATATTGAACCATCCCTGCATCCCTGGGATGAAGTCTACTTGATCCTGGTGGATGATTGTTTTGATGTGTTCTTCGATTTGGTTTGCAATAATTTATTGAGTATTTTTGCATTGATATTCATGAGAGAAATTGGTCTGCAGTTTTCTTTCTTTGTTAGGTCTTTGTGTGGTTTAGGTATAAGAGTAATTGTGGCTTTGTAGAATTAATTGGGTAGAGTACCTTCTGTTTCTATTTTATGGAATAGTTTGAGGAGTATTGGTATTAGGTAATCTTTGAAGGTCTGATAAAACTGCACTAAACCCATCTGGTCCTGGGCTTTTTCTGGTTGGGAGACTATTAATGACTGTTTCTAATTCATGAACAGATATGGGACTGTTTAGATCATTGATCTGATATGGATTTAACTTTGGTACCTGGTATATGTCTAGAAAATTGTTCATTTTGTCCAGGTTTTCCAGTTTTGTTGAGGATATGTTTTTGTAGTAGGCTCTCATGATGTTTTGGATTTCCTCAGTGTCTGTTGTTATGTCTCCCTTTTCATTTCTGATCTTGTTAATTAGGATACTGTCTCTTTGTCCTCTAGTTAGTCAGGCTAATGGTTTATCTATTTTGTTGACTTTCTCAAAGAACCAGCTCCTGGTTTGGTTGATTCTTTGTATAGTTCTTTTTGTTTCTATTTGTTTGATTTCAGCCCTGAGTTTGATTATTTCCTGCCTTTTACTCCTCTTGGGTGACTTTGCTTCTTTTTGTTCTAGAGTTGTCAGAAGTGTTGTCAAATTGCTGGTATATGCTCTTTCCAGTTTCTTTTTGGAGGAACTTAAAGGCTATGAGTTTTCCTCTTAGGACTGCTTTCATTGTGTCCATAAGTTTAGGTATGTTGTGGCTTCATTTTCATTAAACTCTAGAAAGTCTTTAATTTCTTTCTTTATTTCTTCCTTGACCAAGTTATCATTGAGTAGAGTGTTGTTAAGCTTCCACGTGTATGTGGGCTTTCTATTGTTTATGTTGTTACTGAGGAGCAGCCTTAGTCCATGGTGATCTGATAGGATGTAAGGAATTATTTCAATCTTCTTGTATCTGTTGAGGCCTGATCTGTGACCAATTATATGGTCAATTTTGGAGACGGTACAATAAGGTGCTGAGAAGAAGGTATATCCTTTTGTTTTAGGATAAAATGTTCTGTAGATATCTGTTATATCCATCTGTTTCATAACTTCTGTTAGTCTCTCCATGTCTCTGTTTAGTTTCTGTTTCCATGATCTGTCCATTGCAGAGAGTGGGGTGTTGAAATCTCCCACTATTATTGTGCATGGTGCAATGTGTGCTTTTAGCTTTAGTAAAGTTTCTTTTATGAATGTAGATGCCCTTGCATTTGGAGTGTAGAGCTTCACAATTGAGAGTTCTTCTTTGTAGATCATAAATTGATGAATATGAAGTGTCCCTCCTTATTTTTTGATCACTTTAGGGTGAAAGTCGATTTTATTTGACATTAGAATGGCTACTCCGGCTTTTTTTCGTGGGACCATTGGCTTGTAGAATTGTTTCCATCCTTTCCTTCTGAGGTAGTGTCTGTCTTTGTCACTCAGGTGGGTTTCCTGTATGCAACAAAATGTTGTGTCCTGTTTAAATACCCAGTCTGATAGTCTATGTCTTTTTATTGGGAAATTGAGTCCATTGATATTAATAGATATTAAAGAAAGGTAATTGTTGCTTCCTGATATTTTTGTTGTTAGAGTTGGAAATCTGTTCATGTGGCTATCCTCTTTTAATTTTGTTGGAAAATTGCTTTTTTGCTTTTTGTAGGATGTAGTTTCCATCCTTGTGTTTAAGCTTTCCATTTATTACCCTTTGAAGGGCCAGATTTGTGGAAATATATTGTGTAAATTTGGTTTTGGCATGGAATACTTTAGTTTCTCCATCTATGGTAATTGAGAGTTTTGCTGGGTATAGTAGCCTGGGCTGGCATTTGTGTTCTCTTAGGGTCTCCATGACATCAACCCATGATCTTCTCGCTTTCATAGTCTCTGGTGAGAAGTCTGGTGTAATTCTGATAGACCAGCCTTTATATGTTACTTGACCTTTTTCCCTCACTGCTTTTAATATTCTTCCTTTGTTTTGTACATTTGGTGTTTTGACTATTATGTGGTGACAAGAATTTCTTTTCTGGGCCAGTCTATTTGGAGTGCTATAGGCTTCTTGTATGTTCATGCGCATCACTTTCTTAGGTTGGAAGTTTTCTTCTATAAGTTTGTTGAAGATATTTACTGGCCCTTTAAGTTGGAGGTCTTCACTCTCTTCTATACCTATTATCCTTAGGGTTGGTCTTCTCATTGTGTCCTGGATTTCTGGATGTTTTGGGTTAGGAGCTTTTGCACTTTGTGGTTTTTTTTGACTGGTATGTCAATGTTTTCTATGGTATCTACTGCACCTGAGATTCTCTCTTCTATCTCTTGTATTTTGTTGGTGAGGATGGCATCTATGGTTCCTGACTTCTTTCCTAGGATTTCTATCTCCAGAATTGTCTCTCTTCGTGATTTTTTTTAACTGTTTCTATTTCCATTTTTAAGTCCTGGATGGTTTTGGTCAGTTCCTTATCCTGTTTGGTTGTGCTTTCCTGTAATTCTTTAAGGGATTTTTATGTTTCCTCTTTAAGGACTTTTACTTGTTTACTTGTATTCTCCTGTAATTCTTTAAGGGATTTTTGTGTTTCCTCTTTAAGGGCTTGAACCTGATTACCTGTGTTCTCCTGTATTTCTTTAAGGGAGCTATTAATGCTCTTCTTAAATTCCTTTATCACCATCATGAGACATGATTTTAGATCCAAATCTTGATTTTCTGGTGTTTTGGGATATCCAGGACTTGCTGTGGTGGGAGTACTAGGTTCTGATGAAGCCATGTAGTCTTGGTTTCTGTTGGTAAGATTCTTGCGTTGGCCTTTCACCATCTGTTGATCTCTGGTGTTAGATGTTTGTGCTGTCTCTGGCTAGAGCTTGTTCCTCCTGTGGGTCTGTAAGACTGTGTCAGCACTTCTGAGAGATCAGCTCTCCTCAGGTAAGACCTGAGTATCTTGGTTGGAGCACTCCCCAAAGGCAAGCTCTCTGCTTGCCAGTCAGGGGCAGAAATGGCTGTGGATCTGCAGAACCTCCACCTAGGTGAAGAAGGAGGTAGAACAGATCCTGCGCCAGCTGCCCTGCTATTTCTGAGGCCTGTACCTCCTGGCTGGTCCCACTGTAGAAGGTCACCAGAGAGAAAATGGAGATCTCACCTGAGTCTCTGTGTTGGAGCCCTCCCCGAAGGCAAGCTCTCTGCTTGTGGGAAAGGGGCAGAGAGAGCTGTGGATCTGCAGAACCTCCTTCTAGGTGAAGAAGGAGGTAGAAAGGATCCTGCACTGGCTACCCTGCCACTTCTGAGCAAAGTTGAATTTTTTTAAGGGAATATTTGTTACTCTTGATTTTTATGCCCATGTGGGATCCATACAATTATTAAGCACCTAAGTGAGGCTTCCTTCACTCTTGTCTGTGAGGAAATGGTTTTGTTCAGGCCTGAGAAGTTCTGATCAATCAGGGCATTGGAAATGCTTTTATGTGTTTGCTTGTCGCGACCACCCTCGACCAGCAAGAATGACGCAACACACTCTCGGGCTCTTCTCCTGCAG
>NW_022196898.1:104172603-104200048 GCF_008632895.1 Mastomys coucha | reverse complement strand
GGGGGGGGGGGGGGGGGGGGGCAGCAGCCAGCGCCATCTTTGAGGTGTGGCGGTTCGCGGCTCTCCACATTTGCTAACTTTAAATACATGTGAAAAATAATCACCTTCCTTAAAAACAGGAATCTATGTAAACCAGAAAATCTGGATAAATAATATAAAATCTACATAAACAAGAAATTTTCCCACCCTTTATTATGGGAAGTCAGCAGAAGGGGAACTGCAATTTTCATTCTCAAATACAGATCTGAAGTCCCACTCTGGCTGCAGAGCTGGCAGTAAAGGCTCTCCCTCTTTTGTTTAAGATGTACTTCTTTTATTTATGTGTCCAAATGCTTTGCCTGAAAGTGTGTGGATCTGAACCTGGGTGTTCTGCAAGAGCAGCCAATGGATGCACTTAACCCTTTCTCTACCCCATTATTTTTTCTTTTTAAGTAATGAGATTCTGTAGTTTTGTGCTTTCCTAAGTATTCAGATTAAAAGACACAAAGACATAAAAGCTAAAATACATGTATCTATCTAATCTCTTTGCAAAGTACTTGCGATGTGCAAAGCTGTACCCACCGGAGCTGGCATTTGAGGTCTGCTTTGCAAATGAAGACCCTTCTCAACTGTGAGCAAAACCATGAGATTTACAACCCCCAGATTTAACCATCTGGATTCCCTGAAAGCCATAATGATTTAACTTTGTACTCATTAGCACAATTGTAGTGCATATACAATATAATCAATAAATATTTGTTGAATAAAATGGGCAGAAGTGGTTCTCAGCTAATTACAGCTAATTTAATCCCCACTTAATGAAAATAAAGTTTCCCAACATGATTTCCATGGTGCACTCCTTACAAAGTTATTTTAATTAGTTTGCTTTATGCAGAATATTTATGCCGACTTTTAGATAATAGCTTAATTAAAAACACATTTAAATTACATAAATAGAGATTAACATTTAAATCTTCAAATGAAATAGTCTTGAAAAGTGGTGTTGTATTATTTATTTTTATTTTATTTGGCACAAAATTGCTGACACTAATTCTACCCTGATACGCACATTCATCAATTTTTTTCACTGATCTTGATAAGGATATTAATTGAAGTGTAGTAAAAGACATTAAAACAGTTTATTAATAGCTTAGCTCTGAAAATGTGTCTGATTATTGCAGGCCTAGAAACTTTTGTTGTCTTCCATGAACTTCAGTTCAAACAGAAGAGAAGAAAAGGAAATGCCATTTTAGTTTTTAAGTCCTTTTTTTCTTCCCTCAATCTTTGTAGCTTTATTGCAGTTGACGAGTCTAACAAATATACATAAAATATGGGAAAGAATGGAGGCTTTATTTTTTTTAGACATTATGTATAACACATCCTCCTAAAACATCTCATGTCCTTTTTATAAGAATTGCCTGATTACATCTTTCTTTTATTAAAGCAAAACCTGCTTATGCACGGATTCTTATATATAACAATCCCAGACACAAGGCTTAAGGGCTGAGTTTGTGCCTCTGCTATTCATATCAGCAGTCTTTGAACACACCCGCAAATTACCTCTTTGGAAATGAGGACTGAATGAAGGGAAAGCAGAATTTAGCAAGACAGGTGGTTAATTCTGCCCTGAAATTTGTCAGCTTTCAATGCACAAAGGAAACATCCAAGGAATGTCTACACAAGAAGAGAAGACAGCAAAGCAGGAGCATGTGGACAGGCCTCATTTCCAGACAGCTTTAACACTGGGGACAGACTATCTGCTTGACACAGGGTGACCCTGGCAGAGTGATAATATAATATAAGGACATTTCTCTCTTTTCCCAATCCCAGAAGGCAGAAGCCCCTTCCGTAAAAGCAGAAAAATCTTCTAGACAGAATGTGTGGGGCAGGGACACCTGCTAGCTTTGCGTTCTTAGTACTGGACAGGCTGTGAGCAGGATGCTCACTTGCCTAGAGGTATTTTTGATCCCCAAGTGCCACCTGCTCTAGAAACTTCAGCCAAGTGTTATTTAAGAGAAGTAGGAAAGTACAGCAAAGAAACCTTAAGATTGCACAGTGATGTCTAAACACAGTAGCTGCTCACACATAAGAGCTTCTGCTCTCTTTCTGGGACCAGGATAAACTGGGTGCTCAGCAGGAAAGGAACAGAGATAGGGTCTCCCTTTGGGTAAGAATTTCCCTTCCCCTTTACCCTTCTTTCCTCTTCCTACTCTTTTCTCCCATTCCCCCTTCCCCTCCCACTTGCTTCCACTTCCTCTCCCTTCCCCTTCAACTTCCTTCCCCCATTCTTTTCCTTCCCCTTTCATTTCCTCTCATTTCCTTTCCCTTTTCTTCCTTCCCCTTCCCTTCCTCCCCTCCCCTCCCTTCTTTTTCCCTTTCCACTTACTTCTTCCTCTTCCCTTTCCTCTCTAATCTTTCCCCTTCTCTTTCCACTTCCTTCCTCTCTCTTCCTTTCCTTTGCCTTCCTCTTCCAATTCTACTTCCTTCCCCTTGCCCTTCTGTATCTTTATTCCTGGAGGTGGACAGATAGGCTGGGCTATCATCCTGAAGGTAGAGAAACAGTCTGGGCTATTATCCTAGAGGAAATGCATCACTGGGCACTGTCTCAGGACATTTCCATGGTTCTCAGATGGTTACTGTGACCTCCTGCCACACTGGGGGCAGCTGTTAGCATATGGAGGGGGTTAGATTTCCCTAAGTAGCTTTGGGCTAGTGTAATAGCAGGTATGGATGCTATGCTGCTAATAGGATGGGTGGGGAAGGCACCAGCTACAATGGCCTCTGAGCTAAATGGCCTTTATGCAGGCTCCAGCCAAAAGCTGAAAAGAGGTGAGCTGTGGTCAAGGTGTGAAGCAGCACAGCATCTCCTGTGGGAGTCTACCATGGCTAACTTACAGACAGCTCATGTTCCACCTCATGTGCCTTTCAGGTGTGTCTGGCCAAGCGAAGGAGAAAAGCTTCCCATCCCTAAGTCCTGTGAGTTTAAAATAAAATAACCTACTGGCAATAGTGAATCAAAGAAGAAGAGTTAGGAGTTGGTGGGCATCTTAGCAGTTAACAGATCTGACAGAGGGTCTGAGCTCAGTTGCTAGTACCCACATTGGACAGATCATAGCAGACAGTTTCTACAGCTCCAAGAATCTGATACCATATTCTGGCCTCTCTGTACACCAGCAGAGATGTGTACACATGTACACACACACACACACACACACTTGCACACACACACACACACTTGCACACACACAACACACCTATGCACACAAATGAAATAAAATGGTTCTAAGTTTATAAAAACAAGTAGAAGCAGTCTGGCAAGGAGAGGATCATCTAAATTGTCTGTCATTTAGTTACATAACCCTTTAATCTTATCCCTTGGGTTACCAAACACCAGCCCAAGAGTGAATACAGACAACCCCAATAAAGTACACTTGTGGTGGGCTGGAAGCAAATTCATAAATAAAATTTGGGTCAAGTATATTGGGAAGGGAGCACTAACTGCATGTTCTTCCTATAAAAATAATCTTACTGCTTTTCAGAAAGGTGGAGTCTAAGCTACAAATGTACATTATGCTCACAGAAATGGCTCACTGATGAAAAAGAGTCCTTTAGAAAACTCTGTTATTTAAGGGTAAATCTGAAAACATAGGAAACACACATCATGTAAATAAACTCAACAGTGAGAGATGAAATTCACCACTGGTGCAAAGACTGTATCAATGTTTCATCTATCTGAGTTTGATTTAACAATTCATAAGATGCCCATTTAACAAAATCCATATTTTAGAAGATGAAATTAAACTCATTATAAATTCATTCCATTCCCTTCACACTGGGTAGCTTCTAGTGGCTGCTGTATCATTTAGAATCTATACACTTCAAATAGTTACAATTCACTGTAATATATGATGGTATACCACACAATTTGAGTGTGTGTATGTATGCGTGTATTTTAATGATTGGTAACGAAGATGCCAGCCTTGAAATCTGACTCAACAGGAAAAGCTAAGGGCAGGCTGCTAAGTCATTATAGACACTAAAACTACACTTATAAATTTGGTGTCGTGGGGTCACGTTTCTTTCTTATTAAAGAGATTATCTTATGTTTCTTTTATATAAACTGTCTAGTGTGGTGACATGTCCTTACCTTGACATTTACAGATAAACTCCAACTCCTACCCATACATCCACAAAGCTAAGGTCACTCTCTGAGGTATTATCACATATTTTACCCTTTCTCGATTTTTTTTCATTCCTGGAGTTTCAAATTTATTTTCATAGAATTCTCAGTTGAGATTTATAAATATCACACAGCCAGAGCTGGGTGATGTCTTAGTTGTCTAGAGATGGCTGGTCACTCAGAAGACAGGTCTCTCAGCTCCAGGTTTGACTTGGAGACCTTCCTCATTGAACAAGCAGAAGAGAAAAACAATGGCTCCTAACATCAATTTCTGGCTTCCATGGGTACAAACAGGAGCCCCACACATGTCACTGGCATGGACATACACACACACACACACACACACACACATATGCACACACACACATACTCTACAAGTATATTAATTATGCTCTAATATCCTCAAGCTTCTATATTAAATATATAACAAAGTACAATGATATTTTCTCCCTATGCGCAGTGTTCTTTGTCCAGAGAAAAAAATGAAATAACACACCAAAGCTGTCAGGAAATATCTTTGAAGGAGGAGCTTCCCTATAAGTGCAACCAGGTGGAAGTTCAGAAATGAAAAATGAAAATTATGTTGGTGGGTGAAGTCCAGGGGACCCTCCTTCTGGAAAACAAAACTAAATTTTCTTCTGGATATTTATTCACCATCTTTTGGATTAGAACAGAGATCAGGAAAAATTTAAAACTGATCCACAGTAGTCAAAAAATTATCTTAGCTCCTTTTAAAACAGACCACAGAGTTGTATGTAAATGCTGTTTACAAGGGTAGAAAAAGCAAGCCCAGGTGTGTCCTGAAGCTGATTTGCTGAGAAGATTGGAACTCTAAATGCCTAGATGGATCAACTCATACTTGACAGATACAGAACTAAACACATGTTCAGCTCTGTCCAGGAAGAATACACAGCCCTCTACAAGGTGCAGTTATTTGTAACACATAGCATTGGTGGTGCTAGCAAAGGGGGCTCTGCCACAAGAGAATCAACAATCAAATCAACAAGGAGTTTCCTCTAGTGTCTAACAGAGATTGTGAAAGTGTTTAATCATACTTATTTATTCTTTTTCCAAACACATAACCCTACTATAATAGTTGAGTCATTAATGGATAAGTTTGACTGTAAAATGTAAGTACTGCTTTTGCATACTCATATAAATAAGAATTAAATTCTTTAAAAAAGACTTTTATTCCCAATGTATCCATTACCTTTCTGTTCTTTTACAAACACAAATATACATAGCTTGCAACCCTGAGCACATAAAAATCTTGAGTGTGATATGTGTGTGCCATGTGTGTTATGTGTGTCATATGTGTTGTGTGTGACATGTATGTGCCATGTGTGCTATATATCTGCTATGTGTGCTCTGTGATATGTGCCACATGTGTACCATGCATATTATGTGTCATATGTGTGCCATGTGCATGGACATACACACACACACTCTACAAGTATATTAATTATGCTCTAATATCCTCAAGCTTCTATATTAAATATATAGAAGAAGAGTTATATGTGTGTGCCATGTGTGCCATGTGTGCCATGCATGTGATGTGTGGGACATGTGTCTGATGAATGTGTGTTGTGTGTGATATGTGTCTGATGTGTGTGTAGTGCAGGTTTGACATGTTTGTATCTAAAGATATATTCAATTCTATTTAATTATATTTCAAACAGTGAAAATATGTGGGGTATGCTACATCAGCAGTTTTTAGAAGACAATTCCATTTTAAAATACCATTTAACTCTAACTAGAGGACAGTTCCCTGACCCTAAGAGATATGCTGAACCTAACAAGTTCTATCAAAACAAAATGACCCAAAAGTCCATAATGGAGATGTGAGAGTTCTAGTTGTCTTCTCATGGTGTCTAAGCAGAACCCTTGATGTTTCCTGGGAAACTGTATTTAAAACAATCCCCAGTTGCTGTTGATGTTGCTTAATAGGCCTCATGCTTGAGTATTTAATTTGGGAATGTTGTTCAATTTCTGTGTAAAAATCTGTAAGTTAGTGTAAATTTCTAATAAAAGAGTCTATGACCTCTGGTTGTTTACTGTCTTTGTCATGCCCGTCCATCTCATTACAGTGAACATTGTATTCAAAAGCCAATGTGACACCAGGCAGTAACAGTCACATACTGGTGTACAAAATGGCATTGCCTGAGCTCACATGACCATGGCTTTTTCAAATTTCCCATGCAGCCAACAAAATACAGGAAAGCATTGGTATTTGAGATATGAAATGTCCTTAGGTGTAATATAGACTTGAATATCTAAAATACTTTCCCTCTCTATCCATTGGGGGAGCTTAGCTGGCTTTCTCTTGTGCCTGCAGTCACAGTCACTGTGAGTTCACATGTCATTCTGCCTGTCATGTCTGGCAATACAATTGCCTTGTAGGTATCCTCCTCCTCTTGTTCCTATAACTTTGATGATTCCACAATGATCCCTGAATAAGTGTGGGGGGCATAGTGGTATATACACACATTGCACATACATGTACATATACATACATATATATATATATATATATATATACATATATGTATGTGTATGTATATATATATATATATGTATATATATATACATATATATATATATATACATATATATGAATGAGTGTGTGCATGTGCCCCTTAGAGATGAGCACTCAATAGCCTTTCATTGTCTATACATTTGTGGTTCTCTGTATTGGTCATCAATTACTACAAAAAGGAGAACCTCTGATGAGGGTTGAGATGCAAAAATCTAGGTGTATAATTTATTTGCCTTCAACATATATTTAGGATTTAATCAGTTTTCACCACAGAGCAAGAACCACTGGTGAAATGAATCAAGATATTAACCTCACATAGAGTGACCTGAGGAAGCCTCAACAGAAACTAAGTCACCAAGTGATTGTGGCCATCATTACCATAGCCACTTTTTTGCCTCCACCATATCTGCACAGGGTCTCCTCACAACCCTGTCCAGAAAACTAGTAACTCAGACATTATCTCTTCATTTTAAATATCCAGTGTTTCCCATTTCACTCTGAGACAATTCCACTTTCTTTTGCAGTAGGCAGCCAGTTGGTGACCTAACCCCAGATCACCGTTTCCTTCTCTGTGCTTAAAGAGAGAGAGAGAGAGAGAGAGAGAGAGAGAGAGAGAGAGAGAGAGAGAGAGCACTGACTGACTTGTCTTCTCTGTGACCATATGAGAAGATCTGAACCCAGACCCAAACCTTAAACATTACCTCTGAATTAATGACCCTGTTTGAGCTGTTGATGAAAAGATTGAAGGATTAAACTGTTGGACACATAGAAACTTGTTTCCACCAAACTCAGCATCCTTTAGCCTCCATGTAAACCATACATAAGGGCAGAGTGGGTTACAGCATTTCTTCTGTTCTGTAAGGAGAATGCTAATGTCCTCTGCATATGAGTTCCTTTGTAAATGCCTTAGATGGTTGCCTAGTGACTCCCAATTTGGTGGGTTGGGAAGCCTCTTCTACAAAGCCTTGTGCTATCACTTTTCTACTGATGAATCTAACACTAAGACTTCAGTACTCAATTTTCAGTTTTTCTGAGTAATGAGCTATTGACCCTTTGAGTTGTTCTGACAACTCCAATCACTCTGAATTCACTGTGGATCCATCTGTTGTCCCAAACTTGGCATAAATGGCCATGAGCAAAATCTCTTCCAGTTTGATGAGTTTGTAGAAAATGCCACACACTTAATGCTGTGTGCAATGGCAGACACTTACGATCCAAGAATATATGTTTGAATCAAATGGATCTTGAGTGTTCAGAGTATGAGGCCAGTTTAAGCCACATGGCAAGTTCCTACAGAGAGACCCTGATTCCAAAATAAAATAGAGGAATAATTAACAAGTGAAAAAATCCAAACATTGCAGAAGAGGTGGCAGAATGACTGTGAGGACCAGGACATCTGCAGGTAGACAGTGTCTTATTGACACAGAACACTGCACTCATGAGGCCTGATCAAAATGACCAGCTAAAGAAGAGCTAGATAATGACAACACCAGAAAACATAGCTCAGGTAGGAATTCTCTCATGGCCCCATCCCTAGATGATGAGCTACAGGGACAGGGTCTCTGAATCAATGTCCACTGAAGAAAGAATCAGTCTTCTCCATAGACTAGACCCATGATACGTGATCCAAAATGGCCAACCCCTAGTGCATACATACATATAACAATAAATAGGCTCAGCAGGTTTTATATGTATGTGCACAATAATTATACATGTAACAATATATGTAACAATAATTATAGAAGGACAGGCCATGGACTTGAGGTGATTAATGAAACATGGGAGGATCTGAAGGAGGGAAAAGGAGGTTTATAAATGATGTAATTATGGTATTTATGTCTCTAAAACTAATATCAATAAATTACAAAAGCACAAACCCTACATGCTTAAATATAATGTTAGATACAAAGACTGACTGGAGGAGAGATACAAACCGTGAATTTGTGAATGACAGAAGAAACAAGGGAAGACAAAGGCATAGAGAAGTAATGTGAGAATGAAACACATGAGCACAAGGCCTTGAAGGAAGAAGAACACACCTGTTTAACCAGTCACACTGATGTCCTAACACAGGTATATACATGGGGACCACAGACCACACTTTCCAAGAGGGATAACTGAATAATCAGAACTTTGCCTGCAGTGTTTATCATGTTCAGATTGAAATTGTACAATTTTACTTCAGGAAATTTATTCACACATCCCACTTTAACACACATGATAACACACAAAGAATAGAGATTTGTGCTGTTTGTTATATTCTGATGGATTTTTATAAATGAAATCAAAATCTCATAGTGCAATGGGAAGAGGCACATGTGCATACACATTGAAAGTGCAATGTAACAATCAAGATAGAGAAGAAATAAATGCCATATTAAGTACACTTAGATGTATCCAAACAAGGCAGTCAGAAAATGCATATTCTGATGAAAATCACATTTTTAAATAAGGTTTTTAAGAATTTGTGGATTTGATGGATACAAGAAAACCAAGTACTTATGACACGAGCACATTGATGCTTTTAATTCATAAGTAAGAATTTTCCACTTTGGAAATAAATCTGGCAGTTCCTCAGAAAAGTGGAAATAATCCTATCTAAAGACTCAGCTATATCACTCTTGGGCATATACCTAAAACATGCCCTACCACACTACAAGGACATGTGCTCTATCATATTCATAGCAGCTGTAATTTTAATAGCCAGAAACTGGAAACAATCCAGATGTCCCTCAACCAAAGAATGGATATAGAAAATGTAATTCATTTACATAATAGGATGCTATTCAGCTACTAAGCATGACATCATAGATTTTTGCAGGCAATGGATAAAACTAGAAAATATCATCCTGAGTGAGGTAACACGGACCCCAAAGGACATGCATGGTATGCACTCACTGATAAGTGGATATTAAAAAGTACAGAACACCTAGGATACAACCCCCAAACTGTATGAAGTATAACAAGTAGAAAGGCCAAAGTGGGGAGGGGGAAGGGAAAAGGGGAACAGGATCAGGTATGGTGGGGGACCAATAGGAGAGAAGCCGAGAGGTCCAAGAGAATGAATGGAGATAAGCAGCATTGGAGGTAGGTGGGAGTAGGGAGACCCTTTAGAAAGTACCAGAGACCCTGGATGCGAGAGACTCTAAGGATTCAATGGGGGTGACCTTAGCCAAAATACCCAACATTCAGAAGAGGGAACTCAAAGAGCCGACCTCCAGTAGATAGACAGGGCCTCAAGTAGAGGAACATGTTTACTAACCCACAGTCAAAATGTCTGACCCAGAACTGTTCCTGTCTAAAAGAACTACAGGGGCAAAAATGGAGAAGAGACTAAAGGAAAGGCAGTCCAATGACTGAACCAAATTCATGGGGGGACATGAAGGCCTGACACTATTACTAATGCTATGATATGCTTAGAGATAAAGGCTTGATATGGCTGTCCCTGAGAGGACATACCAGCAGCTGAGACAGACTCAGATACTTACCGTCAATCATTGAACTGAAGCTGGGGACCCCTAAGGTTGAATTGAGGACAGGATTAAAGAAATTGAATGGGAGAGTGACCCCATAGGAAGACCACTAGTTGCAACTAACCCAGACCCCAGGGAGTTCCCAGAGATTAAGCCATTAACCAGGAGCACACATGGGCCAGTTCCAGGCCTCTGGCACAAATACTACAGAGATCTGCCTGGTCAGGCCTTAGTGGGAGGAGATGCACTTAATCCTCTAGAGAGGCCCCAGGGAATTAGAAGGCCTGGTGGGATGGGGTACACCCTTTAGGAAGAAAGGGGAGGAGGAATGGGATGAGGAACTGTGGAAGGTAGGACAGAGAGGGGGGCAATTACAGGAATGCAGATAAAATAAAAAAATTGAAAAAATAGAATTGAGAATAAAATATATAATATACACTACAGGGAATTTTCTATTTCAGTTGTAAATGATAAACAACAATAAATTTCAAATATATTTTAAAACAAAATGGAGGTGATAGATATGTCATGAGAGGGCAAGGGTTATTCACACCCTTTAGCAAGAAGAAGACAAGAGCGAGGTGAAGGTGCTTTGTATGGCTTCTCTGAACACTTCTGATATTCAGTTGGTTCCAAAAATACAGATCTGGTACTTTGTGAAAATTCAATAATGATTTTTACCATGAATGAGATCGTTACAAGGAGTATTTTGAGACTGGAATTACTAGCTAATCCATCTCTATAAACTAACTCATCAGTCACTCATGGACATTTAGGGACAATTATAACAAATTTGTTTACTTGAAATATAGTGTCCATGAATGCCTATAATTGCTATTCAACAACACAATCTTTTGATAGACACTGATCAATCACTGTGTTTCATTTTATTCAAACTTTCTGATATATTGTGATTATTTGTAAAGAAATCTTAATGAAAATGAATGTAACAATATAATTACCTATAGGTTTTTTCCTATTTAGTAATGATTATATATTCCCAAATACTTCAAAAGAATTAATTTAATTTTTAATTCTAGAAGAGCCTATATTTATAAAACAGAAAACACATTTTAAGGAATTTATTTGAATTTCTTCTTGAGCATATATATGATCAATAATTATCAGAGTAAAATACATGAATTGCCTTGAGAAACACGTGACTTTTTCAACAATTTATCTTCTCTGAAATATATGCTTATGATTTCTTAGTGAAATTGTGATTTTCACATCAAGGCTGATATCATGATTATTTTAGGGTAGTTATACATACAAAGGATATCACCAGACAGCTTGTATGAGAAAGATGATGCACGATACCCAAGCCAGTCCATGGGAAAGATAACAGTTATTTAATTTAGTATACCTAACATGTGTGTCTTTTGTAATGTGTGTTCCTGTGTGTGTGTGTATATATGTATGCATTCATATGTCTGTATACACACATATGTATAGCACTTTACTGGGCAAAATACTTGAGATGCAACTTGAACATACCCAATAACCGAACATTCTCAGAAGCACTTACAGAAGTGAAAGCAGGAGACACAGCACAGCACAGCACAGCACAGCACAGCACAGCACAGCACAGCACAGCACAGCACAGTACAGCACAGCGCTCACATTCCTTGGCCCATAGTGAAAGAAAGCCTTCCATACAAGAAACCAACTAAGGCAATAACCACACTGGAGAAAGCCATCTGATCAAAGTAGAATGAGAAGTGGAAGTTTAAAAGTAGCAGGCAGGTGTTAAAAGTTATCCCCCAGATAGACCATATTTTCAGTAAGTTAGAGAGATATGAGAGGAATAGATAAAATGGTCTATGTAAAAACCCATGAGGTAGCCTTGGTATTAAGTAGGAATTTTCAGTAGAAAAAACGAAGGCTTGAAGACAACAAACTTTCCAAAAGGAAAATGAAATAAAAATTTTAAAAAAGGATTTTAAAATATACACAAAGTGTTAGTGAACATGGGTGTAAACCCAGGTGTAATAAAAATACCTACTGTGTTCTTCAACACAGGAGTGGAGGAAGAAACTACCTACTGTGCTCTCCAACACACAGGAGTGGAGGAGGAAACCACCTACTGTGTTCTCCAACAGACAGGAGTGAAGAATGAAAAAATGGCTTTTCAGAAAAAAAAAGGACAAGATAGTTCAACAATTGAGAAAACTACAAAATCACAAATCAATGCAAGTAAAATGAAATGGTAAAATATTCTCAGAAACCAAAGTACAATCTCAAGAGAAATAAATAGGAGCAGCCTCAGTTAGGTTGCCCAAAGTCAAAGGAAACGGGGAACTTTCTGGTACACTCTTTCAGAACAGTGGGATATAGGAGACAGTAAATCCAAATCTTTAAGGTAAACTGAGTCAGCAGACTGTGGGAATAGAAATGGGCTAAACCAGCATCCCTGCCTGTGCCTCCTAATCACTGGATCACTGGTTTGATGAGCTCAGGCCCTAGCTCCCACAGCCCAATGTCCCCACCTCGATGGAATGGATAGTTTGTTTGCCCCTCAACCCACTGCGAGAATAAACCCTCTGGTGTGCTGCTTTTGTCCAGTATTTTGTTATTCAATGAGACCTGTAACAAATAACTTTCTAGTCTTGAAATGATACGGAAATTTACAAGGAAATTAAAATAATAGGCATCAAAATTGCACCCTCAATAAACAGGATCTTCTATGCAACTTTATGGGATGAAACATCTTGATCTACTTCTGGAAGGGTTATTAAAAATTGAATATGTTGCTCTATTTAGTTGAAACTACAATTATACATAAATGTCCTTCAATTTATTGGTACATTTTATTAAGTTTCACTTTATTAAGTCATTAACAAGAATATGGGCCAAAGTGTGACAGCTTAATTCAAGTAACAGACCCCCAGGAATGACTGGCTGAAGTCTTCACCCAAATAATGGTTAAATACCGCATACAACAACACACATATACCTTTGAGCCAAAGCCACAAAAGCAAACAAGTTGTTTCTCCAATGCACTGTGCTCCGTGCTTTGTGGCTATCTACCATGCTGTTCGCAGAAGTAAATCTCCCTAATTGCAAGTCAAACAAGGACAGTTAATATAAGGTTTACTAGAACCATCAAGGATGTAATTAACAATTTACAGCAGAAATTAAGAACACCACAATAAAAAGTCAACTGCTAATAAAGAAAAGGAATGCAGTAAGCACATGAGCAGAACAGTCAGATGACTCTAATGAGTGTGAAGACAGACCCCTGTTAGGTAGCAACCCAAGGCTGGAAGGATGACTCAACAGTCAAGAGTTCTCACTGCTCTTGCAGGAGACCTGAGTTTAGTTTCCTGCACCCCAGCCCAGAGGTGCACAACTGCCTGTAACTCCAGCTCCGGGAGATCTGATGCCCTCTTCTGGTCTTAGCAGGCACTGCACTCACAAATGTACACACACTCTCCTCCACATAGACACATAATGAAAAGTGTTTTAAATAAATCTTTAAGAGACCATTCACTAATAAGGGTCAGCATGGAAGGGAAGAACCAAAGTTTTCATTCATTCTGATTTGCCACTATCTAGCTTGGGCCCTCATGTCTGAAGATGTAATTAGTACTTAGATTTTATAATTTAATGGTTCATTAGAAAGGGTTCTAGTCTGTCAGGATGTGCTATTTCTTATTTCTTTCTAAGCAAAAGGCAATTCTGAATGATTATCAGAGACATTTAGAAATGAAAATACATGACCATAAAAAATGTGATTCTGGTCCTATTTACAGCATCAGTAATTGAAGTTCACTACTTACTGGACGGTGAGTGATGAGAAGCCCTCACTTCCCAAATGTTGCCTGTGTTTCTGTAAGACAGACTTTCCTGAAGCAAACACTGTAGTTAGAGTATGAGCCATGAGCAATGGCTTGGTGGGATAAGCCATAGTTTGGAAAGGAGTTCCTTAAAATACATGTGTTAAAGGCCCTCTCCCCAGCACCGGGATGAAGGCAAAGTGAGTCCCTTTGCAAAAGAGTCAGGTACAAAAGTTTCCAGCCCTGCTGTTGGAATCTCCATGGTTTTTGCACACATCCTGCTTCCTCTCTATAGCTTCCAGGATAATTAGGTCATTTCGTTTCAGCCTCCTGTAAAACACTATGAAATGCTCATTTCAGCCAGGTCCAAAATAAAAAAAAGAAGAACCAGTCATGGGACAGAATCTCCAAACTAGACTGTGAGTAGCAATAAACCTTTTTCCTCAAGAGAGTTCAAGGCTCTGGGCTATTTTGTTACAGTAACAGAAGGTTAACAGACAAGAGATAGAAAAGGAGCTAAATGGAGCCACTGTTATTTTGTACTTAAAATACTTAATCCTTAGCAAAACAAGGAAACTGGTTCTGTATGAATTCCAAGTCTGTACACACATATGACCTCAGCATACCTATCTGTGTAATATAACCTGTGTGATCTTAAAGAACATAAGATGGTTGCTGGAAGACCTTGCCAGGAATGTACACTCCCTTCGTAGAATGTCCCAGCAATACAAACTTTATGCCCCGACCGAAGGGCAGGCAGGTGCAGATAAGGACCAAAAACGTTTCAGTTCCCCCTTCTGGTGATTAACCACACCTTGCCTGTGGCCACAATGTGGAGAAAGGGCAGCACAGGCCTCAAATGGGTGTAAACCAATTCATGCTGCTACCAAAGTCTACCTCAATAACTGTATAAAAACCATGTGCTTGGAATGTTGGAGCTCGCCTCTGCCCCGATTGCAGGATGGCCACAGTGCATTAGGACAATAAACCTCATGCTTGTTGCATCGATATCCATCTCTGTGTTTCTGTGAGTGGGACATCCCGGACGTAAGACTCTTCTGGTCTCACAAACCCATCTCTAGAGCACTTTCAGGACAAAGTACATCATCACTGTACATAAAAGTATCACATCATATTCCTCAGAACACAGTGACGGAAAGTATTCCTTAGACTCAGTGCAGTTTAACAAGATTCTGTCTGCTTTACATTCCCACTGTCTCTAGAATTCATAGAAAGAGATGGTAAGTAGTAATTATGGTTTATTTTTACATATGATTATTCTTTAAAAATGAACAAAACCCAGTTCTCTGTATATTCCTCACTTTATGGCACTTGGACTCAGCATCCTTCTCTGTCCACTTAGTTCACAGCTCAAACACTGACACTCGGGGGACATGGGAATGGAACTGAGAAGAGCATACCATGCATAAGCCACCTGGCTACAGTCCTACTGGGTGGCTACATGTATGTCCCTATGTGGAAGCAAATACTCTTGTATTAGACATTAAAGAACAGAAGTGTAATTCTTAAAAATAAACAATTTTAAGTGTTGGCAGAACTTTTTGTTGAGTGTCAAGGGTCCTATTTCCTCCTTTCCTGTTTCCGTTCTACATCACTGGACAATAATAGTCAAAGTCATGGCTTTGGATCAAAAGATTCATTCTTAAAGCTGCCTATGAACAAGTTTCTTTCTACACAACAATAACATATTCTCAATCTGAAAGAACCAGGGTCTTCATACAGTGCTACTCCTTGCAGGGCACACTTCTTTGACCCCAGTCTCCTTTCACCTCCCAGATGCAGCCACTTCGCCTTGTGTGAGGAGGGAGGTCAGAGCCCACAACAGCCTCATCCTGGAGACAACAGGGTGGTCAAGATTTCAGATAAAAGGAAAACCAGTTAGTTTAAAATTTGTATAATTCTTAGCGATTATACTACTATATGAATTTTATGATTAACTTACTGACAGGCCTTTTTAATATTATGATTAAATATTCACGTTTCCCATATACAAGAGAATACTCGCTGAGGAAGATACTTCTCATTTAATGGCAAATGTACTTTAAATCATTGTGGAAGGCAGTAGAAAATAATGCTTTGTCTACCTATATGTGTACAGACAAATCTTTAGTAACTCTCCTTTGCAAATTAAGATCACTGTGTATCTACTCCATAAAAGTGCCTTGACAACAGAGAAAACCAGTTTAAATATTCATATTAAGTAATTGGGGTGTGCTGAGGGGTGGGGTTTACAGGGGGTGTTGGGCAAGGGGTGGGTCTTGCAGAGGGGTATGGCCAGGAATGGGACTTGCAAGGAGACCTAGAGTTTTCTTCACACCTCTCTTTTTGCATAGATTTTATTTTAAATGGAACTCATATTCCTCCTTGTTTTGAAGAATATTTAAAATTAGCAAGAAGACCATTGTTACCCAAGAAAAAAGGATTTTGATAAGGCAGAGTGAAGTATCCTATAGGACAATGTTTCTCAACCTTCCTAATGCTGCAGACCTTTAATACATTTCCTCATGTTGTAATTACCACCAACCATAAACTTATTTTCACTACTATTTTATGACTTACTTTCTACTATTATGAACTGTAATATAAATATCTGGGTTTTCCGATGGCTTTAGGCAACCCCTTTAAAAAAGGGTCCTGTGACCCACCAAGGGGTTGTGACCCACAGGTTGAGAACTGCTGCCTTAGGACACAATTCTACAGAACCTGTGGATGGGGTTGATGGAGGAATTAAGATTGGCAGTGAGCAGCATCCCAGGAGCCTTGCTCCCCTTCCTCACTGCAGGCTCAAGGTGGTCTAAGATGACTAACTGCTCAGAGCTCTGGTTGTCTGTGTTGGAGGAGTAAAGTCTTCCTCCCTTCTGTGGACTTTGTTAGTGTATTTTTATCATAACCTCAGGTAAAGCAGCAAAAGCAGGGCCACAATCAGGTATGAGTGGAATGTTCCAGAAACGTGATTTTCCCTGCTCATTATAAAGCACATAAAGCACAGGGGTTTATCAGAGAGTGTAAGTTATATTCATTTATTGAGCTGACAGACACACACCTGCCCATGGAGAAACACTGTATTCGGTGGTTCTGGGAAACATGATCATTCAATAAGACCTTGGATTCTCAATATTATTAGTGTTTGAGGTATGTTTTACTCATATAAAGAAGATATAACCTCAACATTAAAGAGATATTGTTATAGAGTCAGCAGTTAATCATAAATGCACATGAAGAGAACCTGGTGGTATGTTCAAGGTTAGCAAAGGCTCATATTTAAGGAGACGCACATTTTACATGTGACAGAACAAACAGTAACATTATTGGGTTCATTGCAATTGGCATCCTTGGAGTCTTCTTTGTGTAACCAGCACCCAAAGATGAATCCATTCCTCCATGTTAGCCTCTGGTTTTGTCTATTTAATATCTCCTTGCCTCTGTAACTGTCCCTCTATCCCCTAAAATCCACTCTGCTGTCCTGTGTGGATTCTCTTCTCATATCTCTCTCCTTAGTGGATTACACATGTAATTCTTATCTTTTGTGGCTCAGGCTATGAGTTGTCATTCTCTTAACAATCTTCCACAGAAAACAGGTTCCCTCACAACAGCGAATCTGAGACTTTATAAAGAGATGTGGGGTGTGCACAGGGCCCTCAGAGGAAGAACACAAAGAAGTTACATAGGACAATCACCTATTCATTGTGATGGGATAATAGTGAGAAAGACACCAGAAAAGGCATCTCCATGGTGCATGCAAATATCATCCTGTGTGCTCCTCTTGGATAAAGCCAGGCAGTTCCGATGTCATCCTAAGCATTTTACTCATTTAGATTCTGTGACGTGAGGACTTAGCATCTACTCCTGTTACAGAAACAGAAAGCAGAGTGTGAAAGACCCAAGTAAGCACAGGGTGCTGAGACACAGGGGACACAGCGCAGTCATGTGCACACTTTAGGTGTGAATGCTTTGGATGTCATATCTGGGTGGGATGGGGTTGTGCAGGGTGTCCATCTTCTCCAAGGTAAAGAGGCATTTGTGACACAAGACACACCACACAGAAAAGCTGGTTTCCCAGGGCAACTCTGTTTTGATGTTGTGTTTTCCTCTGTGACTGCAAATGTTTCTCTTTAGCACCTTTTATTTTCTTGGATATTATTTTCCTTAATTAGTCTAATCACACAATAATGCTGCTAATTTTCATACGATTATAAAAATAGTATTATTTCCCTTGGAGCTTATCAACCCAGTTGGGGGAGGAATCTAGTCCTAACTCCATCCACTTTTCCATATTTAAGTAGGGCATGGCACACCTAATTTCACTTTCTACTCCAATGATATATTTTCATCTCTTATGACCTTTTTTTATTTTAGAATTGAGAAAATTCCATTCAGATTGGAAAGTCGAAGGACACTTTTGAGAAAAGTGGTGCAGGAGAAAGTTGAATTCTTACTGTATTATGATGTACAATCGCTTTCAAATTTAGAAAGAACTGGTACTGGTACGTCCCTCTCCCCTTAGTGAATGTACAGTGATTGGAGCTGCACTGAGGAAGAATTTTTATGCTGATGTATGATCATGATCATGGTGGAACACAGAGAGAGAGAGAGAGAGAGAGAGAGAGAATACAGGCATGCATTTTCACATGCATGTGTACATGTGGTCTGCACACAGGTGTTCACTTGTATATATGCAAATAAATGTGTGTTTATGAATGTATGTGCATGTGTGTATTTGTGTGTATTCATGTGTGTACATGTTTGTATGTGTGTTTTCATGTGTGTACATGTGTATGCACTCATGAGTGTGTTTGTGTGCATTATGTGAACTCACATTTGTTTAACAAAATCTGTATTTTCAAAATTGCCACTTATACAACTGAGTTCTTCATAAAGAATGGTCATTTGAGAACTATTTAAATTTAAAACTGTCATGAAGAAATATTATTTTTTCCATAAAAACTTCTGAGGGAAACATGAATCAACTATCTCAAACTAATAAGCCGATAGTTCAGCCCTCAGATAATCACTGTGAGACCAGCCAGTGGTCTGAGTGTCAGCACTAGTATCTTTGTGTGATCCTCTTGACACAGCACTGCTCAAAATGTCTTCGGATTTGCCTAGCAGCACTTCATTTTTGTGGGCATTAACGTTCCAGGTTGAGTGTCTTCAACTGACAAACTTTCCGACTTCCTCGGCCTCTCCTTTGTTGCTCTTTAGTATTCATCTGAGTCACCACTGACCCTGACAGCTGTCAGGAGCCAGAGGCTTTCAAGCTACAAGAGCACTATGAATTTGCACCTGACACACATTGACTTGGAAGGAAGAGCCATTAATCACTTCTTTTTAAAAGAATTTATAATAAGAGGTGAAACTTGGTTGAGATTTCCCATTAACCATGCAGAGCTGAGGAACTATCAGGGAAGCGAAACTTAAGCACTGAAAAACATGAGCTGAAAGAAATGTGAAGATAATAATAAAGCTAATTATAGGTTAGTAAATGAAACCAAGAGAGGTAACTAGAAGCTTAATAAATGCCAAAGGCAGGTATCAAAATAAAGTGACAAATACAAGAATCAAAATAAAGTGTTTATTTAAAAATCTTAAAATTTAGAATAGTGACATCTGGGGCATATTTGGCTATTATTTACATCCTGGAAAACAGCACTATGGTTTTGAACAAATACCTTAAGAAAGAAGAAATGTATGCATATGAAGTTAGTACCTAACTTAAGAACTCAGCTGTATCTACTCATAAGTCCAAAGGGAAAGTGAGCCTGCAAAAATCAGACAGTACCACAGACTCTTCACAGCCTGTTGATGGTACCAGCAGACTCCTCAAAGGTTTGCTCAGTGGACAAACTGGTGAAAATTACCAAACAAAGTGAAACACACAGTGTCAAGAAGTAAAGGAGAGAGACACACATTTCTGAGACTTTGCACAACACTAATTTGAGCCTATTTCATGATACATAATGTTTCTGAAGAACCAAGTTCTGAGAGTAAGTTATAATTGAGTGTCTAGCCCTAGAGAAGGCATTTAAACCACACCATCTAAGGTCCAAGGAGCATCACAGAAAAGAAAAAGAAAGAATCTAAGAGCCGTGAGATAGACCCTAGGTGTGTCAGTAGGGTCTCACAGCCCTTGCAAACAAGATTCCACCACTGCTGAGGGTGCCTGCCCTGCCCTGCAGGAGATGGGACCTGTCAGTAGCCAATCACAGATCTGAGAGAGACTCACAGGGCTTCCTCCTTCTCTAGATATTGGTTCTTGATGGATTCTGGGAAAAGAGCTATCTTTGTTCTCAGCTATGTGCCCCACCAGATTCCAGTAGACAGTTCCCATCCAGTGGTCACAAGGACAGCCCAGGTTAAACTCAGTGGGTCAAAACCAGCAAAAAGATACTGATGGAGGAAAGTGCTTGTAGGAAGGACAGGGCTTTCCAGGGGGGCGGGGAATGGGAGAGCGTGAGAGTAAGGAGAATATATCACATACATCCAAGGAATTGTTAAAGAAAATATTTAATAAAAAATTGTAATTATAAAATCAGTTTCTGGGGACATTTTATTATTGATGTTTAGTACATTCAAAAGGATGTTTTTATTCAATTGAGATTTTAAACAATATTAAACATATGTAAATGGAGATGAAGCATAGAGACTACAGTGAGTATAAGCCTGTGTGTGTGAGAGGTATGAGGCATGTCTGGAGAGCTTGCATGCATGTGGTTATGTGTTGAGTTTCCAATAGTAATTTCAGGATATGGAAGAATTTGGTCTACTGTAGAACTTACATAGATAATAGCTAATAAAAGACAGGCGGGACACAGGTGAAGAACATGAGGAAAGCTACAGCAGGAAAGCATCTGGGGGAAGTCACAGCATAATTTTACTACAGGTCAAATATGCAAGTGATTGACAGCTGTCCATCAATCTGCGATGGTAAAGAGGATGCAGTTTTGTGTTAAATAAGTTTCTTTAATGTTAGAGTAGATGTTATCCTGTAAAATCTTCAGTGCCTGAAAGCGAATGTGAGGTGACAGAAAACCAAGGCATTCTCTTCCTTGTTCTGCACTTAGAGGCCATGCCAAGGTGGGTGGGTGCGGGATCAGAGGAGGCCATGTAGGGATATTTGTGATGTTTACAATTTTAGCAAGAGGTGGGAAGAAACATGCTGGTGGCTTTGATACAGTGGCTGGGAAGGAGGCTCAGACATAAGCATAAACATTTTAAGGGATAAAGTATACTTTTAAGGACTTGGCTTCAGTTGAATTTTCCAGCCACTCCAATATTAAACTGCTGTATTTTGCTTCCTGGATTATACTCTCTAGGTTATGGTCTGTGCACAGCCTCCTGAAGCTGACCATGGCCACCAGGGTCTTCCAGCATTAGCTTAACTCAGGAAGCTGAATTTCCCCCAGGTCACAGGGGATACTAGTATTATAGAAGGTTTAGAAAATAATTTTTTAAAAATCATTTGTATGCATGCATCATGTTTGTTTGCATGTATGTATGTGTGCATGTGTGCCTGCTTTCTGCATAAACACAATGCTTGTGCAGTGTCCAGAGAAGCCAGAAGAGAATGCCAGATCCTCCCAGATGTAGTGATGGAGGTGTTTGTGAGCTCCATGTGTGTATTAGGAACAGAATCTGGGTCTTCTCTAAGACTAGCAAGTGCCCTTCACCATCTAGCTAGGCCTCCAGCCTTAGCATAGAGCTTAGATAGATTATAGCTATACAATGTAAAATCTTTTATCATATGGATCACCTCTCCCATATGAGAATAATTACAGGAATGCTAAACACAAGTTAAAACATCAAAACTAAAACTAAATTTGTAGTCGGTTGAAACATAAAAGTAACATTGATGGATTTTAGGAAAAAAAACTGAATAAATTCAGAATCTGAGCTTTCAAAGTGACAACGGACACTTGCAGTAACATTGGAGTCACATCCTGAAAGGACCTTTAGGATAACAACCCTCCACAGGGAAGATATGAGCCCCGCTGCTTTAACAGTTAGCAGGTATCTCCAGGTCACTGAGTACATTAATGCATTAATAAATTAACCTTGAGATGAATGTCGCAGACCACGTTGGAACAGGAAAGATTCAAACGGAGCTTGTGGAAGAGACTGTGAGTTTGCTATTGTTTGTTCATGGTGAGAAATATAAGCCATATCACAAGCAAGAATAAAAATCCGTTGGGGGAAATAAAACACCATGACAAAAAAAAAAAATTAACACTCAAGCCAGGATTTTTAAATGCCCTTTGTGTGTTTTCAGTGCCCATGTTCATGTGTGCACATGTGTGTAGATGTTGCCATGTGTGCTAGTGCTCATGAAACCCAGAGGTTCACATTGCATGTCTTCCTCAGTCACTAGTCAGGGTCTGTCACTAACCCTAGAGTTTGACTCAGTTAAACCGTGAGATATGGTTCCAGAGATCCTCCTGTCTCTACTCTGGCACTTGGGTTACCAATGAGTGCTGATCACCACTGCTGGTTTCATGTGTGGTTCTGGGGTCTAAACTCACCCTTAATAAACACTATTCTGACTGAACACCCACCAGCTACAACTCTTCTTTCTAGAAATATTATTTCACCTTTGCTATGGCTGTTTAAAAGTTTCAGAATGTTCCAGAAAGATCACCTCTCAATTATGCCATGAGAACTTTCTAATTGTTCTAACCTTTCAGTCATTGCTAAAGCCACAATGACTCCTCACTGTCATGGCTGTGGGAGCACCTCTTAGGTATCAAAGTGCTCACTTCAAATGTGAGCTGTTAAAGGACACTGAGAGATGAGCTATCAGCTTTGGCAATAGACAGCAGCCCTCATGAAATCCCCAAGTCACCATTTAAGGGAAGAAATGTCAGGAGGAACCAAAGCACATCACCTAGTGGCTCAGTCAATTATCCTAAAAATAATCCAATTTCCATTTTGAAATAATTAACATTTTGGTAAGGATGGTGTCTCTTTATAGCTAGTAATTTTATTGCACTTGGGTTCTTTCAAAAATGAAATATTAACTTGTGGTAGTTTTTATGAAATTTGAGTATTGTCACTAATTCAGGATATAAATTCAAAATACAATGTTTCTCTCTATCCTGTTAAATACTTTAAATATATTTGCTTAGTTCAACATAACGGTTTTCATACCTAGCTCAGATCTACTCTGTACAGTAAGAACAGAACATCAAATACAACACAGACCTTGCAAAATCCTGTGTGTACTCTAACTCTCACATTCCCAATGTAGTCAGGAAGGAAATCAGAAAGCTTTTCAGAAAAAGAAAAGAAGTGATAAGGATGATGAAACAGTGTTGTCTAACAGAAGAACAAGCCCAAATGAGGAGAGATAACCAAGGAGCCTCAAACACTAAGTTGACAGAGAGTCAGAGAACCCATGAGGACAAAAACTGCCACTAAACTGCTATATTTGATCCACTGAGAAAATAGAAGAGTACACAGCAGCCCTGGCAGGACATAGAAGGAGGTCTTCTGCACTCTGGGTCATTTGATTATTCAATGATGTAGAATTAAAAAAGAGTCTGACTTCTTCCATCCTTGAGATGGAAGATTCATGGAAGAGATTTCATTAGCACCCCTTTACAAAGGTGTTTCAATCATCTGGTAAATATCCCTACCCTGAATATCCATCATATCAGAAGCTTCAGAAACATGTGGGGTATGATATCCAGTGAGGCATTCATAGTAAAACATTGGTGGAGGTAAGTAGGTGTGAGCAGAATACCCCTGGAAACAAGTGCTCTTCTACCTAAAAGGATCTGAACAAAGAATATTCAATACTGTGCTTCTTGGCTAGGTGAGGTGGACGCCATCATAATCTTTACCTGTAGCTGTAAGAAATTTGCATGAAGTGAGTTTAATAGTGCTCCTTCATTTTCATATCCCTCTCATAAAAAGGAGAGATAAAGTTTTTTATGTTTTCCTGTACTCAGACTTGAAAATCAGCAAATGCATTTCAACAAATTTACCAAAATACATGTACAATAACGAAGAAAGGATTTTCCAGTTACATATGATTCATTTGAAATTAAAAGGAAAATAATATCCACACACTGCATTAAGAGCATCAGATTATGAGACTGATCTGCTGCCTACTGTACTAAGGGAGACACCCATTAGTAAGAGCATCAGGAGATGAGAAAAGGCTTGGGAAAATGAAGCAGAAATATTAGTCTCTTCATTAAAACAATCACACATAGAAAAGTACCTTCAGCCTGACTAAGTCATTATATATAAATATACCTATAATATGTCTCTCTCTCTCTCTCTTACACACACACACACACACACACACACACACACACTCTAAGGTTGTACAACATGAGAGATGCTTATACAAGTACAGGTGAGTGTTTAAAGAGCTTCACAGACAAGATCCACTACAGCTTTTTTGCTATGTTATGAACAATCAAATTCCTGTTGTTAATTTCCCATTAGCATAAAAACACTTTTCAGCCTTGGGCTATTTAGGGCTTTTGGAACCAAGGAAGCCACTTAGCTCTTTTGGACAAGCCTTCAAAGGAATTGCCTAGCATGTTTGAAGCAGAACAAAGACCACATCTTGATTCTTTATTTATTTATTGAAACCAATACAATCTTCATCTCATTTCTACTGAATGTTTTGTTTTGTGCTTCAAACAGACTTTTCTATTAGCAGAACATCATTTGTTCTCCAGGTGAAGTTGGCTTTTCTAGACATAGCTCTATACCGCAGAGATGTATGAGGCACAGGCTAGATCTTCAGGAAACTCTCCTGTACGTCCTGTCTGTTGTTTTCATTGTTCAGACTCCTATAGTATTCTTGTTAACCAAGAACTACAGAATTCAGTAACAACTCTACTTTCGATGTTTAAGTTATGCCCCCATATGAAGCAGTACAAACCAGTTAGCAGCATCCATGGAATACAATGCGTAAGAGTATAAAATCTTACACTTGTTAAGTAAATATCATAGAAATATTCTCTCTTTTTATTCTGAACATATTTCTTTTATTGGGCATTTAAAAAAGATTTATAATGAAACATTCTCTAAAGATCAATTCTTGTAAAGTGTTTTACCTCTTGGTTGTTTATAAACTCTATACAATAAGGAATTTAGTTGTGTGCTTTAATACTTCACTGAGGAATGACAGTGGCTTCCACAGAAAGATATCAATACATCAATGGTCAAATGTGTGTGTGTGTGTGTGTGTGTGTGTGTGTGTGTTTGTGTGTGTGTGTAAGTAGGTCAAATAACAAGTTTTAGGAGTTGGTATTCTTCTTTGTCCTTGTTGAAAAGTCTCTCTCTCTACTGCCCTGCTGTGTACTCCTGGATATCTGCCTGATGTCTCTGTGGACTTTACTATTCCTGCATCCCATCTTACCCTAGGAGTGCTAGGTTAGTGGTTTAAGTGACAAGGGATTTGAATTCAGGTTGTTAGGGTGGCATGGAAAGCATGTTGACCACCGCACTGAGCCAGCTTTCTGGACCAAGATTAGCCTCCCATGAAAGCTGTCCAGTGTCCATGTTCATGAGCCTTATGCTGTGTTAACATAGTCACTGACTGTGATGGTGAGCTCTCGACTCTGGGGTATGCTTTTCCTGCTTCATATACATAGATTAGCATGTCAGAGAAGAGAGTTGAGCCTAAGACCGCTCTTTCTGTGCAGCCCTCACCCTTATGGCTGGTGGATGTTTCCAAAGTGTCATCTTCATATGCAGAGATAGTTCTCTGAATTTGAATTAAACTAATGACATGTGCTTGTCAGATAGGATCTCATGATGAAGACATTAACAAGGAGAATGTAGTGCCTGGGCAAGAGTGACTACTTGCCAAAAAATCCATGAGTTGTGGGCATTGTGGCTCATTATCACTGACATATAGAATATGAAATTCTGTTTGAAGAAAGTTAACACTGGTATACACTTAAGAACAAAGCTGCACATGTTCAAGGTCCTGAGAGTATAGGGAGCAGTCACCCTAGGAGTCAATGTCAAGTGTAATTTGTTGAACAAATCACTCTATTTACACTGTCTGATCATTGTAGTGCTGTGAAGAAAGATGCTCCTCAAAGCCACATGAGGATCAATACATGAAAATTATGCTGAAGTTAGACAATTGCTGAAATTAGACAGTGGAAGTGATTAGTAATTTTGGAATATTACTGCAGAAGTACATTTGAGAAACCAGTACAATCCAGGCATTCTACACTACCTGAGGGACTGGGATGCTATTCTTAGTGGAAACTAGGGACTTACAGAGACTGCAGTGTTGGCTCTATACCAACAGACATGCTAAGGGTATTTTAATGAAAATTATATTCTTCAACATTGATAGTACATGAAGCCTCTTAGAAAATGCATGACAGGAAAGAACACATTTGTCAGATGCTGATATGTTCCCTGTGGTTCTGAGATCTAGTGGTACTTCTCTGCCCAGCTCTCCCCAGCACACAGTCAGCCACCTGGCTGTGATGCAGTTGAAGGTGCTGGTTCTGGGGATAGCTCTTGTATTTTGCAAACAGTATGTACCAGTGACTCCGCCCACATATGCTTGATCTAGTGGATGACTCTTGCCATCACATTCCTTCAGCCCTCACTGTGCTAATTCATTTGCTACTAAAGTTCTGGGGCACAGCATCAAATAAGTCATTCACAACTGTAAGAGAGAAATCTCTAAAACAAAACACAAAAAGAAGAAGAAGAAGAAGAAGAAGAAGAAGAAGAAGAAGAAGAAGAAGAAGAAGAAGAAGAAGAAGAAGAAGAAGAAGAAGACTGTACAATATCCCTGTAATCACATTCCAGATTGGAAAGCTATTTGTACAATACATTAAGATGTTTTGATGTTTTGGCAGTAGAAGGGTAATATGTGCTCCTGATGACTGTCTCACAGTGGACACGTCAGCTATAGGAAAATGTGACATGACCATCATAATGAAGATACTTCTGATTTTTAAGCACAATTAGTGGCTTGGAGTATCTGAGAATTCAACTTTTGTAGTTAAGTCCTAGGGAAATCTAACCCAATAGGATAAAAACAAACCTTCAGTAAAATGAAGCACAGGTGTAAGGTGCTCACAGGGCTGAAAACTATCAAGTGTGTGTGCAGGTGGAGAGAACCTGCTGTGTAATTTAAACAGAGCCTAATGGTTCCCAAACAGCTTCTAAAGGTTAGACATAATCACCTCTTATGCTCTTGTCGATAGCCATTGCCCTCAGGTTTCAGTAGTTGGTGTAAAAATCTACTGAGTTGTAGGCTCAACTGTAACTTCATATTTCTGGCAAAGATTCAGAGACCTTAAGATTCCAAAGTCTGTACAAGTCCTCTTTCTGTTTTCAGTTCCATCCTTCATATTTTCATATATGGAACTCCTTAGACGAAAATACTGTGCAGTGGTAACGCACGCCTTTAATCCCAGCACTTAGGAGGCAGAGGCAGGAGGATTTCTGAATTTGAGGCAAGCCTGGTCTACAGAGTGAGTTCCAG